>NC_092352.1:45936697-46278594 GCF_963676685.1 Mytilus edulis | reverse complement strand
CTGAAACATGTTTCTGACGACAGTTTTGACAGTTACATATAGAGATTTACAATAAATGTCGGAATTGGAGTCTTAGTACGAGTCAGGCTGGACACCATATAGGTTAGCCATAGACTAAAAATATTTTTCGTTTATCAATCTTACCGTGCTCATTATTTGAATGGTAATAGGACATAACCATTAATCAAATTGAGGAATTTGTTTTAAGAAGAAAGCGGTTTATCGTTTACGGTCGGTAACAGTTTTGTTAAGAATTATCTACTTTCGCAACAACTAAGTTTTTGTCGTGTTATCTCATAATTTTCATTGTTTACAATTTAAAACAAATACCCCCTTTTCATGTTGATTGGTCCTTTCCTAGCTGATGAATTATTTTAAAAAGGGAATTAGATTATAATCGACTCATTACAGAATACCCATTCTCAGTTGAGCATGTTATTGGCGAATTGGAATACTAAATAATATAAGGAAAGGATTAAACGACTAATCTGATATGTAAAGAACTTAAACCACGAATAACACGGACATCAAAATTCGCATTCAGTATTTTTTATGGTAAGTCGTTTTAAAAAATCAAAAAATCAAATAATCCAATTAAAAATTGAAAAAAATGTTTAAAAGATGAAGAAAATAATAAATAAGTAGATGACGCAGGTGTGTTTCGGTAATTGGATTATTTGAAGTGACATGCAACGGGTTTTTATTAAAATTTTCATAACTTTTTTTTCAAATGTTTGTTTAGTTCAATATTGTGATCGTCTTGCAATTTTATTAACTAGGGCCGTATTGTGGTATGTATTGTAAGTTATAATTACTGGGATTTTTCAAAATTATAAACAAAAAATACAAAAAGGCTGTCATTTTGTACTTATTTACTATAATGGATGGTTACATGATATAAAAGACGTTTCATGGGAAGATTAAATAACTGGTACAATATAGGTTGAACTTCGGTATATATAGACAATGTCATTTTTCAAAGGATCACCTTTTACGGCTTAAACTATAACTATGCAGTTTCGTATATTTTATAAATGAAAAGTTTACATGCATTATTGTTTATTGCAAAGGTCAAATTATAGGGTTGTGCGGCATATTTTCAACATTATTATGCCTCGAACTTCTAAAACTTTAAACTTATGCTAAAATTATGTGTTACCTATCCCTTTACTTTGAGTCTTTTTGAGAATTAAATTTAACCGCTATTCAACTGTATTTATACTGATAAAATTCCAAAGTTGTGCCTCTATGATATGAAACATGGAGATCATATATAGGAACCAGTAGGTAAACAGAACAAAAAATGAATGTATATCAAGTATCTCTCCGAAAGAGACCTGGTTTGTAAAAAACGATTATTTAGAAAGTGTAGCATGAAATGTGTTACAACTTTTAAATGTCAATTAAGTTTTCTGAAATATCTACTTATATGAAGTGATTAAATACAATAAAATGAAAGTAATACAAAACAAACACATAGATACGTTCTAAAAAGTGAAATTACATAAATAAAGAACTGCAATTTAAATTCCTCTATACATGGCAAAATTATAGGCTCAAACACATCTAACGATGGAAAACAAATGTCACATTCCTGACGTGGTACATGCATTTTCTTATGTACAAAATGGTGGATTAAACCTGGTTTTATAACAAGCTTAACCTCTCACTTGTATGACAGTCTAAAAGACCCTTGCATATGACCCTTTATTAATATCATTATAAAAAAAATAACAAAAATAACGAGCATTAAGGTAATTTCAAAAGGAGAGAATCCATTAAAACTTGTAATATCGAACGTTAGACTTTATCAATAAACCGAAAGAGCGGAAAACAAGGTCGTATTCCTGACTTGGTACATAGATAACGAGAAAGACTTGGACTAAGTCTAAGGAATCATAACAGGAGACAATTTTAATAATATTGGAACCCGAAGGTAAGTGATGCATGGATTTTCGTTATTTATTTCATTTCTTATCTTTTCACAACTGTAAAATCTTGTATATCTTTTAAATATTTTCTAGAATATACATATTTTTTTAGCTTTATATATCTTTTAAACATTTTACGAGAATATACATACAACTGTATTTATGTTTAATCTTTATATCATATATACTAAATGCATATTATTTTTAAAGTACTCACCATTTATACCTACATCTGATGACTGTTTGCTTAAATTTCTATGTCTTGGTGTGACTTTGAAACTATGAAACTTGTCTTCAGCTTCAAGAAAAATATCATTAGCTTTAGATTAATATGCCAGTAACCGGTGCATATTACAATACACCAGGTCAGCATTCTGACAACCAAAAGAAGTGCAGTAAAGTTTGATGCAAACAAAATCAAGGTACAAAATAGAATAAGTAATCATATTTTGGTCCACGGACGTACAATACATACAATGTACTTGACAAAATCATAACAACTACCAGAAATTATCAAGTTAAGCCAAAGCCCTAACTCTATGTTGGAACGTGCACTTTTGTATCAAATGAAACGAATAATTTTTGTTATAAAAAATCAGAATGAAAAACGCACGATAATCCGTAAAATCAATGTGCTATGCTTCAAATGAATATCAAACTACAATAAAGTGTTAGTCCGTAAAAATGGGAAAGTGAAGGGAAAACAGCATTCCGAATTATTTTCAAATTTCCTTGCTAGATCTCGATTAAAAAACAAACATTTAAATGAGATAACATTGACTCTTATTAAATGTTTACATTGCAACGAATCAAGCTTCAACTTATGTTAAAGGTGCTCTTGTTTTTTCCAGTATCAATATATATCTTACCGAGACAGTAACTAACTGCCAGAAGAATAAATAAAAACCTTGTAGTGAAAACCATTCTTCAAAAGATAGCAAGCTGAAATTAAAAGTATGTTTGTCGTAAGCGAGATTCCTTTAATTTTGTATATTAGAAAACATATGCAAAGGAGAACTCCCTAGGAACAAGAACGCATATAATGAATACTAAAATTTGATACAGATACGATTTTTGTTAATATGTAGATATTATCTTGTGGATTTGACATATTGATAGTTTGATAAATAGAATGAAGTTATATTATATAAAAGCTAAATAGATGGATTGATAATCAATCAAAGTATAGTTTACAAACGAAACATCAATAGATAGATGGATGGATTGATTAACGATAGATAGATAGATAGATAGATAGATAGATAGATAGATAGATAGATAGATAGATAGATAGATAGATAGATAGATAGATAGATAGATAGATAGATAGATAGATAGATAGATAGATAGATAGATAGATAGATAGATAGATAGATAGATAGATAGATAGATAGATAGATAGATAGATAGATAGATAGATAGATAGATAGATAGATAGATAGATAGATAGATAGATAGATAGATAGATAGATAGATAGATAGATAGATAGATAGATAGATAGATAGATAGATAGATAGATAGATAGATAGATAGATAGATAGATAGATAGATAGATAGATAGATAGATAGATAGATAGATAGATAGATAGATAGATAGATAGATAGATAGATAGATAGATAGATATGAAGATGAAAGCATAAACTGAACGAACAGACAACTTGTAGTGTCAGCAAGGTAAGGGAGGATTTACTGATGTGGCTAAGTGTAATTCAGATGATACAATTTGTGCTATATCAAATTCTTAAAACTAGTAACCGAACTTCAATTAATTGGGAGTACTGCAACTCTATCAGGCAAAGTTGATCTTTTTAAATTTTGTCTGGTTTATGTCTTTTTAAATTTTGCCTGGTTTTTGTCTTTTAATTTTAATGCTCTCAAACATTAGGATTTTTTTCATTTCAAGTACACTTTGTATAGGCATCTTAATTCAGAAACACGTGTTGTGTAAAATCTATAATTAACCAAGTTCTATTATACATTTATTCTTACCTTAAAAATTCATGAAGTATATCTAATGTTACAGTTCCCTCCCTCCTGTACTTGTAATTTGGCGGCTGAAATTTTTCGTGTGTTTTTATATGTTTCATATTTTTTTTCTTAGAATGAGATAAGCAAATTTATTTTTTTATTATTTTTAATAGTTTTACTTAACATTTATATTTTCTGCGTGGGTTTCTTTAAACACGCTGATCATGTATTCAAGATTAATATCTGTATTACAAAGATTAATCGTTTCTAACTTTATTTCATCTTACATAGACAATTAATAGCGTAATTGTACTTAATAACCACAAAATTGTTGTATCTTTCGTTTGACTGTTTTTTTTAATATAGTTGTACACAACTATACAACATTAAGGAATAAACTGGTGATTTTATAAACTAAACAGATTATAGCCTGTCAGTATATTTAACACTGGTATATATATATAAAGGCATAAGGGTTTAAAAAATGTACAGCACTATTATACACAGGAACTTATCTCGTTTTTTTGTGTTATTTACAGTTTTCATATTAGCGATTCATATATATATTACCCAGACACCCCCCCCCCCACCGTCGTAACACGTTTAAAAATAAAATGTTATGCTGATATTTCTTTTTCTGGAGAAGCAATTATCATAATCATCATTTGTTCAAGTGGTTAAGACCATTATAAATGGCGGATGATCCCTTCCTCGCATATTTGTTGGTTATAAAATGTAAAACTGTCATACGCCTTTTGTCTGAAGAAAGAATATTAATAACATAAACCTACACAACATGCATGTGTAGGTTTAGGTTTTTACTCTTTTATTTTTTTATAAGACGCTTGTCCTTGATCTTGTTCTAAAGTAAATGATGACAAACGGTCATGCTTAAATGAAATGTTGCTTAACAGGAAAAAACATGACACATTGCGTGTATTTCTACAAATTTGAAATACTTGGAATAAAACTTAGTCATACGTATTATTATATAACTTACAGTTTTAAATTTCCGTATTCAAAAGGAAGGTTTAGTATCATGGAGAATAACATAAAGAAATCTGTAACATTGGCGTATTGGCTTGTGTTGATAGTTTTGCTACTATTTGAACATCCTGCCGGTAAGTTTTAAAACATTGAAATTAGTTACTATTTTAAACATAACAGGTAACATAAAATCTGAATAACGCTTTGAAAATGTCGGAAGTTTCGCGCGCTTTTCTTGATTTACCATTACCAGGAACTTCAAACTTTGAAAAGCGTGTATGTGTAAATACAAAAATATGTCCAAGAGCTCTATGACTAAAAAGAGACATAAAGATGTCAAGTCGGAGATCAACTTTGCCTGAGAAATTTAGAACCTTGTTTTATCTGGAACAAACATATTCATAGCTAGCACATCCAAATGAGTAAACAGAATATCAGAGACAAAATACAGAGAGATTCGAATGAACTACAAACGGAATAATGCAGAAAGTTGAGATTTGTGATTTCTAATGCAAATCATATTAAAATTATTATTCTTATATTGATTCATTTCGTGTCGTATTTTGTCAATGTTTAATTAACATGTCATCAGTTTCAGTTATTGTCGATATTTTGGTCTTGTCTTTATATTTTTTCTGTTTTAAGTTATATCATCTATATTATCAAATACCAAGATACATAACAAAGTCAGCGAACTAAAATCAAAGATAAACAATTTGTACTGTTTTAAAAGAGAATAAACTTTTGTTCTTGCTCAAAAAACATTAAACTATTACTTTACATATAACTATTTGGGTCGGCATTCTCCAAATGTATGTTTTATACATACAATAAAAAGGATAAATATACCAGCACCTAAATGTATGAATAAAGCTGTTTATATTTTCCTCGATAAAATATAAAGCATATGTGTTCCTGTATGGCTATTATAGAATGTCAGTACGACTATAAATCATTCTGGTAAGCTATAGGGGTGATTTCAAAATAATGTTTACGTTAGTTAATTTTACCGTGTTCAATCTTTGTGTAGTGATAAGACATTATTAGTTATCTTGATGTAATCAGGGGTGTACAAAATTTTACACCGTTGTTGAAAATTCATACACCCCTTATTACACCAAGATAACGAATTTATTTCTTATGCACAATTCCTTTAGTAATTTTTAAACTAGGATGAAAAATTGAAAAATGCTAATGAAAAATGTCCAGTGCAAGTTCTTTTTTAAAGCCGATGTTGCTGCGTATTGTCAAAAACTTTTTTTCTTTTTTCTTTTTTTTCAAATTCAGAAAAAAAAATGTTATTTTTAATTATCGACGAAAAATTCTATTATTTACAATTTTTTTCTTTAAAGTCATTCATTTATTATTTTTTTCATGATTCGTTTTCTTTCTTTATTTTGGCAATTTTTTTAAATTTTTTAAATTTTTTAGCTAAATTTTATTTATCCCGGGGTAAACAAGGGCGTGGTGTTATTTACACCGGAACCATTAACCACTCAGATTGCTGTATTTTTGCTGCATAAGAAATAAAGTCATTTATCAAACTAATTTACATTTTAAGGAAGGGTATAAAGTGCACTTTTGCATATATCGTGGCTAGCAGATATGTTGATTAAAAAAAACAAAACAAAAAAAAAACAGATTTGTATTGCTCAAGTTATAGCATATTTCAAGTTCCAAAACGGTCCTTTCATAATTGACGAATTATGTAAAATGGAATTAGATAATACTTTTGTTCAGTTTATTTATTTTTTTGTTTGATGGCTAGTTTGTATAATGATATGTAAATTTAAATATTTTCGTTTGTGAAGATTTAATTTGACTTTTAGGCTTCCATTTCTTCGATGTAAAGAATTTATTGGCGTAACGGGGAGAAAATTGACTGATCGAGATTTATGTATGATTGTTTTACGGATGGAAGGATAATTTTACTCAACTCCAAGGCTTTTTATAAAGTTTAATCACAAAAATACAGAACTTATAATGAAACTTGTTTAAGTCTTCCTCGACACAATAAGTTTGCGGTTATCATTGTTTTGTCAATCAACGAAATCAACTTTAATTGTTAGTTTGCCCAAATCTTACATTGATTTCATTTCAACAGTTTTCAAACCCAAAGCTAAACTGTGACTGTGAAGTAAAGTGAGTGAGCTGGATTCAATCAGAAAGATGTGCGATTTGTAAAAATAACCGTCCTGTATAGGAATATGAGCAGTAACATGTCGTAGAGGTAGAAGCTGAAAATATGTATCAAACGCCAGATATACATACAAATACACTTACTTATTTAAAAATATTTTTTCAGCTGTGGCAATAACAGTCGGTAGTGTTTCATATGAAAATCATGTCCAAGACGACCAAATTGGTAAGATATACATACACCTGCGAAAAAAAACTTCATAAAAATCGTGTTTTCATGATCCTAGCTAAAAAATGTAATTATAAGTATTGAATGCTTCTTTTTGTAACTTCATAGGGTTGTAAAAGCGTTGACCGTGTGCATATTTTTAGAATGAAGCGCATCCGCGCTTCATACAAAATGTACTTCGTTGTAGTAAATTATTGTTTTTCAAAATTTCTTTTTTTTCATAATTAATACATATTATCTTCTTATTCAATATACGTGTAAGTATATCATATATATGTACCACTCTTTATAAACGCCCATTTGTGTTCATTTCATTAAAACGACCAAATGTGTCTAGTAATGTTTCCTTTTTAAAAGCACAGAAACCACTTCTGCATGAAGCCGGTCGTGTAATATCCTAATACATTATAAAGACATTTAGGCATCACATAAGTATATTATAACAATAAAATTCACATGGTAAACGATGATTTAAACTGTCCAAACAATAAATTGCAATGTTTTAATTGTGTTTTTCTAACTTCGCATGACATATCTGCCACTTTATATTAAGCAATCAACAGTCAATAGTTAAGTATGTGTTACAAATTTAGTTTGCAAGCATGCTTAGTCAGTATAAATAACAGGAGTTGATCAAATTAATGATAAAAATTGACCAGTGAAGTACTGTAAAAATTATAAAATAAAATGAATTAAAATTTAAAATTGTGCAGTATCTCTATCTAAACTTAAAAACAACGATAATTGTATTGATGAAAAAAATTGTTAAACTGTTACAAGCAAAAATAACTTTATTCAAATTTGTTTTTATCCTGGTGTATTTTTGAAAGCAGAATTCACTATGCACAGTGTAGCACGTCATTTGTCTATACGGATAACCAAATTTTTCCTACAGATTTCCTTGGGTAGCTGCTTCGATTTTTTTAATATCCAACCGAACCCGAAGTCAAGGAGTAATAAACTACCAAGAATTTACTCACGTTTTTTTGGTACATTTCTACCCTCGTATATATCAGTACTGTTCGGCAAGACAGAAAACTTGTAATGTTATACTTTTTGTTTATTCAGTACTGTTTTTGATAAAATTAAAAAAATCGGTAAACTAACAGAAAAAATCAGTACTGAAACACTACTGACGAAATCAGCACTGAAACAGTACTGAAGAAATCAGCACTGAAACAGTACTGTCAAAATCAGTACTGAAACAGTGCTGTAAAAATCAGTACTGAAACAGTACTGACGAAAACAGTACTGTTAAAATCAGTACTGAAACAGTACTGTCAAAATCAGTACTGAAACAGTATTGTCAAAATCAGTACTGAAACAGTACTGTCAAAATCAGTACTGAAACAGTACTGTCAAAAACAGTACTGAATAAACAGAAAGTATAACAAATACAAGTTTTCTGTCTTGTCGAACAGTACTGATATATACGAGGGTAGAAATGTACCAAAAAACGTGAGTTAATTCTTGGTAGTGTACGTAATATTAGCGCGCAGAGAGGCTTGGTACGCTTTTTTTTTTTATCTAGACACATATACACGTTTTGAGAACAATAATCGGATACGTTTAGGGTGTGTGAAATCGGACACATATTGGCGATTAAACATTTAAAGGACACGTTTATGCGCAGTAAAAACCTTGGGGGTGGGGGGTTCGAATCCTGGGGAGGGAAGAACAAAACAATATTTACGCAAATTTGTAGATGTAACATTTTTGTGCTAAAATTAAGTTTTTTTCCAGTTATAATAAACACAATCTAATTGCCTATTTGATTTCATATTGAACGAAATCAAAACATTTATTATTTTAAAAGATTTTCCAGAAACCTGCAGTGATTGGGAAGAATTCGATGGAATAGAATGTGTTTGTGCCAGTACCAGTGTCGGATGTAGGGATGATGATGAAATGGTTTGTGATGAACAAGGCATCCAATATCGTTCTACTTGCTTTTTTGCCCTACAGATGTGCCAACAAAACATAAGTATTGATGACAAAATTGTTTCATGTGGTACGGAATGGCAATTTTTAGCATGACTTTCGTGTAAAAAACATCATCAACACCGTTATTGTTCATTTTATTGTAGAATTATCATAAAAGAAGTATCATTATCATTAGGTTTATCAACACAGTAATAGTCGAAGCACAAATAGTAATAATTATTGAGCAACATGTTTTCTTTTATCAGTTAATAATGTACTTACCAAAGGTACTAGTAGTTGTTGTTAAAGTAAATATTTAATCATGTAAAATAATTGAAATAATTTTAAGGTAAAATTGTTATACAATATACAGATAATGATTTTCATGCCTTGGTTGCAATAGTAGAGGGAATTATGTTTTCAGGTTTTTGCGTCTGGTCGTTTTCCACAAGATTTTGGTAAAAAGTAGTTTTCCTCGAATCGGTCTAATTAATTCGTTGGTACCAATTTTCAATGATTCAGGAAACATTGTATTTTCTTGGATAATTGATTTCGTGATTTTTCCAAAGTCTGTATTAAAGCCTTTAGAAAATTTGTATTCGTTGACCATTTCTATTAGTGGTTGACCAATACACACGAAATCAACGAAAATTGGTATCCAACGAGTTATAATGAGTCTGTCTATAACTATTTACACCACTGGGTCGATGCCACTGCTGGTGGACGTTTCGTCCCCGAGGGTATCACCAGCCCAGTAGTCAGCACTTCGGTGTTGACATGAATATCAATTATATGGTCATTTTTATAAATTTTCTGTTTACAAAACTTTTGAATTATTCGAAAAACTAAGGATTTTCTTACCCCAGGAGTAGATTACCTTAGCCGTATTTGACACAACTTTTGGGAATTGTGGGTCCTCAATGGTCTTCAACTTTGTATTTGTTTGGCTTTAAACTATTTTGATCTGAGCGTCACTGATGAGTCTTATGTAGACGAAACGCGCGTCTGGTGTATAAAATTATAATCCTGGTACTTTTGATAACCAATTATATATATATTGATGAGATTATTTAAAATCATATGCCAAATTAGAGTTTTGACCCAGAAAAAAGGATTTATTAAAATATATTCTGATCCCAAATCTAATGGGAAAAACATATTCTGGTCAAGCAGATGACAAAATATTCTGAATCTAGACTTTCCCGAACCTTATAGCGTTACATAATGAAAAACAATTATTTGATTAATAGTGTTGAAAAACTAAATCAAATTTCTGACTCAGATATAAAACCATAATCCTCCTTGAAGTTAAATGGTTGTGCCCTAAGATGTACGGTTTTCTCTGCTTTCAAAATCTTTCTGTTTGAATTCGTCGACTGGAACTTATTAATTATTTGTAATTTCAATTATTTGGAAAACAAAAGGGCCTGGAATGGTTCTATTGCTGAATTAACACCATTGTTCTATATTAGTCATATATAAAGTTGAATTCTTTTATTCATCGTTTTTACGTCATGCCGGCTAACAAATCGGAAATTGTTCCTACGCCTTATTATATTTTAAGTTTGGATTTTTAGTATTCTTAATTTTATCTTACAGGGTCGGGCTGATTAAACACAACAATAGGAAACAATGTGACAATGATTGAATATAGTACGTCAACTGAGCATGAGAAAAGCGTATAAGACACGGATCGATAACGGTCTCAGAATTTGGATAGTTTCTCAAAATTTGACGTTTTCTGTGGAAAAAAGATTGTTTCAAAGTCATATTTAGGAAGTACAAAACACTTCATTTATACGTAATATCACAAATATTCCCGAATTTGTATGGTTTCAGAGGAGTTGCGGCTCAACGAAATCGGCCTCTTCTTTTATTAGTATAGATACTTCTATTATAACTTTTTTGTATATGACAACAGGTGCATGCAACACACTAAGGCTTACCGGTGGAAAAAAATATCCTAAAGGGATCACTCTTGCAAAGTTTCTGAGACAAGGACCAGATGCAGGTTTATCAACAAGATATAAATCTATAAACGACAATGAAACAGAGATTTTCTTTGTGCCAGCACTGAATGCATGGGCAATAGGTAATGTAGTTTTGAATAACTCTTAATAATGATACAATATAAAAAAATAAAAAAAAGTGACTATTCGTCTATCACATTTTTAAAATGATATAGCTATAATACGTTCATTTCATTTTATTAATTAAGAAATTAATTCAATTCATATTTGCAAACTTTTTTCAGGTTCCTTTTTTTTGAATAAATTTTAACTGTGTTTATCAGCTTTTTCTCGGTTGCACTACTACAATAATTTTAGATGGAGTCGATAGACGTTATTTCAAGACGCCTTTTAATTAATTTTAGAAGGAAACGGTATTTGTAAATTTTAGAAATTATTTCTAAAACTATATTGCTTTAATAGGAAAATCAAGTACCAACGGTATTTTTATATCTATGGTACAACCAACCAATGCCTCATTCCCTGGAGATGGAATTCCAGGAATGTTGATACCAAACAAAAATGGAACGGATATAACATGGGAATTTGACGAATCTTTTCACTTAGAATGTGTAGAAGGTAAGTTGCATTAAGATTTACGGTTAATGTTGCAAATCTCGAACAAAGGATTAGTTTTTTTTTTATAGTTTGTTTTCAAATTTGAGATGCGTAGAATAATCTGTGACAATGTTTTCCCGCCAAACAAAGAATATATATTTTTTCTAATTCTTTCATTTTTAGATCAGGTTCCAGGTGTAAGAGTAAAGAGATTCATCTTGTAAGTATTAAATATTCCCCAATTATTGTAATATGTATCACTATAGACAAGTCAAATCTGACATATCGTAAATATAATGTTGTTTCAAATATCACTGGAACCTTTATTAACGACTAAATCTAAACCCACTGATTACATCTTTGACATCAGAAAAGATACCAACAGTGAAATTCAAGCTGATGGAACTATTAATACGGAAAAATGAATACATTAGAAGTGTATTTCAAGCATAGGCCAGCTGAAGGACGCCTCCGGGTGCGGGAATTTGTCGCTACATTGAAGACCTGTTGGTGACCCTCTGCTGTTGTTTTTTATTTGGTCGGGTTGTTGTCTCTTTTACACATTCCCCATTTCCATTCTCAATTTTATATTTATTTTATTTGCCCCGTTTTGTTAACACTATTCCTTTTACAGGTAAAACTCCGGAAAAGTTACTCTAAATTGTAGCCGATGCTAATGGTCCCTTCAGACAGAGAACTCATCGGGAAATAAAAGTGTTCCTTTATGTTACGGTTACAATCTTGCCCTAACATATTTCTAAATAGTTATCGTTACTGTTTCGACTACCGAAGATGTGACACAAACATGTATACCTTTTTCAAGAAACATGTAACCGTCTTATTTATTGGTCTTTCTTTGGATGATTTGTATATTTTACACGGTAGGTGACCAAAACTTCCGTCTGCAGCAAACGATTGACAGAACGTTAACTGCGAGTTTGCGACCCATAACGGAACCATAGGGAAAGTATTCTCGGGATACAGACATTGTCATTGCATTCACAATCGAGTTGTGATATCGAACAAAGACATAATATATTATGTTAAGTGCGAATCCAAGATATTTGAAAGATGCTGTAGTTCCCGATGTTAAATTTATACTGACGAGCGGAGCGATGCAAAACAAATTTGGACGATTATGCGATAAACATTTGTATAGATATTGTGGAAAACATGAGATTTCAAAATTATTTAGCGATCGAAAGGGGGGAGTATTCCCTCTACCCCTGTAACCTCGAATGCACGTTTAGGTATAAATGGACTAAAACCTCGCTCCATACATTAGTATAGGTTAAGACGAAAAAGTACTATTTGATAGATATATCATTGATATGAATTTCTGCCCACATCAAATTATCTTCTATTAAGTTATAGAAAAGTTTGGTTTTCTTAAATAGTCGAGTACATCTTTTACATTCGGTGTGTTGGAATCTACTTTAAACGTTAAAACTTATAAAAACAATAAAAGGCAACCTTCTCGCTTCGGAATTTATTATTTTAATATTTGCATGCTAAATGTTGTCTTGATAGTTCTTTAAATTCATAATTTGAGAAGAACAAAAATATGGGTCAAGTGAAATGACAAGAAATGATGGGTGTGTTTGATTACAAGTTAATAACTTACTTATTCCATTATAATATTTGTGTCAATAAAATCATTCAAAGTTTAATGACAAAATATTTAAAGATTAGAAAAATTAGTTGGGGATGATTTTTACTTAGGGTATATTCTAGTAAACAATCTGTGTTCAAAGAGCAAAACATGCATGCAGCGTATGCTCCCCTCCGTCATGCTTCAATGCAATAGGACGAAATACGTTGAGTTAGGTCGGTTATGTCGAGTAAAGTCATTTTATTGGAAATCTCTATTGACACCTTACATAAGATAAATCTCCACGTATGCAGTGAAAGTGCAGAAACTTAAATAGACATATTACGAGCTAAGAGGAGAGATTGGGCAAGCCATCGGAGAATTAAAAAAGACACAAAGTTGTGGAGACCTTTTTGGCGATTCACATCTGTTTTTGACCGTAAGCACTTCATTTATGTGCCATCGAAAAGACTTATCCACATGATGAAAATATATAATTTCATTTTACTATGTAATCTCAATTGTTTTCCTTTTTTTTTTTTTTAGAGGAACCATTCTTTTTTATCTACCGTAATCGCAAATCTAAGTGTAATCCTAGGTAACGACCTAGTTTCCGCAAATGTCTTCTAGTCGCATCTGGTATAGTTAATTATTAACGATGAAAAGAGGGCCAATTGGGATAAATCTTCCGTCATATTTGACAAACACGTTCCAGGTTAAACCAAATGCGAGCGCAATTATAACCTATCACCAATGTCTTCAAATTTATTCTTTATTTTTGTCTTTTAAGCGTTTTGGATTTTTTTGAAAAACTGCTCGGCTGGCGTTAACTATTTAAATACTGGTATGCATGATGATTTTATTCAGATTGCTTGAATCGGTAGCTTCTGTGTTAGAATGATCTCTCATTCAAGGAATTTATGATAGTAATCTTAGTTACATAATATAGCGTTTAGTGGGAGATATTACTAGTTACATAGTGTGCTAGTGACCTAATACGATATTTATGAGGTCTGTAAATTCCATATGTGGTGAAAGCGAAGCTCGAACCCCTATATGGAATAAATAAATAAATAATTTGTTTATTAAAGTGTCACATATTGATTGCAATAAAAATAATTCCATTCTAGAAATGTTTAACTTAACGTCTGTTTCAGTTTTCACAGAGTTTTTGTACATACGAAACGTCCAAAGCTTGTTCCCATTTCGTGTGTTAGATCTGTCATTAAAAGGTTCTGTATACCATTCTGTATTGTCAAGGTCGACAAGTTTATCCCTTATCAATCGCATGGCAAATTTTGTTGATATAGATAAGTCATTAACTGTATCCCTAACATACAACCGATTAATGGTCTTTTCAACTTCGAAAGTCCATCCTATTTTTCGACGTAAAATCCACTTGAAGATTGTATATGATTTTCTCGTTTTATTTTTACGTAAAAGTCTGCACATAAGTCGACAAAAGTGTATGCGTTGTTTAGTCCAACATGATGTCCATCCAATATCACCTCTTGTCGCAATATTTGATGTATGCTTTCCTTTGGGCCCCAAATACCGCTTCCGTACGTCAATATCGGTTCTACTGTAGAGGAGTATAGTTTGGTATATACTTTATGCGTCAAACCTCCCGTCTCTACTACTTTTGCAAATAAAGTTCCTAACGCACGACCAGGAGCCTTCGACAATAATTTTGCGTTTAAAAAAACCAAACACAAATGTTTACCAAACCAAACTACAAGATACTATTGACTGTCACTATAATCGATTAGTTTATCAGAACATTGGAATGTAAATCTGATTTACTGCAGTGTTGTGGTCGAAAATGAACAATCTTAGTCTTATTAATGTTGATACACAATTTCCACTCTGAACACCAATCTGTCACCACATTTAGCATACTTTGCAAACTGTTCTCATCTGGTGCTATCAATGTGATATCGTCTGCGTACAAGAGAATACTCAATTTGAAATCTTCTATACTCACGCCACAGTTAAGAGAGTTTGTGCGTTCAATCAAATCGTTCATGTACACAGAAAAAAAATTGGGTGACAAAAAACATCCCTGTTTCACTCCACCCGCCACTTCGAACCGAGGGATTAGGTTGTCATTAACACGAACAGTACATCTTAAATCGTTATACTTTTATTTTCCTCGTACACTAGCCTCTGTAGCTTGTACAACAATAAATAATTTTCAACGGTGTCGAACGCCTTCCGCATGTCAACTAAACACACATAAGATGATTTCCTTGATATTTTTCAGTCATTTAATACGGAGTGAAGCGAGTATATTTGTTCCTCACTGCTGCGACCACCTCTAAATCCATTTTGCTCATCGCATAAAATATCATTTTGATCAAGCCAAACACTTAAACGTTGATTCAATATGTAGCAATATGTTTTGCACGGAATGGAAATAAGAGTTAATCCATGATGGGTCAAAGGTTGGCGGTCGTCATCTGCTCCTGGTTTAAGTATCGGATTGATAATTCCACTATTCTATTGAGAGGGTATCTTTCCTAGGTTAAAGCATCCGCCTATACTTTTAAAAAGTAAATCAATTGCTGCTTCATTTTTCAGGACCTCAGCAGGAATATCATCTTTTCCTGCTGCTGTATGAAGTTTAGCATGAATAACGGCTTTTACGGCTTCTTTTTTTGAAATTGGTTAGTTTAAACATGTCACATCTATTTCAGTATTACAGATTGTTTTATCCAAATTATCATTTATATTTTTGTTACGTTTGAATAAAGTTTTTAAGTCATTCTTCCATATGTTCAAAACATTGTTGTTGTCATTTGTCACATTTCCGCAATTATCAACCACTGCTAATGGAATCGCTCGTTTCCTATCGTTAGCAATACCGATTTTCCCGATCGACTTCCAAAAATCTTTTTGATTCATGTTACTCAATTTGTCGTCTAGCTTTTGCTTTCGTTTTTGCTTTCGCTTTTGCTTTCGCTTATACTTTCTATTCAGTCTGTCAATTTTTTTCGGTTGTGACAGTTATCTTCCTTTAATGTTCGCTTTTTGCTGCTATGACCAGTAAAACGTAGCCATATTTTTTCCGTTTCACATATGTTTTTCCAAAGGCTCCCCAACTCCTCATTCCAATAGGGCTTATATTTCCTACGTTTGGTGCCTGAATGGCTTTTATGCGTGGAGAGTTTGTTTTTCATTTCAGTTTTTATCAAAGATTCGAATTCATCGTAAGCGTGCTGAATGTCATTTTCTGCTATAATATAATTTTCTATTCGCGCTATAGTTTGCATAACATCCTTTCTTATTTCTGCGGTCGATGGAAAATCATGAGGCATTGATCTAACGTTAAATTTCGGAGACACTTTGGTGGCATTTGACTATATCAAAATTCGATGAAGTTTTAAAGTCACAATACAGCAGAGAAAGATCAGGAATGCTTTCAGGAATGTGAGCGGTGCCATTTATTTTACTTGTCATTGGTAATATTTTAAAGTCACTAATAGAGTCTATTTCCTCGTATGGAACACAAATGTAGTCTACTACTGAGTTTCCTGTTGTAGAAATACATGTTAATTCATTTTCGTTAAAGCGGCCATTTAACATACAGAAATTAATATCACTTAGGAAGTTTGCGAATGAATCTCCGTGCTTATTTTCGCCAAAGTCAATAACGCTACGTGCGTTTACTAAATAAACTCCTTCTATGTAGTCGGAATTTAATCCTATTCGCGCATTCATGTCACTACAAATGAAAACTTTTCCCTTACGTTGATAGCAGTATATTTGCCGTAATAAGTTTTGGAAGAATACCTCGGAATTGACAAGTTTACATGTATCAGCTGGCGGTAAAAAACATATGGCTACACAAAAACAAAATGTCGACACCATTGACGAAAATTCTAACCATAGTATGCCTTCTATCTCATTATCGATAACGTTAACGTTAAATAAATTCAGTAGTTCATTTTTTACTAAAATACCTACTCCCCCAGTTGCTTTTTTTGTGTAAAATTCGTCTATTATTTCCATAAAATCTAAAACCTTCAACACATAAAATATTATCTCCCCGTAAAAAAGTCTCACACAGAGCTAAAATATCACAGTTGCTGTAATCTAGTACCTTCTTTCGAAATGTTGTGTTGTCGTTCGTTTTGATAGTCCAAGACAGTCCTTTATAAGACACTGTGCCTTGTGTAGTGTTAGTGATGTTTCTGTTTTTTTTCACGTTCGTCATATTGTAGGTTTTTGATAACGAATTTATTCTTTATTTCTTCTTGTGTTTTGTTTGTTACGTTTTCTGTCATTGTTTTTTTCTAAATGATCTATTTTTGATTTCATACCATCGAGTTCACCTTTGACCTCTGTGTTTTAACCTCTGTTATTTTGTCTTTAATTTTATTGTCTATCATCATGCACAGTTTTTCTGATAGTTTTTCAGACACCTTTTCTTCAAAATTTGTCTCTAATTCAGATATTCACTGATCTAACCTATAACTCATAGAACTAAATTGTGATGAAAGTTATAAAATCATTGCTTATATTCTACCATCTGGTTGATTTTAATCACATTTTAGTTTTTTATGTCTCTCATTTTCGTACATGTAATTCATCATTTGGTCAGACAACTGACGTTTTCTTTCTGAAATATGTATTCTATTTGTTGCAGGAAAATTAGCAGTACTAACTGATGTATCAGCATTGTTCAACATTGTATTCATGTTGTTGTTTACAAATTGACCGGCCCCGTTTGTAGACATTGGAAAGTTCATAAAAAGGGTCATTCTAAACACGTAAACTAATTTGACTCAAAATACACCAAGTTCGTTATTGCACAGGATATTGGTCCTCAGAAATGTTTATTAATGTTTATTAATGTTCTTCTTACCAATATTCACTTATCAGTTTATGATTTCTAAATATAAGAGACATAACCCCGTTGAATTTGACAATATACACTAAAACTTTTACGAAAGTTTTTATTTTTAAAGTAGTACACTAAATCAAGTACTACCAAGATAGCACTCTCTGGTATACATCTATACTGTACATAACTGAAAACATGAACACTTACAATTTATTACACACAAATATGTTACAACCATACATTATAGATTCTAATTATACATTCTCAGTAATATATATATATTTTTTCTTCTCAGAGAACGTAAGTCTAAGAATCTTTTATAAGTGAGGGTGCTATCTTTAAGTCAAATTCAATATACAGAGAATCACAATTTACCAAGGACGTACGAGCCGCGGTATAATTGTATTAATGTATATACCATGTACGGGAATATGTCAGACCCCTTCTACGATTTCCATATTTGTAAAATTCAAATATGTCTATCTAAAAGTATATGATACTTACAGTTTTCATGTTTAAAAAACAAACACACCTACCGACCAAATCATTTAATATTTATAAACAAAGAAGGCTAATATACAAATAACGGAATAATAAGCTCACATATATATATATTGTTCTTCGTACTATAAATTAAGCAATAGATAATCAAGATAATTAAAATACACACTATAGTTCAGATTTAAATAACAAGATTAATTAAATTTAAGGGAAAAAAACTCACAAAATTTCTATAACATGAATATATAATATAGGCTAACAACTAAATAATGATAATTTTAAAACATTTAATTGAAATGTTTTTATATAAGGTAATCTGACGCAATACCCGCAAGGGTAGTCGCCATTAAACTTTATTTAGTAGTTATTAGTAGTAACAAGTAGAAATCACATATCAAATTACTCCGTCCGAGCTTAAAGTTTTAAAAGATTACTATCAATACAAAAAGAAGATAGTTTTTACCGAAGCTCAATTTAATAGGGAAAGGCAGTTACGAAACTTCAATGGACAACATATGAAAAGAAAATAGGAAGGGAAAGTAAAATCATAAAACTAAAAAAAAATACTGAACTCTGAGGAAAATTCGAAATGGAAAGTCTCGAATCAAATGGCAAAATCATAAGCTTAAACACATCAAACGAATGGATAATAACTGTCATCTTCCTGACTTGGTACAGGAATTTTCCTATGTAGAAAATGGTAAATTAAACCTGGTTTTATAGATAGCTTAACCTCTCACTTGTATGAGAGTCTAAAAGACCCTTTCATATGACCCTTTATTGATATCGTTTTAAAATGAATAACAAAAATCCCGAATTGTATGGTAAATTAAAAACTTAAAATATCGAACGTTAGACTTTATCAGTAAACCGAACAAAACTAAAACAACGTCGTATTCCTGACTTGGTTCATAGAGTACGGATATAACATCGATTATATCTAAGGAATCATAATTTGTATGACAGTCGTATAAAATGTCATTATGTTGACAATGATGTGTCAAACATGTCAAAGGAGAAGACGACATCGATATGCACTTAAGATAGAAAATTCGAGGAAAATATAATAAAAAGAAGGCGTTTATAGTTTACCGATATTCAAATCTCGTGAATTCGTTATCAATATTCAAATAAAAATAACAAAAAAATCTGAGGGAATCGAATGAATTATCTACAGAATGAGACCGGTTGTGTCTCAGGTCAAGTGTCTCCGTCTATGCTTACATCACCCGCAGTACGAATCTACACTCAGTTACTATGTCACAATAGGAAATTTGGCACTGACCATAACAGTTAATATCTAAGACTGTTAAAACATGTTTATTGACAGTTGAAACATATGCTAAAAGTGCCACTTAACCAATTCGTGGTGTTAAACTTGTGTGTTGTCGATTTGAGACGTTATTCTTCTTTACCTTGCTCAAACAGCATTTGTGACACGTAGACATCCGTCTTTATTAGATCTGTATAATTTGATTGAACCAACCCAATCGTATAGATAGATATGTGTAAACAGAACAATTGGCAGTGGGTGTGTTAATGATGAGATATAAAAATTTAACATGAGAAAGTAACATATAAACCTTAAAAACCATTAACTATGGAGACAAAAGTAAAATAACACAAAAATACCTAACTCCGAGAAAAATTGAAACGGAAAGTCCTTAACTTAAGCAAATGGCAAAATTAAAAGCTTAAACACATCAAGCGAATAGATAACAACTTACATATTCCTGACTTGGTACAGACATTAACTTATGTAGACAATGGTGAATTAAACCTGTTTTATAGTTAGCTTAACATCTCACTTGTATGACAATCGCATGAAATTCCATTATAATGACAAGGATGTGTGAACAAACCAAACAGACATAATCGATAAAAAATGTCAAAAAAAAAGAGGTACAGCAGTCAACATTGTGTTATAATATTAATCACTATAAAACGCATTCTATTCTTTTAAATATCAAATAATTTATTATACTTAATTTGTTTTCCTAGCACGCTGATATTTGCTGCAATATTTATTGTAACTACTGCTGTAACAACAACTTTGAAAATAGTACAAGCAACTAGAGGATGTCTGTATTATCCAAGTGTTTGTAAAATGAGGTATGTATTACAAAAAAAAAACCCCAGAATAATTCCCTATTTTATAAGTTAATAATCTATGACGTAAGTAGTGCAGGTGTACAATCGATGTCTCGTTGAGTTCAATCAAGTGATGTATGCATTATTCGAGTGTTTTTTTTCTATGAGGTATGTGGTACCGTCAAAAAAGGATGTTTACAATATTTGAGAGTTTCTCTATGAGGTATGTGGTACCTTCAAACAAAGGATGTTTACAAAACAGCAACACATATATTCAAATATTTTTAGAGCATTTTTTAGAACTATGAGTTTAACCATTCAATATTTTAATTGCGCGTAATCTTTGCTGTGGACAGACACGATACCATTTGAATACCAGGTGTCTAAGTCCACGCTGGTATGAAATCTACAATATTTTTGATTTTTGATTTGATCGTTATCATTTTTATGACTGTTAATGCCAGACTTGCTGACAAAATAATCTTCAATTGATGTAAAAAGTATATTAAACCAATTATCAGTACATTCATAATTCGTTAAAAAAGAACTGCATTTATACACGATGTAGAACAATTCCTTACAATGTTTATGACAAGCATGTGGTTATGTGATTGTGTTTAAGAAAACTGTAGAAACATTTCAGTCTTGCTTCAATCCACAAATTAACGAATTTATGTGTATTCTAAAAAATACAAAACGTTGTACTAGAGCAACATCAGATCCTATATTGTGTTACTCAAATGCATTTTATAATGAAGTATAATGTGTGAATTTTACTCATTGTTGAAGACCGTGCGGTGATCTAAATTTGCTTACATTTGGACTTTTGTAGAAAGTTGTCTAATTCGGCTATTAAACGGAATGTATTTTCAAAAATATATTAAAAAGAAGCCAGGAAGATGTACACTAGACACATAATACTATTGTAACAATTGACTGTTTTCGCTTTTCGAGAGTAACGAATGGTATAAAACGTTGATGAAGAATAAATTGATTGAATGCTGAAGATCGTTTCATTTTTTTTTTATTGTAGAGACGAAATAAAGGACCTTTTACTACCATCCTTAAAAAGAGACAAGGAAAGATTCCTGTCATCATATGGGGAGCCAAAGGAATTCGAAGCAGTCGTAGTAAAAATCCATAACCAAATTCAAACAATTCAAGAAAAGATAATAGAAATACCTGATTTGCACACAACCCTCAATATCAGTTTATCTTCCTTAGTTCAAACTTACAGCTCAATGAGACATGATTATCTTCGCATTACTTATTGGTTATCTGACTATGACGAATGGCTATCTGGTGTATTAGAGGCTGCTATACAGGACACCACCATGCTCCCGCTTAATATATTGATGACACTACCATCACTTGTCGCAGCAAGTGCCAGTTCAATGGCGCTTGCAATGTCTGGTATCGGTGCAGTTGTTTCTTTTGCATTTGGAATTGTAGATATCGTTTCAAGCGTCTTACAGGAGAAAAAAGTAAGAGACCAACTACAGCATAACAAAAACGTCCTAAATAAGGCTAGGGTGAAGCTCGATCGTGCCTTTTCAGTTATGAAAACATTTCAGACTAACTTTTGTAAATTTGTTGTTAAGTATTTTGAGGAAATATCAAAAAAGGGGAGGCAATATGAGTCAACGTTCGATTCACTGTATATTTTTATTTCACGGATTTACGGTCACGTCAATAACAGATGTGACAATCCAGCAATTTTAGCTTATTCTAATCTAACTACCTTGAAAAATCTCCAAAAACTCTACTTACAGCCAATAGTAAAAAAATTATCGAGGAATTTTGATTCTTTAAAAGTTATAATATTAGAAGTAAAAGAGGCGAAAGCGTTTTTAGATGTAATCAACATGAAGGTAAAAGAACAGCGTCGACGTCCAGGGTCCATTTTCCGTTTTATCAAAAACAATAAGCCGAGAAAAACAAAGGAAATGTTTGGAAATCTATTTGAATTTCTTAAGTTTATTTCTAAATCTGTAATACCAACAAACAAATGCTACTGGGGTCAAAACCTCGACCATATCCGCAGCGGTCTCACAACAGGCCGAACTTACACTAATGTCCCAGTATGTAAAAGTAATGAGATAAGTTACATGATTAACGTCATAAATACTGCCGTTCATAATCAAGACACCATTTGTAAAATTCATCGACAAGTTCAAGGAAGCGTTTTCAGAAACAAATTCCAAACAGTAAGATTTATTGCTGATAATGTACTTCCAACGCAACACTGCTACTGGGGATACGACCTTGATGACATTAGAGCAACTCCGAATTCAACTGAAGTCAGTAACGCAAACGTAGATTCGGGTTTGCTTAGCATACTTCATAATCTGGAATCGGTAGGTCAGATCGACCTCGCTCGAAATGTGATGGAAGGAATGTTTTCAATTCATTCTACAAAATGGCAAAATTTTCTTCTTTGTCACGTGTGGAAAAATCAGGCTGCAATGAGTAATTTACATTGCAGCAGTTTCATAGCCTCGCCTGGGTGCATACCCACAGTATCTAGTTTTCATTCATGCTGAAAATGGACAAGATTTTCATATTTGTGTTTCATTGATATAACTTAATTAAATATAAAGAAATATATTAGAAGGTCTTTATTAATATAAAATCATTTGATTGCTGTTAAAAGTATATGCTATTATTAAATATTTGTATATCGTGTTAAATATAAAACGTTAGACTCGGAACCAATTGCCCAATGAGTTTCTCTAAAAGTTTAAATAAATGTAGTGTTTGCAGAAGCTCCCGTCCAAATAGTTTCGTAATAAAGGTTGAACTTCTCATAATTACAATAGAAAACCTATCAAGTTGGAAATCAATTTAAAATTAACATACCTTTGAAACATAAGCGTGATCTTTTGATTTTCTCTGAGTTCAATAATCTTTCACCATTTTTGGTGTTGAAAAGTGGGAGGAGTAGAGTTGTGTCGTTCATATACCAACACCACCTTAGTCAAAGAGAGAGGATTTTTCAAATTCTTTCAATTCCTTTCAATTCCTTTTGTTCAAAATTAATTGACACATTTAACTTTTTCTGATTTTCTAAAGAATAGGGAATAAAGAATACAATACTTCGTCCTCTATCACATGAAACAACTGATATTAGAGGATGTCCTCATTGCAGTAGAAAAATCAATACACTGTTGAATCAAAAATAGTTTACTTACAATTTTCCCTGTTTCGTACATGGACAATTACCCTTATCATGGAGGCTTTGTTAAGAGGGTAGTAAAGGGTTATTTCGTGCAACGTTTTCAGCCTTTTTATTTCACGTGTTTTCGTGTTTTGACGTTTTATTTTTCGTTTCCTCGTGTTTGGTTCGATGTGCGTGCTTCGACATTTGCTGGCTTTTCCTGTTCTGATATTATAGTGTTTTAACTGGCTGTTTCTGTATGGGCCCCGTTACAGACTCGAGGTTAGCTGTATTTTACCGAGATTCGAAGAGTCGAGGACAATGCAGCTGGTCGAAAATATATGACAGGGCCAATACAGAAACAGCCACTTCATAACACTTTTATTAAATGATTTTTAATCTACGTTTAAACTTAGAAACGTACCGTGAAGACGATACAGAAATTCAGATCGGACCGGCAGTGCATGCCTCTACCTTCCTTTACTTTTTGTTTTTTTGCATTCACGAGTTCGATGGATTTTTTGTCAACATTGTCAGATGTAATTTCTGATTTCTCGTCCAAGTCACTTAATCATACTGCTATTACAATTCGTTTCATCAAGCAAATGAAAAGTACATGTATCTGGAAGAATAAATCAGACAGTTTAACTATTCTTGCTCTAAAATCGACTGTGTTCTCAGGTACATGTGATCAACGGAAGTGATACAGTGAAAATAATCGAAAGTCGTACTTAAAAGGGCCGCTGGGAAATATTTCCGTTTCAAGACGTTACAAATTTAAACTTTTTTTGTGATATTTTAAAAAATGATAAATACCATATAAATGTATTTTGTGTATAATGATACTAGACTGGTTCGCCTGTCTAGATCAATGTGCATATTATAGAACAAGGTGATTATATATAGCGAGATCCAAGTCTATAATGATACGTCCAAAGTTAAGCAATATAAGCTTAGGCGTAAAACATTAAAACCGGAAGTGAACGTCTCGTATTTGCCCCCATATTGGCCTTGTTTGAAAAGCAATATCAACTCCTGATTTATATCGACAGGACAACGTCATAAGATCTGAACACTTTATACTGTTTACCAAAAATACTGGTCGCCTTACGATAGATATTTACCTTGTAGAACATTATAAAACCATATTTAAAAATATTCGTGACTTTATTGTTAAGCGAAATCATGGTATGACATATCGGTTTAAAATTTTGCAATATAATACACAAACTAATTGTTCAAACTCTCAAGGACGAATGTCCTATTTTATTGACACTTTAAAAATACACAAGGTTATATTATAAATGGGTGATTGGCACAAATCCTCTGCTAAGGTAGAACGTTGTTAAAATTTAAATATAATTCCTCACCAGTGCAGTAAGGGTAACCAAAACAGATACATAAGAATCTATATATATTTTGTGGCGGGGCCATATCTATACAGCTTCCGGAAATTCCAAAAACCAAAACCTTTTTTGTACTGACATAAACAAATGCACTTTAAATAAATTTTTTTATACAATTCAAAATAAATAATAATTTGCCCTTGATATGCATATCCAATTTGGGGTATTTTTTTCTTAAACGGGTTATTTAATATGCGAATGACCCATCCGGGGACTGGTTTGCTCAACCAGTTTCATATGATTTTGAATTAAATACAAAAGAATACCAATTTGAGTTTGCTATATGTATTTGACAATTGAATAAACTCAATAATACTGTAAGATCATACAATTTCAGGAAACTTTTTTTTAAGATTCATGTAAGGTAATTTCGCTCTACCTATTTAAGGTTCACAAAACACCTTTTGGCTAATATGGTCGTATTCACACTACACATTTTAATCTGAGTAAATTTTAAAATGCATGTTTCAAAACTTTTGTGTATTTTGAGGTTCCTATTTTTCGTTCAACAAAAGTTAAGAAGAATGTTTGAAATGTTCCCTCATTTAAATAATAGTTAGTTGTGTGGATAAAGTCTACAATAGATGTAAAATATGTATAGATGTCAGACCACCAATTCACCCACTTTAATTTAGAACGTATTTAAAAGTAACATGAAAAATAGTGCTTTTGATGTCATTGTTTACTTAAACTAAAAAACAAGGTTGCAGAAATGAGACTTTTATTGAAAGAAAAATAAATATTGAGAATTTGTGACTGCCATAGTATACATGTACTTACTTATGATTTCTAAAAATACAATGGGTTAGTTTTAGCGATCATTGTCTCCTGAACATTAGTATTTTGCTAAAAGACTTTAAACATATGTTCAAAATCGGCATGTTGATAGGTGATACATGTACAATGCAGGATATACATGGGTCATATGGAGTTAAACTTATAGTCAACTATGTAGGAAGCTGTAAAAGTTGCAAAAAATAAAACGCGCAAAAATACCGAAATCTGAAAAAAATACAAAACGTAAATTCCGTAATCAAATGGCAAAATCAAAAGCTTAAATACATCTCTTGGGGTACTCCACATATAATATATCTTAAATCAAATTCAGTTTCATTAATACAAACTTTTTGTCTATAACATAAGTGATTCAAACCATTTGGTACATTTGACACCAATCATTTGTTGTTTTTACTAGAAAAGTAGAACATCAGCTATATGTTAAATAAAACGAAACAGTTATTGGTTTGCACGGGTCAGTTGATTGAGCGAAATAACTTCCCCATATAATGAAGCATAACAAGTGGGTTGATATATTAAATACTGAATTAACAAATAAAGTGATTTTGCAGCTAGAATACTCCATGTGTACCATCGTCTGAAATTTGAAGAAAAAATGTATATGATCAACATTTTGATTTGTTCAAGTTATTTATATATATATATATATATACAACTCGTCTAAACATCAACCCAACAATGTTAGATCTGTAAATTTGCTTTCGCAAATTTTTGGTTCTTCCCTCGCCGGGATTCGAACCCATGCTACTGTGATATCGTGACACCAAATCGCCTGCACTGCAGCCGCCCGCTAGACCACACGCCCACCTGGGCTCTCAAAAAAAGAGCTTTCGGTGGGCATGTGTTACCTTTCCACGTCAGTTTTAATCTAGCGGCGTACTACAGTATATGATATATAAGGCATGAAGATGTTATTGTTACAGATCAGCTAAATTATCTATAGTAAAGGATCCTACAAATTAATGTAATATACAGTCACAGAAAATAATTATATTCATAAGTACGTCTGAGTCAGTGACAACTCTACAACAGATGTATCCATCGGATCGCCATCAATGATGGTGATACATGGCTGTGTACATAATGTATATACAACTCGTCTAAACATCAACCCAACAATGTTAGATCTGTAAATTTGCTTTCGCAAATTTTTGGTTCTTCCCTCGCCGGGATTCGAACCCATGCTACTGTGATATCGTGACACCAAATCGCCTGCACTGCAGCCGTCCCGCTAGACCACACGACCACCTGGGCTCTAAAAAAAAGAGCTTTCGGTGGGCATGTGTTACCTTTCCACGTCAGTTTTAATCTAGCGGCGTACTACAGTACATGATATATAAGGCATGAAGATGTTATTGTTACAGATCAGCTAAATTATCTATAGTAAAGGATCCTACAAATTAATGTAATATACAGTCACAGAAAATAATTATATTCATAAGTACGTCTGAGTCAGTGACAACTCTACAACAGATGTATCCATCGGATCGCCATCAATGATGGTGATACATGGCTGTGTACATAATGTATATACAACTCGTCTAAACATCAACCCAACAATGTTAGATCTGTAAATTTGCTTTCGCAAATTTTTGGTTCTTCCCTCGCCGGGATTCGAACCCATGCTACTGTGATATCGTGACACCAAATCGCCTGCACTGCAGTCGTCCCGCTAGACCACACGACCACCTGGGCTCTCAAAAAAAAGAGCTTTCGGTGGGCATGTGTTACCTTTCCACGTCAGTTTTAATCTAGCGGCGTACTACAGTACATGATATATAAGGCATGAAGATGTTATTGTTACAGATCAGCTAAATTATCTATAGTAAAGGATCCTACAAATTAATGTAATATACAGTCACAGAAAATAATTATATTCATAAGTACGTCTGAGTCAGTGACAACTCTACAACAGATGTATCCATCGGATCGCCATCAATGATGGTGATACATGGCTGTGTACATAATGTATATACAACTCGTCTAAACATCAACCCAACAATGTTAGATCTGTATATTATATATATATAAAATATATAAACACATTATATTGAGATAGATACATAAAAATGCTGCGATATGATCATATCATGAATTTATTTTGTAATAATAATAAAACATTCCATCTACATTCATCGATTTGAGAATTTCGCTTGCCGGATCGTAATCAACTTTTTCTGGTGGTGTCTTTAAGTTGTAGAGATGGGTTATTTCATCGACAGTAAGATTAAATGGCGGTCCCTCTCCTACCGGTCGGTCGGGGACTTCTGTAACACATGGAGCTCCTCGTTTCATGACAGATTTCATTATGTCTGTATATTTCCCTCGCTCGTCGATAAGTACAGCTTCCAGACCTCCACGGTCCCAAACACCATCGAAATTGGTTTCTAAAGTTGGTCCAAATTTGAAGTAATCGCCACAATAAATCTTTATATTGTTTTCTTCGTTTTCATACAGATCGCCATCTATTTCCGGTACATGTTTTGTTTCATATGGCAGCTTATTTTCATCAAAGAACTGCTTGACGCCTAATTCAATGTATTCAACTCCAACGATAGTGTGGCCCTCTTTGGCTAGATAAAACATTTCAACAGCCTTGCCACATAAAGGAAAAAATATTTTAGCATTATTCTTCTTTTCCGTAATCTTGTCTATATGCAATAGAAATTTTGGATGTACATCTTCCATATGCCAGGGCATAGTTCCCTTTTCCCAGCAACCTTTCCAGTCCATTTGTATACCGGTTTACACTAAAACCGAAGAAAAATAACACGAATTTAAAAATGATATACTATTATATAAACAAGATTAAACAGGCGGATATGTCTTTGCTGCTTAGTTTATCATATCACAATATGCTGACATAAAACTACTTAACATTGTTTATGTGCTGTTTAAAGTCTGGAGCCTGTAATTTAGTGGTCGCTTTTTTTTTTATTGTTTCTCATAGTTTGTTCTTGTATAGTGCCGCTACTCCATTATCCAAGGTAAGGGGTCAGTGTTTGGCGCCAACATACCAGTTTAAACCCGCTGCATTTCTATGCACCTGTCCTTTGTCTGAAGCCTGTTATTCAGTGGTAAAATACGTTTATTAGTGTGGTTCATAGATGTATATCGTTTTTCGTTTTATATATTGATTTTTCCTAATCAGAATCGAAATAATTGATACAAGCTATACTTTATTGTAGTCTTAACATGGGTAGTCATTATATTCGTGTCATTTAAGCCCTCACTATCACTCGGGCAAAAATAATCACGAAATTAATGCCTACCCATTTTAAAACTACAATTAATTATAGCTTTAATCAAATATTTCTTAAATGTTTTTAATATTTGTCGTATTTCCCGTCTATTTGTCATGACGTTACAATTTATATATTTTTTTTAACAAGGTGCAGTTTATTGTCCACATCCGCGTACGGAAAAATCCTATGAAAATAAACATGTATGCAGAATTGTCTCAAATATGCGTCCTCATGTAATAACAAATTTGTAGAGTAAGACCAAATTCATTGAAATTACCCGCTTCATTTATAGTTAAAGAAGAGAGATCCCGTTACTGTTTTATACGTTAGCGCTAGAAAAACTATATTTTTCTCTTAATTACTGAGTAATTAAACTCATTCTTTCAAAAGAAACCTTTTTTTAATGAGATATACATTTATTCAAAATAAATTATATAAACTTTTATGCAAAAAATTCTTTTAATGAATGGATAAGTGTAAAGATAGTAATTAAGAACACCCCAATTGAAAGGCCCAAGACTTACTGAAATTGTGTAAAGTTATTGTCGTCGACATTGAGTGATCGAAACGATAATATTTAAAAATACCGTCCATATTGTTATTGAAATCATTCTATATCAAATTGAGGATATTATTTCTCAGACGGGCTATTTAAAGTCACTTTTTGTCTAATATAACTTTTATTCTTAGTACAGACACACCTATACACCTGGAACAGTTTAAAAACATGGCAGATTTATTTTTCTTTTTGATGCATTTTATGTTTTAGAAAATTATAAACTTTTCTTGATTTTGATTCATTTTTTTCCATTCCTGCAGAAGGTGTCAAGATAAGTTAGAAAAGAAGTTTGAGAAGCTCCCCTTTAGTGTCGTAACTCGCCTCTTTTAGAAACGAGGCAAAACAAAATCGGCGAGGGCTCTGAAAAACATCACAAAATCCGGCATTCTGAGCATTTCCCGGAATCTTTCTTACTCTGAAACGCAAACATTTTTAGCTATTTTTTTCCGACAATATTTTGGTCTTAACTTTTAGGTTAGACTTATTTGTAATTTAAGACTTTTAGGTTTCAGGGACAACATCAAAAGACCGATATGTAGAATAAAGAAAAATCGTAATTCTCATAATTATCAATACCGTATCTGTCTGTTCTTATCTTGTATTGTGTTAAGATTTTGGTATTTTTTTGTGTGACTGAATTTAGAGTGCAGTATTATAATTTAAGTGCCGCTTAGGTCGAAACTCGGGACCACCTTGTCCTTGTTTTATGGTATTAATGATTCTCTCCCATTGACGCTAAATGGTCGTTCCTTTAGAGAATTTCGCTGAAAACTAGCTAAAACAAAAAATTACATAACAAACAAGGCAATTCAAATTGAAATTAGCTTTTCGGTATTTAAAAAATTAATGCTAGAATTTCTTATTTTCTGTAAAAAGTATTTTAAAATGTTTATCGCTTACCTTTTCCCAGTTTTGAGGGTGCACGTTTTTAAGATCAGCTTTTCGAGGTTTTCTATTCTACTGACTTCGTTAACACAAGTCAAATTACAAAACTACATATGACATAAACATTTAAATTTTGTATAACAAAGCCCAGTCATGGTTCAAACACTTTTCTAAATGCACAGGTGTGTTTATACTCAAGGTGAACTTTGTAGACTAAATGTAAATACGGTCAGTTTTCCTAAAAGGTAATACCAAACCTTTAAATAGACATTGTACAAAACATTTAAATTATTTGGGTAGGGGGATTTTATCGTATCACGGTATTGACTACTTGGTATATATTTTCATCTGATACTAATGATGCTATGTTTCGCCGCGCGGAAAATTATTTGCTCTTCTATGCACTGAGAACAGGATATTCATTGTCAAATCCTCCCTAAAAGTATATAAGAAAAAACAAAATTTTCAGAACATTTGCCTTAATTGTTGAGATTATATATTGTCGTTGCAGAATATGCATTTTCATTTCGTCTCATGGAGAGTTATTAGTTTTCATGGCAAGATATTTATTTTGAAATCCTATATTCATTTTTAAATTATCCTGCCCCCTGGAAATGAAATATTTGTCCTATAAACATGAAAAATTATTATTAAATGTAAATATTGATCTTGTCTTAAATTTTCTACCGTGTCCCTGAATGATGATTGAAATGTAAAACATAATAAAAAGGTTTTGAAATTAGCTGACAAAAAAACGAGAAAATACAAAAAGGAATTTAAAAGCCACAAGTAGAATATAATAGACAACTATTTTTGAAATATAAAAACTCATAGAAGCTTTAAAAGGCGTTTTTCTTTCACCTAGGAATATGTGCATCTTCAACAATGGAAACTCTCCAACATTGTAGACTAGAGCATAATTCAAGACAAAATTATTTTAGTGTGTTTGTGTAAACAATATTTTATTATGTATAATACCAGTATATTTTATAAACACATTCACAATTAGGATTCAGAAACAAGCAACAAGTGCTTATGTTAATCTGTCTCCTTTTATGTGTTGATCACGTATTGCTGTTATTATTTTTAGCTTTCAATTCCTCTCTGTCTGCTTTAGTTTTTGCAAAAAATACGAAAAAGATTGAAAAAAAATCATTTAAGGAGTCAAGTAACAATTTCCGGTAAAATATGAATCATTTGCAGCTCTTCGAATTCTCTTGCAGACCATTTTTTTTTCTAATTAAAAGGTAATTCACCGATTTATTTCAAATTCTCATATTTTATTTATAACAGACTAAAACGTATATATCTCAATTATAAAAAAGCCTAAAATAAACAATTTGCAATGTGTATCAGCATTTCGTGTGTATCTGACTTACCATCGAAGTGAGACCCGAGTACTGCCGACAGTCATATGACCATATATAAATAGATAGCGGACGCGTGCAAATGGATTTTTCTAGGTCCGTTTGATTTCATATCATTGGTTAAATATATGTTATCATCCTTTTTAGCTTTATAGGAATGAGTGTTGACATTCTTTTCCATTTTAATAAATAAACACGCCTATTTCATGCGTTTCCAAACTGTATCTAAGGGGTATAATTAAAATTCACATGAATACGGATTAAATGAGGTCGACAAATGGGGGACACATATATTTTATAATCTTATTATACCTATGACAGATGTGACAAAGTTATGTTTCAAGAAAATTATATGTACATATCACCGAAATAAGCTTTGCCTTTAAAATTGAATTTTAAGTTAGCATGTATTAAAAATGAATTATAAATTTTTTCACACATTTTAACTTGCTCAAACATAGCTTAAATATTTATGAAAAATGTTGTAAAAACATGAATTTTTAAATTTTCTTCGGATTCGTTGCTATGCGACAGTATAATGCCTTAAAACCGATGTTTTGCCTATCTCGTTTGTAAGATAAATATAAAGAGTTGCCTCACCCGTACATGATGGATTTAACAATTTCAGCGCTAAAACTACTTGGGAGTAAATTTACATTTCAGTTCAATATCAATTCATGTGGATGTTCAAATTTTGTAAGCTGCAGTTTCATAAGATAACAGTATCCGGTTAATTACACCCTTATGATTGAATTACATAAATGTGTATGCCAATACGTATACACTGACTTTAAAAAACTCAACGAATAGGTGATGGCTTGTTTGTAGATCTTGTCTTAAGATCAATTTTGCATTTCAAACTATCTCTTTATCTTTTATAAATTTTCAAATAATAGGCATTATTACATTGGTTGCAATGAATTACATTGATTTCCCAGTTAGATAAAAACCGATAATTTCACATGTGAAATAAACGTGGTTATTTCACTCTCTGACGTCATACAACAATAGGCGTTGTCAAGACGTCGATAACGTCGGATCAAAACAAATTGTCAATGCGTAGGAAAAAGATATAGTTCCTTACATTTTCTACATTAATTTTATAAAAAAAGCCAAATTTTGCCAATGTAATAAAAAGAATAACTAATCGCCGTATTTGAATATCAAAAATAAGACAACTTGTGACCGAACGCCGCTATGAATTAAACTCGTGCTGCGCACTCGTTTAATCCATGCGTCGTTCGGTCACGCGTTGTCTTATTTTTGATATTCAAATACGGCGATTAGTTATACTATAAATAATGAAAAACAAAATTAGTAAAATTCGTCATTTAAAGGCAATACCAGCTATTAGAAGTCGTCTAATAGATTTGATGTAAATGTATAGTTCTGTAGGCACATCTCAACATTTCAAACGTTTGGACCAATTTCAGATTTTCTCTACTTATTGCAGTATTCAAATCAATATAGACAAAACTTTCATATTACTCTTATATGTCTTTTTTAAAGTCTATTGATCATGTTGATTTGAAGGCGATGTCATCGGACACATTTTGATAACAAAATACCTTAATGCTGGTTGTGGATAAAAATTGTTAAATATGGCCCTGTAGTTCAAACGAAAAGACCGTCTTCTTTAAATGAATTAATCGAAATAAATGGAAAACTTGAAACTCATTTAAAACAAACATCTTATACTATTTCGTCTAATAGTAGTATATGTTCAATATTGGTGTTATTTTAGTAGGGTTTTCTATGTGAATTTGAAGCAGGTTATTTAAGTTGAATCTTTGATACAGGTTTGCCAATATGGGAAATAAAATATTGCTTAGATTTAATTCTTAATGTATTGGAATCCGGGTTCAGACAGTATTGATTTATTTACATATAACTGACATGAAGAAAGTAACTAGTTAGTACCACCAGTAACAATTGTAGCTAAAGTGGTTAACCATTAAGTTAAATGTAGAGTTGTTGGAACTCTCAAAATGGTTCCCCTCGCCGTTTCTGACGTTACTGTTCGAGAAAGGTTTAAATTTAATATCATATGTATAAGATGTTTATGAATTTTTTTAAGCAGATAGAATATTTGTTGCTGGACATAATGTAAATTTTATTTTTCTATCAAAGTTATTGTGAAACTGCCTATTCTAGAGGTGGCGTGAATTAGATGTATATACTAAAAAATTCCAAAAATCTTTTAGAGCAATACAATCTAAGACTTTTTCATCTTGCAATAGTATTTAAACATTTGAATTTTCACAAGTATTTCCCATTCCAAACTAAAAGACAAATGGAAAGAGTTGCCATTGCTTTGTTTCATTAAAAAGAATGACAAACTTTTTAGAAATATTCACTCTTAAATCTTACTTTGTAAAGAATCACTCTGATTCCAACAAAAAAGTCTCTGAGACTGACATTATCAAGAAGCTTGATTTTTTTATTGACAACATATTTTTGACGTTTGGAGGACGTGTGTTTCCTATCATGATTTCCTTGATAGAGTGTTGCTGCTCACAATTAAAACAAGATTTCCAAATGGTGAAGTTGAAATCATTCTTTCGTTAATTTTACGGACGCCATCAGGAGTTGGTTGATCGTAATGGAATATCCGTTTCACAAATGATATCGAATATGTTCCTCGTGTCGTATTTACATTCCCGTTCCCTTTTCACGAATGTGACCTACCAAATTAGACTATTTATCGGGTTGGTAATAACATGAGCAAGATGACGGATATCACATGTGTAGTGGGGTCTGCTTACCCTTCAAACATTGAATAGTCAGTTTATTTTCGATCTATGAGTTTGACTGTCCATCTGCTATGTTTGGCCCCTCTTTTGCTGAAGGATATTCTAAAGGAGCTGTTTTAGCAGTGAGATTAAATGCTTCAGATATGTAATATTAAATATATATTACCAATTATCCATGTTGGTCATTACTTGGTTATTATGATAATGTAATGAATTTTATGTTAGCTTATATTTGCAACACCTATTAGATACCAATAGCCATTGTAGTATCGTCGACGTTGCATTTTACAATGTTAAGTGGTCACATCATATTGCAGGCGTAAAGAACCCTTGTTATTCAGGTTTTGTTACTCGATGTATCTAAACGTTTGTTATCAAGACCAAATCAGAAAAAAATTACAAGTCTATTAACTGTACAATTTTCAAGGCTACTCACTTTTCAATATCCAAAATAAAAGTTGGTTGTTCCATTTTCTATAAATTTATCCGTTTTACGTTAAACGACTCAGCTAAGAAAATTTAGTTTTTAGCATAATCAAACGATTACTTAATTGAGAGCTGTTTATCTATAAGGAAATAGTTCCCCTTTTGACGGGTTGAGCAGTTTTTTGTTATCCTTAAAATATAAAATGTTAGCCATTCTGATTTCTAGTTATATGCATATGAAGATGATATACACATATGGACTCAAATTTTATGTGGCCTAAAATTGAGATACTTATTTCTTAAACAGAAATCTTTCTACTGGGTGTTTTTCTCGCCATTCAGTAGTACGACTTATCTATGAAAGATGTGTTTTATTTTCATCAAATCTTTCTTGTAAGACGATAACTACGTACATTTACGGTAAATCGGTTATCCTGTCGCGATTTAAAATTAGGTATGAATTGAAAAGTATTATATCGCACATGCGAAAATATAAAGTTCCCACTTTTGGAATTACAAGTATTTTGATTTTCAAATCGTTTTTCAACTTTTCTTCTATAATTATCAGCACTTCTTCCTTAACCACAATATTGGTATTTGGGCGAAAACTTTTATGTCATCCCGTTTCTTTATATAAATAACAACCTGCGAATATACTTATCAATATTTAATTATTAAAAGTTAAATCAATATAACAAAAATGTAAAATAAAATCTTGTCCATTTTCAGCATGACTGGAAACTAGATACTGATGGTATGCATGCGGAGGAAGCTGTGGAATGGTTACAATGTAAATTACTCAGTGCAGCCTGATTTTTCCATACGTGACAAAGAAGAAAATTTTGCCATTTTGTAGAATGTATTGAATACATTCCTTCCATCATGTTTCGAGCTAAGGCAATCTGACCCACTGATTCCAGGTTATAAAGTGTGCTAAGCAAACTCGAATCTACTTTAGCGTTACGGATTTCAGTTGTATTCGGTGTTCCTCTGATATCATCAAGGTCATATCCCCAGTAACATTGTTGTGTTGGAAGTATGTTATCAGCAATGAATCTGACTGTTTGGAATTTATCTCGGAACACGCTTCCTTGAACTTGTCGCTGAATTTTACAAATGGCCTCTTGATTATGAACGGCAGCTTTTATGACGTTATTAATGGAACTTATCTCATTGCTACTACAAACTGGGACACGTGTGTAAGTGTGATCTGTTGTGAGACCACGGCGGATTTGTTGAAGATTTTGACCCCAGTAACAGTTGTTCGTTGGTAGTACTGATTTCGAAATAAAAGTAAGAAGTTTAAATAGATTTCCAAACATTTTGTTGGTTCTCATCGGCTTATTGGTTTTTATAAAACGAAATATTTCAGCTGGATTTTTATGCTGTTGTTTTACCTGCCTATTGATTTCATCTAAAAACGCTTTCGTTTCTTTTACTTCTAATATTTTAACTTTAAAAGATTCAACATTGCCCGATAATTTTTGTACTATCGGCTGCAAATAGTTTTGCTGAATTTGTTTTAAGTTTCTAAGATTAGAATGAGCTACAATTGCTGGATTGTTGCACCTGTTACTAGCGAGACCGTAAATCTGTGAGACATACCTGTAAAGTGAATCAAACGTGGGCTCATATTGTCTCCCCTTTTTCGAGATTTCCTCAAAATATTTAATAACAAATCGACAAAATTTATTCTGAAATGTTTTCATATCGTCGAAAGCACGATTAAGTTTTTCCCTCGCCCCAACTAGGACATTTTTGTTACGCTGCAGTTGGTCCCTTACGTTTTTCTCCTCTAAGACGCTAGAAACGACATCTACAATTCCAAAGGCAAACGAAAGAACTGCCCCTATACCAGACATTGCAAGCGCCATTGAAGTGGCACTTTCTGCGACAAGTGCTGGAATTGCCATCAACACATCAAGGGGTAGCATAGCAACGTCATTGCGGGCAGCTTTTAATGCATTAGATAACCAATCATCATAGTTAGATAACAAATTTTCGAGTTGTGGAAAATCATGTCTCATTGAGCTATAAGTGTGCACTAAGGAAGACAAACTTATATTAAGGGTTGTGTGTAACTCGGGTATTTTTATTATCTTCTCTTGAATTATTTGAATTTGGTCATGGATTTTATCTACGACATATTCGAAATCCTTTGGCTCGCCGTATACTGACAGAAATCTGTCTTTGTCTCTTCTTAAGGATGGTAAAAGACTCTTTATTTCGTCCCTACAATAAAAAGTGAATTGAAATGATTAAAACTTCAGCATCTTCTTTCGGCCTATCAAAACGAGCAATCACAATTCTTCAAAGCTATTTTTATATAAAAATGACGAATGAGGAAGTTTAAATAGTTTGTGAAGTTAAATTTGTTTTTATAAATGATATCAGTAAAAAATAATTGACTACTTAGTTGATGATACCCCTGGTGACTTATAGTCCACAAGAAGTGGAATAGTTTAACATTCAATACTTTGAAAAATGAAAAAAAGTTAAACCGTCCCTAGTAACTATGCTAGCACTTTTCATTTGTGTATTTATTTCAATTTGCAAATTTTGATATAAAGCTTGTTTAATATATTACTTTTTATATAGCATGTATAAAGTAAATTAACAAAAAAAAACAACTTAAAAAAATATTCAAAATAGGAAAGTTGGTTATCAATTGCAAAATCGTGCTCAAACTCGTCAAACGAATTGAAAACATCTGTCATTTTCCAGAATTGGTACAGGCATTTTCTTTTGAGAAAATTGTGATTTAAAAAAATAAGGAGATGGGGTTTGATCGTATACTACTAGGGTTCAAATGAAAAGGATGCAAGCAAATGTAGGTCACTATACAGTCTTCAAACATGTGTAAAATTCACATCGTACAGTCATTTATAAAAGTGGCTGGAATAACAAAAACCGGATCTGTTGTTAATCTCTCAGTCTTTTACTTTTGATGATAAAAATACATTTGTTAATTTAAAGATTGCAGTACTTGTTGAAGGGAAATGTTTCTATTTTTATCGATTTAAAATTAATTGTACTGTGGATTCATTTATTTTCGTGGGTACCATTTTCGTGAAAAAAAACCGTGGATGTTCGTGAACATTTAATTTGGTGGTTTTGCCGAAGTCTTCATTCAAGCCTTTAGAACATAGTGGTTCAACTATACCAACGAATTCCACGAAAGTTGGTTTCCAACGAATAATAATGAATCCACAGTATACAGTTTGCCTTGGCTTTCCAAAGCCCATGATATTGCCTTCTTGTACATCATGATTTATATCAGCTGGATAAAAACGTTCCTTCATTATTTATGAGTATAAAATTAAGAATGGAAATGGGGAATGTGCCAAAGAGACAACAACCCGACAATAGAGCAGACAACAGCAGAAGGTATGCTTTGCAATATTCATTTTTTTCGTACTTCATTTTGTCTTATACATTTTAATTGTTTAAGAGTATAGTGCCCTTTATGCCCAACCTACGAAAGCAGAGGGGCATTATGTTTTCTGGTCTGTGCTTCCGTTCGTTCGTCCGTCCGTTCGTTCGCTTCGCTTCAGGTTAAAGTGTTTGGTCAAGGTAGTTTTTGATGAAGTTGAAGTCCAATCAACTTGAAACTTAGTACACATGTTCCCAATGATATTATCTTTCTTATTTTAATGCCAAATTATAGTTTTGACCCCAATTTCATGGTCCACCGAACATAGAAAATGAGAGTGCGAAGTTCAGGTTAAAGCTTTTGGTCAAGGTAGTTTTTGATGAAGTTAAAGTTGCATCAACTTGAAACTTAGTACACATGTTCCCTATGATATGATCTGTCTAATTTTAATTCCGAATTAAAGTTTTGACCCTAATTTCACGATCCACTGAACATAGTAAATGATAATGCGAGTGGGGCATCCGTGTACTATGGACACATTCTTGTTTCTGATTTTTTATTGTTAACATGCATTTTATGTTAGTCAACTAATCGAAATTAGATTTGGAATTTTTTGTATGTTTTACACTACTTTTAAACACTGCTTAAAAGGGATATTTCGTGGCGGTCAACTTTTATAGGCAGAGGAAGACGGAGTGCCCGAAGAAAAACCATCGACCTTTGATAGGAAAACTGACATCCTAGTCAATTAGGATTGGAGTCAGACTTGGGGTAATTGTAATTGTAATCATTAATCAGCTGTAATTGATTACAATTTTTCAAGTAATCATTGTAATCATTAATCAGCCAAAAATCTGATTACATGTAATTTAATTTAATCAATTACTTTTCAAAACACCCTGTAATCCTGATTACTTTTTGATTTAATTCTGATTACAATGCATTTTTTAACTGTGTTCATGGTAAAGAAATGAACCTTTTTTGTTAAACTTATTTAATAGATATTTAACATGTTAAGATAGTTCGGTTTACTTTATAAAGCATGTTGATAAATGTGTATACTTCAGTAAAAAATAAACTGTTACAGTATTGAAAAGTCATCATTAGCCTAAGAAGAGACATATAAATACAATTATGTCTTTGGACTTAGTAAGAGATATTGCACATATATTGACAATTTAAATATGTACATATATATATGTATTTGATAATAACTGTTATATTCTAGTAATACTTCTCTTTAACCATAAATTATAATCTTTTGTTAATATTGTGATTTTTGTCAACTTTGAATTGACAGGTAGGAAACCAATTAAGGTTTGTTTTTATTGTAATTACCAATTGGGTATAACTGTAGGACAACAATTTTTCTAATTAGCACAAACTAAATCATAAGTTGTAAAAATCTGGTTTAAAATATTAAGTAAAATTGTATATATGTATTTGAACTGGACATGTAAAATGCAATGATTTTTAGTACTTGTATTTTGTTTACAATTAGATTGAACAATTTTATTAAAATTTCACATAGATTTTTACTGGTAACTTTATTTCATCCATATTGTAACTTCCATAAACTGCACCTTGAAATACATATAAAGTCTGGAAGAGGTTAGAAGACTAACAGCAAACTCTTTATAAAGCTATATTCAATTGAAGTCAAATTAATTCAGAGATCAATGATGATAAAGTGTAATGGGTTAAAACCAGTGACACAATGTTCATGTATGTAGTGAACTTTTGTGGTTTATTAAATAGATGAAGTTTAAAGTTATCATTTTATAATTTATGAAACATAGTCCTTTCTAAAAAAGCTATAGTATATTGAAAGTTTATTCATTCACATCATTCAAAATGTGTTTTCATTAAATTCATTGTAATCGCGATCGGATGTAATCATGATTACTTTGCCAATGTAATCGTTAATTTAATCAGACACTTTCAGAAATGATGTAATCATTAATTTAATTTAATCGTACAAATGACAAAGTAATTGTAATTTAATCAATTACATTTAAAGTAATCGAACCCATCTCTGATTGGAGTCGAGTGCACCCACACGAGCAGGGTTCGAACTCACAATCTTAGTGTTGACTGGCTAGTAATCATAGCAGTTACGACGAAAGATACCAAAGGAACAGCCAAACTCATAAATCGAAAAGACAAACAGACAAACAATAGAACACATGACACAACATAGAAAACTAAAGAATAAGCAACACGAACCCCATTCAAAACTAGGAGTGATCTCAGGTGCTCCGAAAGGGTAAGCATATCCTGCTCCGCATATGGCACCCGTCGTGTTGCTTATGTTATAACAAATCCGGTAAACAGTCTAATTCGGTAGGTCACATCATCTTATTGTAATGTATTTTTTATTCAAGAATCAGTGTTTTAGCACACCAAATGTTAAAATATTTAGACGCGGGACGTGTTTCATATTTTGAATGGACATCTGTCTGATGATAGACACTGTGTGTAGACCTGTCGGTGTGTGTTGTTATGATGTTCAAATGTAATTGTTTGAATGAAAAAAGTTATATAAAATTTATTTCTTGTAATATCCTGCATCAATTGAACATTTTGTGTCAGCCAGTTTGGTGTCAACAGTAATTTTAGTAACTGTTACCAAGGTTTACAATAAAATTAAATACTATTATACTTTGTGAATAAACTCATCATAGATGCCAGGATTAAATTTTTTATTTACAAAAGACTCATCTGTGACGCTCGAATTCAAAACAGTTAAAAAGGCCAAATAAAGTATGAAGTTGAGGAGTTGGCCTACCAAAACGAGCAACCAAAGCTATTTTTAAATACAAGGAAGGACATGTGGTTCGAGAGCAAATGATACAACCAGGAACCTCATATGCCAAATGATGTATAAATTGAACCAAACCTAACTTGCACAAAATATTAGTCAAACAACATGTCAATAATAGTTTGCCTTATCTAAAAAATTTTAATCACTTTATGTCTTTAACAGAACTTTTTGAATCCGTAAGAATAACGAATAAATTAATTTTGAATATTTTGGTGTGTTGATGTCTCATAAATCTATACCCCACATTACATTTCCCTCTTACTTGGATAATACTTACATATTTTGTTAGACTATAGTACTAAATACCTCATAGAACAAACGCCAAGATAATGCATACAAACTTGCTTGACTGTTTGTGTTTCTGCACTTTCTACGTTATGAAACAAACACTTGGACAGGTAGAGAAATATTTTTGTTTCTTTTAATACATACCTCATAGTACACACACTTGGATAATACAGACATCCTTTGGTTGCTTGTACTATATGTAAAGTTGTTGTCGTTACAGCCGTTGCTACAGAAATTGCAGCAAATATAGCCATGCTAAAAAAAACCAAATTAAGATAAGTAATTAATTTATAATTAAAAACCAATTGTTCAGAGAACAATTGAAGGTCTTTCCATCAAAACAATGTATTTTGATATGAAAAGTTGTTAAACTAAGTTTAAAATGTCATTTCAATCGTCAAATGATAGCTCCTAGTAAGCTGATTCCAAAAATATATTGTTTCCATACATTTTTTTTAAATAAGGGAGATAATTTGTTACTTCCGGTTTGAAAAATGTTACTTCCGATTATATTTGAATATTTACTTGACACTGATTCCAAAAATATCTGGTTCTATATACTTTTATATTAATAAAGTACAAAAAAATAGCTACTTCCGGTTTACAAAAAGTCACTTCCGGTTGGGTTTTTTCAAGGTTAAATGGTTTGATACCTTTTTCTAAAAGTTGTATATCTTTATCATGTATACATATAGAATAAAAGCAAAGGTCAAAATCTAGAACGTCAAATTAAGCTATGACCTTGAGATCAATTTCAAGGTCATAAACCAAGGACCTCAAATCAAAAGACCATAGGTCTTAATTATATTTAGATAATGAGTTATATCACCAAACGCGTATTTTTAAATACAAGAGGGGAGAAAACTCCCTTTTACATTCAACGTATGCTTGCAATCAAAATTTACATCTTACGACATGTCGCAACTAACAATTTAGTAAAAAAAATTTGTTGATATCTTATACAGTCTTTGGATATAAGTGAAAATAAGCCAAATTCAAATATTAGAATATGACCTTGACCTTTGACCTTGACCTAATTTTCATTTTTTGGGACCAAGGACCTCAAATCAAAAGATTCTAGGTCTCTATCACTTATGATTTATAAGATAGAAATTCATATCACTTATATCAGATGCATAAGGGGAAATAACTCTCATATGGAGCGGTCATATTGCTTCGGTCAAAGTAGGACAAATCATGCGAAGGATATAACGAGCAATTTTGTAAAATAAATTTGTCATAATCTTTTACGGTTGCGAAGGAGATGCGATAACAAGGAAAACAGTGTTTGGGGAGATAACTCCTACAAAGAAAAGTATTCGTTTACGCAGGGTAAATTTCAAAAGCGCATAAACTGTTCCATATCATATACAAAATATCTAAGCGACATATTGCGAAACAAATGTTTATCGCAAGAACAAAATTAGGCGGAAGAAAAAAAAAAAATAATCAGAAGAAAAACAATAGGTCTTTCCACAGAAAAGTGGAAAGACCTAATTATATCCAGTAGCATCCGTGTTGGAATGTTCTATATTTCCCAAAATTCATGATTAGAAACACAGTCACGTAATAAAGCAATCCGTGGTATATATATATAATTCGTTTCATACTTAGTCCAACAATGTAAGATATTCAAATTTGCGTTAACCTTCGAACCCTTGCTTCTGTCACTTCGTGGCAAGTAGAGGGTTAACCTTTCAAAACACCTTTTTTGTCTGTCGTAAAAGATGTTAATGTACCAGGGCGTCACATCCAATTGATATTTCATTATACACATCTAAATATGTGATAATTTTATGATGGACTTTCCTCATCGGATACGGTAAACAGGGGTAACACTATGATATACATACAATTCGTCTTAAATTTAATCAAACAATGTTAGATCTTCAAATTTGCACTATTAAGAGTCGCAGATGCTTGCTTTTCACTTCAAGACCCAGCACTGCATATCGTTCCGTAGAGTTCGGCAGATTTTGTGTTCGATCTTCATTTTTATGCCCCACCTACGATAGTAGAGGGGCATTATGTTTTCTGGTCTGTGCCTCCGTTCGTCCGTCCGTCTGTTCGTCCGTCCGTCTGTGCGTTTGTTCGTCCGTCCGCTTCAGGTTAAAGTTTTTGGTCAAGGTAGTTTTTGAAGAAGTTGAAGTCTAATCAACTTGAAACTTAGTACACTTGTTCCCTATGATATGATCTTTCTAATTTTAATTCCAAATTAAAGTTTTGACCCCAATTTCACGGTCCACTGAACATAGAAAAAGAAAGTCCGAGTGGGACATCCGTGTACTTGGGACACATTCTTGTTGTTAAGTGTTTTTTCCCTTGATTTTCTCTTGGTCATGGTGGTCCGTTTTTCTCTTCTACGACATAGTTTTATTGAATTCATCCTTGGTACCAGGTGTGTAAATATAAGCAAAGGAGATAATTGAAACGGTAGAATATTGAAAAAAGGTCAGATATTTAGGTTTGACTGATCGATGGTAATGGATATTGCATTAATAAATTGAATGTGCTGAAATTTAATTTTTCGAAAATTTTTTATTTGCCAAAAAAACTCTTTATAATATCAATGGTTCAGTTTCCTCTTTGTAAAAAATCACGTAAAATATATATAAACTCATGTTATCGAATGTCGGGTGACTTATTGATCGCCTGTGTTTAAAATGTTATCTCATTCATAACACTTGACAACCGCGAAATGCTTAAGCAATATTTGCTACTTACAAGATGAATCTCTTTTCTCGTACTCCCTCCATATGATCTAAACAATGAAAAATATTGATAACTGTTAAAGAATTATTAAAAATATTTTCGAGCTATAAGCCTTTTAACAGATTAATGAATGTATCTTAAATTTGAAAAAGCAATGGAACAAAAACGGGTCAAATAGCTTATCTTTTGTATGTAATTGCATATTAAATCGTAGTTTTTAATGCAACTTACCTTCCACACATTCCAAGCGAAAGGATTTGTCAAATTCCCATGTAATATCAGTTCCATTTTGGTTTGGTATCAACATTCCTGGAATTCCATCTCCAGGAAATGAAGCATTTGCAGGTTGTACCATCGATACAAAACTACCATTGGTACCTGATTTTCCTATTAAAGCAAAACAGACTACAAATTAGTTCTAAACATTACCAATATACCGTTTCTATCTAAAATCAATTAAATGCTCCTCGGATGATATCTATTGACTCAATTTAAAATTAGTATAGTGGTGCAACCCAGACAAGGCTGATAAACACGTTTCAAATACATATAAAAATAAGGAAGTACTCATTGCTGACAAAACGTCGTACTGAGGTTTATATAAATCAATCTTTACTACATGTATATGTCTTAATTTAAATCAGTTATTAGTTTATTTATTTTTTGATATTTTATGTATTATATGAGGTTTAGATTTCTTGTGTTACACTTTTTGTTCCGTACACAAGCGATATACAAATATATTGTGCAGAACAAGGATGGAACTTAAAAAATACACAAACCGTTTACTGGACTCGTTTTTTTATTGTTAAACCAAACTATGACGAATTGCATAGAAAAACCTCATCGAAACCACAACACAATATATGATTTTATTTGCTGCTGTTCTTGATTTATGATTACAGGATGACTATGTATTTTAGTATTAAAACAGTCATGAATTTGAGTGAAAAAGTTTGATTTTTATGGTAACATTTTATCACTACTGCTGTGGTCCACTATATATTAAGAAGCAAGTTAAAAGAACAAGTTAAGAATTTAAACGAGACAAAGAAATTTTATGTGCATTACTTTCATTCGATTGAATGTGTTTCATAAATAAATGCATATTACATTCTATGCATAGTTTCAGGTTGGTATATTCTAGATCTAAGGCTATAGTAAAGTTATAACTATACAGAAACATGGAGAAAGCCGCTGCATTGTCACTAGTAGACGGGCAAGAAAAATGGCAAGAGTGGGTTCAGGTTTATAACAGCCTATATTGTAATATTATTCAAAGTAATTCAAACGGGAACTAACTGCATTACCTATTGCCCATGCATTCAGCTCTGACACAAAGAAAATTTCTGTTTCGTTGTCGTTGATAGATTTATATCTTGTTGATAAACCTGCCTCTGGTCCTTGTCTCGTGAACTTTACAAGAGTGATACCTTTAGGATAATTTTTCCCACCGGTCAGCCTAAGTGTGTCACATGCACCTGTTGTAATAGACAGAAGATTTATAAAAGAAAAGTCTTAGTAATCAAAATAATTGAATGAATATGCAATTGCACTTGCACATGATAAATTAACAAGAATATCTTACAAGAGGACACCATATCTTGCACGCCTTTTTATATGTCCATGCTGAGTAATTCTCAATATCAAAATCTACTTTGGAATTTAATTTTAAAACGTTTTTCAAGTAATAAGAAATATGTGCGTTACACTTCTGTACCATGTTAGGTGAAGGTTTTGCGCCTTCAAACGTGTTTAACCCCGCCACATTCTGTATGTGCTTGTCCCATTTCAGGAGCCTTGAATTCAGTGGTTGTCGTTTGTTGCTGTTTCCCATTTTTGTATTTCTTATATAGTTTTATCTTTTGAATTGTATATATCTGACTATGCGGTATGGCTTTTGCAAATTGTTGAAGGCCGTACGGTTACCTATAGTTGTTAACTTCTGTTTCATTTGGTCTGTGTGGAAAGTTGTCTAATCGGCAATCATACCACATCTTCTTATCATTATATTAAATCTCTAATATCGTAATAAAACACAACCAAAAATTTAACCCAAAACGTTTATCACGTTTCAGTGTTCAGTTAACTTTTAATTGTAATATTGGTCATAACTTTACTTTTGTATGTAATTTTTAACATTCACATCATAAACCATAATACTATGTTTCCAGTTGATTTGACCACAAATTCAAGAAAAACTACTGTAACCGAAACATTTAACCTGATTTCGGACGGAAAAACAAATTGGCACATATTCCGGAAAACATAACCCCTCTTCTATATTATAGAAGAAACCTGATTCAGCGTTTACATATATCCTGATACTTGTAATTGAAACTCAAAATTATTTCTTCTATTATTTTACATATTAGAACATTACTTGAACATTACAACAACAACAATAACTAATTTTGATAATAATCATAAATATTATAGTTTTTCTATGGCAATACTATACTACAAAAAATAATCACGATACTGATAAAGATGGTGATGCTAAAAAATTAGAAGCTCGTACCACATGAAACAATGCTGTCGTCAATACTAATGTTTTGTTGACACATCTGCAGTGAAAAAAGGCAAGACGAACGATATTGGACGCCTTGTTCATCACAAACCATCCCCATATCATCACTACAACCTTCACTGGTACTGGCACAAACACATTCTATTCCATCGAATTCTTCCCAATCACTACAGTTTTCAGGAGCATCTGAAAATAATTTTGAAATACTTTTTTATTATGTTTTAATATTGAGAAATATGGAATACTTAGGGCACATTGTATTCATGACTCTTCTACCTATATGAAACAAGGACTTTCTTTCAATAGATACCCGACGCTATCAGATATGAGGAACCATTCATATTTATAAAATATCAATGGTTCCTTGATGTTTTTGTTGATCATATTTAAATACCCTCAATTTGACGTCAAAAGTCTGACAACTTTGGAAATTAGCACATGTATTTGTTTTTAACAAACATATACACACATATACCGTTAATTGACTTGTAAATATGAATACAATATTTTCCAAGAGACAGGTGCCTGTGAAATAAAGATAAAATAAAACGTATATTTACTCTTGCAACACATAACAACTAGAACAATAACAGTTATGGAACAGGAAATACATTTGTCAATGAGAAGAGCATACACTTTCGGCGCGTATCACGAACGGAAATAATTTGACAGGGTAAATACATTTGCAATATATTTTTTAAAATTTCTATTATAATTATGAATGTTGTGCCTATAAATATTTATGCATCGATTCTTAAATATGTATATCAAATTTTATCTGCACTTGAATGCTCACAAAATTCTATTAATGTGGAAACTGAAATAACCCTTAAATATTTTCAGTTGAATGTATTTTTATAGCATTCGAACTGATAACGATAAAACAAAGGCTGTACAAAACAGTACTAACATACATAAGTAATTAATTTAAGCATGCAATGGCAGCAATTAATTTGGGTCGGTAAAACGTATTGATTTATTATTCAAAAATTTGTTTCGACCCTATTTGAATAGATATAAATATTCTTTATGTGTTCATATCTTTATATTGAATAAAATGAAATTGACCAGAACAAATAAATCTAAACCTATGATCTAACTTTAAGATCAAAATCTATAGCCGAGTAAGCAGCTATTCAGATCCATGAAAAGCTAAAATTTGTAAACATTCCCATTTAAGGAATGCCAAGGCGTTTGAGTCAAGGCGTCGGTGGTTGCTGTTAATTACAAACATGTATCTCTCAACGTTATATTGCTGTCTTATTTATGTGGTACCAGACCTAATATATTAATAAATTACAAGTTTGTCATCTAGTCTCAAGATTTGACTTATAAGAATTCATGCAACTCAAAACTCCCCAAAATCACAAGAAAGATACCCACTACGATTTATCATCATTTCAGTTTGTAAGAAACTTGCTTGTAACTTCTATATATGGTTACATTAAAGGTAGAGTCTTGAACCTATAGCTACTTTAAGAAAGTATCTTACCAGTTTGGTCGGTATCGACATGATTTTTTATACGAAACACCACCAACTGTTAATGCCACAGCTGAAACAAAATTATGTAATAATTTAGTATTAATTTCTGGTGTTTGCTGCATATTTACATTTTAAACCTCAACACTTCGCTGCTGCGCATTTACCTACACGTTTTTGTTTTACTGATCGCAAACTTTCACTGAAACATTTCAGGTCAAAAACCTTTCTGTTTAGTTTGGTATTGAGCTGTGAAAAAATCAAGGTTAGAACCGATAGAGAGAATCTCCAAAGATTTAAATGAGTACCGATAAGTTTATCCGAAATGAATTTTCTGAGCTCTTTTAGCTACATCAACGTTAATATTTGAGTATAAAGTAAAATAAAAAAAAAATACCGAACTCCAAATAAAATACAGGACAGAAAGTCCCTTTTCAAATGGCAAAATCAAAAGCTCACACACATCAAACGAATGGAAAACAACTGTCACATTCCTGATTTGGTAAGTACATTTCCTCAAGTAGAAAATAGTGGATTAAACCTGGTTTAATAACTACTTAAATACCTCTATCTTGTATGAAAGTTGCATAAAATTCCATCATATTGACAACTATGTGTGAACAAAACAAACAGACATAATAGGATTTATTTTTTAGAAGTACAGTAGCCAACACTGTGCTATCGTCTTCATCACTATAAAAACAATCAAATATGTCAACAACAACAAAATTGCACATGGACAATGTTTATCCCATATACAGGTGGAGTTGGTATATTGCTACTAAGGTGGTGGGGGGGGGGAATTGATTATTTCAAAATAAAAATCGTCTCGTTTGTCATAAATTCTGGTACTAAGATGACCACCCATGTCAAATTCGAGGTATAAGTCTAAAATGAGACAGAGAAAGCTGTGTTTGCTGTTTCTTTATGTTTTAGTTCTGGAGGATATATTAATGGAACCCATGCATTCACAAAAGTTCAGATTGTTAAAGGATAGAACTCATCAATATATCTTAATATGAAATTTAATCTGGATTCTTTTATCTTCTTGTTTTTGACAAGTGTCTGAAGGAACTCGCCTGAAAAAGGGAAGAGGTCGACAAGGAGAGGCACACAGTTCGTTCATAAAGGAAAGCCGACAATTTGTTGAAAAATTCAAATTCAACAAATATGTTGTCAATGCGAAACTCCAGCATACTGTTCACTTGTTATTCAGTGTAGCATGCTTTACCTTTAAATACTATTAAAAAAAAATTTCATATGTAATACATTTATAGCGTATGCTACCATTTTATATTAAAAAGCATTGTGGTTATTTTATTTATACGATTTTTCGATTTCCTATGGGCAGTAGTGGTATACAGGGTCGAAAAATCTAAAGTTTTTATATAATTAATAACATGTAGTTTGTAATAAGTTTGTCACAGCTATTGCCAAACTTCCAAACCAAAACATTGTATATATGGAACATTTTATTAACATAAAGTAATTCATTGTTCAAAAGAAACCCAACCTAATCATTTGTCAATTATGCATAGACTACTATCATCAAATTCTGAAACGTCACTACAAACGAGTTGAAAAACTTTCACAAAGTAAGAATTGACAAAAAAAAAAACTAACAGTTTATCGTAAATATTCCTATTGGAAACTGATATGTCCTAACCAAGAAAGGACAGTTATGGCTGATGTATACATCAAAATTATTTTATGCTAGTTCCTTTGGTTAAATGTCCACTATGTGATTGATTTTTTTGGTTTTGATTATTTGAAATAAAGATGTTTTAATACAACAATAAGATAACAGTAAATGTTATACGTTATTTTTGCATTAAAATCAACGGGAGTTAATGAGTTTGCCAATTTCTATAATTCATACAACTAAAATGTAAAATATACAGTACTCCAAGGAAAATTTAAAACGGAAAGTCGCCTATTAAATGGCTTAAATCAAAAGCTCAAACAAATGAAACGAATGGAAAACAACTGTGAAAACTGCTGACCTGTTCAATGAACGCGGTCAAAATAAGACAAACATAAAATAACAGTGAAAAATAATATTAGTATGGTTTGTAGCATGAAACGATAACCCTTTCACAGCAGTCGGGTTTATTCCATTTAGAGTTCGTGTAAATCTGTCAATATTTGTTTTCCTTTTGGTCTGTATACTTAAAACGGATTTACGAGTTGTGGGCATAGTTCAAATGGTCGATGCTACCACTGGTGGACTATTTGTCCCGAGGGTATCATAATCTAAGTAGGCTGTTAATAGATACTCGTATGATTAAAAACATACTATTCTTAAATTCTTCTTTAATACATCTAAAAAATTATTCAGAAAAATAGAAGTTTTACTCCCTCAGGCATAGTTCACCTGTGAAAAATTTTGGTTGCTATGTAATGGTGTCATTTTAGTGTTATGTTTAACATTGCCATAAAAGTGCGAGGTTTGGCTAGCCACAATACCAAGTTCAACCCACCATGTTTTTTTTAAAATGTCCTTTACCAAGTCAGGAAAAAGCAAGTTGTTATTTAATAGTTAGTTTCTGTGTGTGTTGCATTGTTTTTTGTTTACTTCAGTATTTCTGTTGTTTTGTTGTTTTCTTCTAATAGTTGATGTGTTCCCTCGGTTTAAGTTTGTAATCCGGATTTGTTTTTTTCTCAATCGATTTATGGCTTTCCAACAGCGGTATGCTACTTTTGCTTTTATTTGTATGCCTTTTGGTCCTAAAGCTCCTTGAAAAATTACACAACGCCGGATTTCAATTTTTTTAAAAGCGCACGAAATAAAAAAAAAACCGTTATTTTAATTTATTGTTACCTTTTTTGTTAAAAAATATTATGAAATATCATGATTTAAAACTTACCTGCAGGATGTTCAAATAATAACAATACTACCAACACAAGCCAATACGACAATGTCATAGATTTCTTTATGTCATTCTCCATGATGCTAAACCTTTATGAATTAGAAAAACGTAAAACAGTTAGTTATATAATGATACAAGTGACACGTGTTGGTTTCTAAGTAGATAAAATATTTGAAAAAAACATCAAAGAAACCAGGCTATTAAACGGGGCATTGTATTGGCTGATTAATTTAAATTTATAATCTTGTTTTCCTGGTAAGCAACCTTCCGAAAAACAGCTAATGACATCCTTGTTTATTCTTTATTTACTTTTAAACGAGGTCGACGACAAAATATTATCAAAAGTACTAATTTAAACTGAACGTTCTCAAACCTTGAAAATTGTTGACAATACGAATTTTCAAAATTTACTGCTTTGGTGTCTCAGGGTATAAAGTACAAAGATAATAGTTGGTGATATATCGGGTGTTTACTTCTCAAAAAGTACACATTTGTCTTGATTTATAGATTCTAGGCGCTGAATTTTTGTATCTTTTCATTTCACTTTTGTTTCGCCTTAATTTGTCTCCGTGCTTTTATGTTTCTTTTGGTCGTATGACTTTTGACGTGATATTTATGCATCTAGCAATCAGTTTTTTTTTCATTTTTGGATATTTTTTGCGCAGGTGGGTCCTGGTGTGCGATTTGGACACAAAGTGTTTAACAGTGTTGTTTCTACTTTGTTTACCCTTGTATTTATACTTATATATTTTGTTCCTTATAAAGAAAGTGTATACTGTATATGATATTTGTTGTTGTTGACATCATTGTCATACTAGTATTTTCTATTTTCAACTTTTTTGTTGGCGTCTTTGTTAGATTATTTGATTGTTTGTTATAATGTTTTAGTCAGTTATGTTATATGTCTGGGATGTATATTTACAAAGTCCCAATGGTGGTCAAATACATCTTTTCTGTCTGGTTTGTATGAAAAAAAGAGGTTATTTGCCCACATATAGCAGTTATGGAAGACACAATTATGGAAGAAACATCAATATGACATTTACCATATTTTCATAAAGACACAAGTTAGATACTGTAACTCTTTATCGTTCCGAGTATATAAAATGAGGAGCACTTCAATCAAAATTATCAAAGATCTGCAATCAAGAGCGGAAAAAGCCAAAAAAAAACAAACAAAAAAAAACCAAACAAAAAAAACAACAACAAAAAAAACAAAACAAAGAAAACTTATACCTCTAATAAAAACAGTGTTCTCTTCAGATGAGTTATTTTGCTTATACATTTCAGTAATATGTTTTTTACCGATGTAGATCATAGTATCCACGCTTGACTAATTTGGCTGTTAACATAGGTGGCAATTAAATCAATACATGTTCATCCCTCCACAGCAACCGATATCCTTACTATCAAATATAACTATTAATGGGTAGATCACAACATAATAAAACAGCGGAATATTTTGACCTGAGCGTCACTGATGAGTCTAATGAAGACGAAAAGCGCGTCTGGCGTATTTAGTTATAGTCCTGGTACCTTTGATAACTATTTACACCACTGGGTCGATGCCACTGCTTGTGGACGTCTCGTTCCCCAGTAGTCAGCATTTCAGTGTTGACACGAATATCATTTGTATGTTCATCTTTTTTTAAATAAATTTACTGTTTGCAAAAGTATGTATTATTTGAAATACTAATATAAGGATTTTCTCATCCCAGGCATAGGTAACCTTAGACGTTTTGGTACAACGTTTTAGAACTTTGGGTTATCAATGCTCTTCATCTTTGTACTTGTTTGGCTTTCAAATAAATTTAGTCTGAGCGTCACAGTTTAGTCTAATGAAAACAAAACGCGCGTCTTGCGTATATAATTATAAGCCTGGTACCTTTGATAACTATCATAGGTTTAGATAATTATTGATGGCCGCACGCTAACATATAGTTTCTTATGTCCAGGTGGCGATTTGACTCATTCAACATTAAAAATCAAACCATATTCCCCTTTTTTGTTGAACTAAGTCCCAATATCATTTCTATGTACGCAGATGTTATAGCACACGGTAGCCTTTACCACTTTTGAATTAAGATCCGATATGCAGATCACATAGTATCATTTGTATGAATTATACAGAAAAAAATTGAAAAAGAAAACTAAATGATACAATTTTAAAACAAATTATGAGATGATAGCTATTATAAATTGCTTTCAAAATATTAAAAAGAAATATTAGGGTCATCGATGATGTTCTCCTGCTAAAACATAACAATGAAAAAAAAAGAGTACATGTAGAATCCTTTAACAATTGTTTCTAATTTGTCTCACGTAATACGCAAAGTTTAAAAGATATCTAAATCTGTCAAACATATTCATTGGTACTAATGAATATGTGTGCATTGAAATGAAAATTCTTTGTTTCTACGTGCTAGTTTTTTTCAGAGTACAAGGTCACTTATTTTGCTTGAGCACTTGAGAACTAAAAATTATCATTTGTAATTCTAAGAATACTTTTGAACCACCTTTAATAAACACTTAATAAAGTATTACAAGACGTACCCCATGAATCCATTTTATCGGGTAAGAAAAAGATAACCGACAAAAATATTTATTTAAAGACACCTATATCTAACTTTTTGGAAAAGTACTGTTTGCTTTATAAGGGCTCCTAGAATTTATCAGTATTCAGAAAATAGAACAGGAAATAATTCGGTCAGAAAAGTAAAACTTCAATACAGATACTAGGAATGATATTGCGTATCAGGACTGGAGTGCTGATTACTTGGTTGGTAACACCATCTGAACAAAACATCCACCTAAAATGATATCATCAAATTGGTTGTTAAACTAGAGGTTCCAAAGAGCCTTTGTCACTCAGCTTAAATTGTGCATCTTCAACAATGTCCATCATATCTAAAATAGAATTCATGACCCCATTTCTTTTTTATTGATCTTATATTTCCAATTTAAATTTTCAGTTTCTCTGTATCTTTTTTAGTTGTTGCTTCAAACACAAAAACCGGTAAATTTTACGGACGCAATCATGGGTTGGTTGACCGTTACGGAATATCCGTTTCACAGATGATATCGGATATGTTTCTTATGTCATAAATACAATCCCGTTCATTTCTGATAAATGTGACCAACCGAATTAGACTATTCAACGGGTTTGTAATAACATGAGCAACATTACGGGTGCGACATGTGGAGCAGGATTTACTTATCCGTCCGGAGCACATGAGATCACCCTCATTTTTTGGTTTGGGTTTGATTTGATTACGTTTTAGTTTTCTATTTTGTGTCTTGTGTACTATTTTTTTAGCCATGGATTTTCTTCTATCTTAATTATTGGAATGTCTATACATATATCAATAGAAGTTTGACATCATCATCATTTATGTCTGACCTTCGACATTACCAGAGTTTTCGAGAAAAAATATTAAGTCGAACTTTTCATCTTTGTCATTTCTTGACTAAGAGGCAAGAATACTTTAGATATTTCAAATCACGTACATTTTGCTTATACAAAAAAAGACCCACTTATCCTGGGGGAATCACGGAAACTCAAAACGTAATGAAATCAGCAGCGGAGCCAGCAAATTAAAGTGTTTCACTCATTAATTAGTCACTTATGAGGAAACGAACGCAACTCATATTCACATATCATACTAATGTGAAGATTCAAAAACGCAAAAAAATGCTATTTGTGAGGTGAGCCAGAGAAACATGGTACCACCAACTTTAATGATGACCGCAAAACTGGTGTAGTGTCGAACTCAATAGTTCTTTCAAGCAATACTAGTAGATCACATAAAGCCGACCTAGTTGTAAGAGTATCCACTAGTGGAAGTGCACATTGGAATACGTTTTGACAGTTATGACAATGTTATGATTATCAATCACGATTTTTAAGTAGATCTTTAAAACTCTAAAAATCTTTTACTACCGTACGCGTTGGTTGAAAATAACAGTTCGCAATTATTTTGAAGACCATATTTAATTGAAGAATGAATGATAATTTTAAATTAATAACATTCCCACACATAATCAGGTTGTCAGACGAAGCACAGCTGGCAGACTCAGATGTGATAATCGCATTTGATAATCTATCAATATCCCGTGTTGTGGAAAATCAAGAGCCCTACATAATGTGATATAACCTCGTATCGACCTCATACAAATGCTATAATTGTATACATGTACTAAAATCTCGTTCAAAATTTCATCATTAGGAACTTCAGTATTGTATTACTGATAATTTCAAAACATTTCAGCGAAACAAAAAATAGATTTATTAATCTATTTTTTTCTCTCGCTGAAATGTTTTGAAATTATTAAGGAACTAAGGTCTAAATACTTTCGGCAATTTTTACCTGATATTGGTTTTGATATTCCTTATATGTCCCTTTTGGTCATATAGTGTTTCGATTTTTATGCAAATATACATTATTTGTATAAACCATTTGTCTAGGACGTTACTGATAACTGCCAAACCAGACAAAGCAACGTCGTACGCACGTAATTCATAAAGAGTTATTTTTTTGATTTGATGGTATGACAGTATAAAAAAAAGATGATACAATTTGGTCATAATTTGTCAAACAGTAGTTGAATTATGAAATGTTCAGAATATAAAAAAGTGTTAGGACACCGAGCTACAGACGGGAAATAAAACCATTACACATTTTATACAAAGAAAAAGCATCAAAATGTAAATAGCAGGAAAACTAAATCGTAGAATATAGAATAAAATCATGAGAAGATAGCTCCTCTTTCAGAATATAAAACAAAACATTGGGTCGACATGCTTTTTTTTTTTACCTGTTATGACACGAAATAGAAAGAAAATCATGTTAAATTCATTATAAATTGTTCTATTTCTAAGTTATCTCCCTTTAGTACTCGGAGTTAAAAAAATCGATAACAAGCAGAACTATTTTTCTTTTGTGAAGATATGACCAATAAAAACTTATAATCACACATATTTGTTCATTCAAATCAATACTTTATTATAAAATTTCAATCATTTTCTGAATCTTCAGGCTTATTCACAAATTTGTACCTGTTGTGTTTTGCTAGATTACAATCCCAATGACGGAATACGCACATACCACCTTTAATGAATTAACTGTATGTTTTGTTATACAATTGAAATTATGAGCTAAATTAATGATAAAAACAACCATCAAACTAAGCATAAACCCTGGTGGTAAGGTAAAAGTCAAATAGATCATGTATAAACTGATTTAAATTCTAATAGTTTTGAGTACATATATGTAACACTCAGAAACGTGTCCTTCCCCCAAACGTGTCCGATACTCCCAAACGTGGTATTATGCAAACGCCCTAAACGTGTCCATTTTTTCAATAACACCCAAACGTGCCCAATCCTTCAAACGTACTCAATTCCCCAAACTTGTCCTATAATATAAAGGGAAATAAAAGATTGTTATACTGATATTCCGTAAAAATAAAACCGTCTTTTTCCGCTCCAAAAAAATATAATTTAATTCCTAGTTACGATTAGTGTAAATTCCTTATAACCGTAAAGCGTAAATTCTTATAACTGTACACATTTAGGCCTAATCCCAAATTCCCGGAATGATTAAGGTACAATCCAAGAGTTCCGGCAAATATTCGTCCGCATGTCATAATATAACTTATCCAAAGTATGTTTTTGTCCTGTCCATGCATGGAATATTTGCCACTGGACGTAATGTCTCTTGTTTGCGTGTATTTAAGTGATGCTCGAAACCAAAAGTTCATAATGTGAAACCTAACTACCAGTTTATAATTTTAAGAGTTTTTTTTTTTATTTTTTTAGAGAATCAAATAGTTTCTTAGTGAAGTTATAAAATTTCGGTCTTTACTGGCTCTTAAGATTTTTAAGTTTAACTAATGTTAATCCCGAATAATCGTAAACAAATTTAGGCCCAATCCTAAATCCCCGGTATGATAATAAAATATCAGAACTGTTGAAAAAAAAGGAAGTCAATCCTTTTAAAAGCCCGCCGTGCAGCATTCGCGGATTACAGCTGATTTCCTAATGCTTGCAAAGTAAAACGTTGTTAGGCTTGCTTGCATTGTTTGTATAATTGATAATACAAGCTTTGTAAATAAGATTGGAATCTTTAAACAATATATATTGTTCAACCTGAATATATTGTATTTGAATTTAATTGGGTGTTATCCTATGGATTGTACAATATAAAAACCAAGCAAGCAAGCTAACCAAAGTTTTGTTCTACATGCATTAGGAAATTAGCTGTAATATAAAAGGCATCATTGGAGTTTATTAGTACAGAATAATTACATAGTAAACGATTTATTCAACTGAACTAGAATTGTTTGTACATGTATGTGCGCTCTAAACGAGCATAATACTTGCAACTGGAATGTCAATAAGCAATTTCAGTCAAAAGCTGATTTAGATGTTACAGGTTAAATTTGCAATAACAACCGGCATTGAACCAACTAAAACTAATAAATGACCACTTCATCAACTGTGCCCCCATTATAGAATTGCCGTAAACGTTATTGATGTTATTCATGTATTAGCGCTAAAAGACGTGAGACGTCCTGGCGTTTAATAGTGGACACGTTTTGGCGAATAACAATTATTGGACACGTTTGGGGGTTATAAAATTGGACACGTTTGGGGAATATTGGATATTACGTACACGTTTCGGGAGAATAGACACGTTTGGGGGAATCGGACACGTTTGGGGGACAGGACACGTTTGGGAGTGTTACATATAGTGTCCTATTATCGTTTTAGATAGTTCTACGATGATCATGCATAGGAAACCCTTATTTGGCAACCAGGGATTAATAATGAAGTTACATTAAAAAAAAACAAGCTTATTCAGACTCGTTACAATGCCTATCGTTCTCTGATAACAGGTAATATTTATGGGAGATGACTGTTGTTGATCGACATATACGTTAAACCGTTTTTTCGTTGTTGCAAAAACAAATGTTATTTAATTTTAATGCAAAAATCTGCAAATGAAACATAATAACCTAGGATCGAACAATTTAATAAGTATTTACACGGCGGTCATAAAGAACAAGGAAGCTATCATTTGCGTATGCACTTTATAAAATAGGTACCTTAAAAATAGAACACAAACTACAGTTTGTTTTTCGGTGAATCATGTTAAATCGCCTAGAGTAAATACCCTTATCTGTATTTTGAAAGAAAACCAAATATGAAATAATTCTACTAGGTCAGGGTAATCAGATTAAAAAAAATATGTTTACATGGAAACCTTATCTAACTTCAAGAAGACATACAGTGATATATGAGAAATAATTTGTCAAACTGGAGTTTGAATTGTGAAATTATCAGAATATGATAAAAGTTTTAGAAAACCGAGCTTGTTTGGAAGCTACAGATGGTGAAACAATTACACATTTTATTCATAGAAAAAGCATAAAAATGCAAATAAATAGAATTTAAATATTAAATCTTTAGAAAATAGCTCTTTTTTCAGAATATGAAAACAAAATATGGAGTCAACGTGCATTTTCTCTTGCTATGACATGAAATAGAAAAAAAAATCAAGTTCATTCCTTTATGAATTGTTCTATTTATCAGTTATCTTACCTTAGTACGCGAAATTGAAAAATTGAAATCATGCAGAATTTTTCTTCTTCATGTGAATATATGACCATTTATAATTTATAATCACACATATTTGTTCATTCAAATAAAAACTTTATTATCAGTTTCAATCATTTTCTGAATCTGCTGGCTTAATCACAAATTTGTACCTGTTGTGTTCTGCTAAATTACATCCCCAATGACAGAATATACACATACCACTTAAATAGATTATCTGTATGTTTTGTTAAACAATTTAATATGCAAGTACAGTTTAAATTTTGAACTGGATTGATGATAAATACAACCATCAAACTAAGATTAAACTCATGTGGTCTAGTAAAAGTAAAATGGATCAAATATAACGTGATTTCATTTCTACAACGAGAGTTTGTAATTATTCAAGTCTTGTCCTAATTAACGCTTCAGATATTTCTATGATAACCATACATGGGAAGCCATCATTTAGCAAAAAAGGATTAAATATGAGTTTATTGAAAAAGAGCCAGAATGAAGTCTATTCAGACTCGTTACAATGCATATCATTCTCTGATAACAGATCTTATTCAAGTTATTTCCCGCATGTAGTTTAAACATATTTCTTTATAGTGGATTGGGAAACAAGTTATTGCAACTTGTATTTATTCCTTTCCACTTTTGCTGGTGAGAGTGCTGTCTTGTAGCGGTATTAGCCTGCTCCCTTTCAAAATCCACAAGATTGTCTTTTGCGTACAAGAGATATGACTCTCTCTCTAAACACAGGTCAGCCATTTATCGTCCCCTTCCGACGGACTTTGTTTTAGAATTCCGATGCCCTAACCATTACAACACAGCTATATATATATATTTATCTCCCGCATATATGTTCCACGACAATGTCATCATTTACAGAAAAAAATCTCCAAAATGAAACAGACGGACCTAGAATTAAACAAAATAACAAGTTTTTACATAGTGGTCATAGAGTACAAGGAATCTACTATATTTGCGTATGCACTTTATGAATAAAGTACTTCACATCAAGTTCCGAGAATCAAATTTAATCACCTAGAGTAAATACCCTTATCTTTGTTTGAAAAGAAAAACCCACATATGAATTAAGTCTATTAGGTCAGGGTCATAAAATTAAAAAAAAATTGTTTACATGACAACCTTATCTTACTTCAAGAAGACATATGAAACATATAAAAGCGCAAGAAATGTATCAGTCACCATAAGGTAGGCGCAGGTAGAAGATGTAAGATACAAATAAATCAGGAAATCGTCAAGGTAGGGATGAATATATTACTTAACTTTATAATATATAGCTAAGAGTGTTTAAAATGTGTTTTCACACAACACGTGCTCCTTAAATAATATACCTAAATTAAGTATATTTGAGATCAGCAATTTGTATTAAGTCAAAAACAAATAACGTTTGAAGGCATTAAAATGAAAAACATAACGAGGCAAAATCTGAAAAAAGTTAACTTTGCACTCTATTTTTTTTTTTAAATTACGGAAAAATGATGATACGAATTTCTGTTTACAAAAACATTGACTTCTTCTCGTGAGGTTTTCATCCGCGGACGATAGTCAATTCACATCGGTACCGCAAAAGTGGTAGTACATATAAAGTATTTGGGAATCTCGTATAAAAAAATCTTCATCAGGTACCATTGACCAGCAGTTTGTGATGACAATTTTTGACAGTTTTTAATTGTTTTATCAAAAGTTTTGGTACTAAAACATATCACATAAATTTCTCCTGGTCTCTACAATGGCGAATAACTGACAAAAGGACATAAACACTCATTATTGTGTTCACGCATAAATGTCACTGAACTTGCCATGGCTATTGCAAAGAAATAGAATTTGTGCTGCATTTTGGATCTTTTTCTTCTGATTGACACAGATGGACGAAATAAAACGAGGATCTGACAATCGTTGCGACTTGCCATCCCATCGTCTCTTTCTAATTTGTAGGCATTAGAGTACTTTCTCTCCAACCGTTAAGAATTTACAAATATACATTAATACGTTGCGTGCGTGCATGTTTTCATTATAAGGTCTGCATCAACAGTGGAAGATTCCTGTCGTCACGAATGTTGTGACATTTTTAATAAATAAAGAATTGCCTGGCAGATAGCCTTAACCTCGTTGACGCTTAGAGTTGTATGTAAGCTCAGTTTTTGTTTTTAATTTGATTTTTACATTTTAAATGAATTTTTCAAGATTTTTTCTTCGATAAACTATTGTTGCCTCTAATATTTACCCTCATGGGTCCTATATTACTTTATTGATTTATGCATGCATGTATCAATCAAACCATCGATTTATCATTTTCAGTGCGTCGTCCGTAAGGCCAGCAAACCATATTTGGAAATGTGTTTCTAATCAGATATCATTACAATTGACATACATCTTATTATCAAACCATTCATCTCTCAAATTAATATCTATTCACATGACTTTATTTGTTCTCCTTCGCGCCTGTTTGTTTTGTAGTCTCGTGCTAACATTGTCCGAAGCCCGCTAACCACAAATATACTTTTATTTTCAGCTTGCTACCGTTTGCAGAATGGTATCGACTACAAGGTTTTTAGTCATTCTTCTGGCAGTCAATTACTGTCTAGGTAAGATGTATAAAAGTTGAGAAAACACAAAAAATACTTGTTAAAAAACTAACGAGGACACGCTATGATGTGCTTTATGTTTGACCTTTCCAGTTTTAGGGATGCACACTATAATGTAGTTTTATGCATCAGAAACACAAACATATGCATTGCATGGAGGATCAAGTATTTTAATTCATATCTTCTTATTTGAACTATTTGATACACACGTACACGCTCCAATATCCAGTTATGCTTCGATTCTACTTTAAAATATTTGTCAGTTTCTTTACTTTAATTTTATAGAACATTGTATGCATTGGTCGTCTGTGCCACTAAAATAGGATCACGTTTTCTGGTTTTGATTTTGTAGTATTTTTATTGATCACCACTGAAATTATTATGTTTGTCGGAATGCAAATCCAGTGTATCATCAAGTTACTGCTATATTTATATTACGCTTATGTTGAAAATATTCTTGCAGCTGAAGACAAATTTCAAAGTAACGAAGTCAGATCAAGACATAAAAAATTACAAATAAATCACACACAACTTTCAGATGTCGATGGAAATGGTGAGTACCTCAAAAATTAAATATTTTAATGCATATGATACAAATATCATAAATTAATCTATATTATTGCATTTTGTCATGGATATATGTCCAAGTTATTTTAGCTGAGAAGCTAGCACTCTCCTTGAACTACGAAAGATGGTGTCCTCTCTCCAAATATTTCTATGTTATATTTCTATACCGTTTATCGTCTTTTAAGTGTTCGAGTTTATAAACGTTTAATTATTCCTTTAAAATCTTTCGACTCTCTATATAAAACCCATACTAATTATGATATAACTGTCAACTTAGGCAATATCCTTCATCATAAATTAGTTCAATCGAAAATACCTCCTTATTTCAAAGATCAGTCTGTACCAATCATTTCTTATACCTATACCAAACCTATTGCAGCTAAAATTTTCAGTTACAAGCAGGTTTTGCAGGATCTCAATATTGACGATTTCAAGTCTACACCTCCTGATTGCACTTGTGCTAGTTCCCAATTCACATATAATCCGGATGGCCATGTTATTACTAGTGACCTCAACATTGTTAATAACACTTCCCTACGAAATGTGTTATCAAAATGTCCGAAATATCGTGAGCCTAAATCCATTAATTTGAAATACAACTTTAAAATTTTGATGAATTCAGTCGAGGATTTTGCCAGGCAATGGGCAAAGCGCGAGAAGGAAGACGTAGATACAAATCAGAATTAAGAGACTGAATGGGTTTATCAATGCCCATGCTACGTCAATCTTTAAGGTAGATCATAGGTATATGTTTCCCCGAGATAGAATTTTCTTATACTTTGCCAACATGAAGATTTTACTATGCTCTTTTCAAAAATATAATGAAAAAGGATGGGTCACCGTGCTATTTTTAAAGCTATGAGTCGTTGAAAAATGCCTTAATTTGCTTAGAATGATCATGAAAGTCAAATTTTTGTGCATAAAAAAAATCTATGATATAGAATTTTTAGATAAATTGTGAGAAGATAGGTTTTATTATATGTTTTAAGAAAAGAAAAAGAAAAATGTTGTCACCGAACTTATTTTCTTGCTAAAAGTAAAAATTAAAAATTTCCCTATCAGTCTAGTATAAAATTGTTACTAAAAGAGCTATCTCCCCTTAAATGGCTTAGTTGAAAACAAATGATTCTAAAACACAAATGTTTGATATTTGTTTAAATATTTTGATTAATGCAATACATCAGCAAGTTTTTTCATATAAATAAACAGTCTTATCAATAAAATTGCACATCTGTCTACAAATTTGCAGATTTGGGCAAATAACTAGACTGATTGTGTACTGCAATAGTACAATCCAAGATGGTGGTATAACATGAATCTACCTTAAAGACCCATATGTTGCAAACACTTATCCTAACTCCATGAAAAATATGTTGTTGTCTCCGCGGATAAAGCTCCAAACAACATCGTTTTTTTGTGTAAAACTCATTACATTAACTGCTTGATAAACGAATCAGGTATTGACAATTCACTTGGAAACTCAACACATACCATCACGACACTTACCAAAGAGGAAATCCTGAATAACCATAAATTTATGTTCCTTTGGAATTTCAACCAAAGATGAAGAACTGGATCTTTCATCACTGTATTGGGTACCTAAACTACATAATATTCCTTACAAACAACGGTATATTGCTGGGTCTTTTAAGTGTTCCTCGAAACCTCTTTCTAAATTATTTAAAACATCTATTCTATCAGCAGTAAAAGACGAGCTTCAAAGTAATTGTGAAACTGACTATTCTAGAGTTGGCGTGAATCAGATGTGGATACTTAAAAATTCCAAAGATCTTTTAGAGAACATACAATCTAACCCTCTTTCATCTTGTAATAGTATTAAAATATTTGACTTTTCTACACTTTACACACAAGTATTTCACATTCCAAACTAAAAGATACATTGAATGAGTTGGTATTGCTTTGTTTCATAAAAATTAATGGCCAACGTAGATACAAGTATCTTGTCTTAGGGAGGGATACATTCTTCTTTGTAAAGGATCACTCTGATGCAAACAAAAAGTTTTCTGAAACTGACATTATCAAGATGATTGATTTCTTGATTGACAACATATTTGTTACGTTCGGAGAACGTGTTTTTCAACAGACTGTCGGCATTCCAATGGGAACAAATGGTGTCCCTCTTTTTGTCGACTTGTTTCTTTATTTTTATGAGGATGACTTCATACAGGAACTTCTTAGGAAGACAGATAAGAAGTAAGCAATATCCTTTAACTCTACTTTCCGCTATATAGATGATGTTCTTCCACTAAATAATTCAAAATTTGGTGACTATGTTGAACGCATATATCCCATCAAACTGGCGATAAAGGATACTACAGATACAGTTAAGTCGGCCTCATATCTTGACTTACATCTAGAAATTGACAATGAGGGTCGGTTGAAAACAAAATTTTACGACAAAAGAGATGATTTTAGCTTTCCAATTGTGAACTTTTCATTTTTAAGTAGTAACATTCTAGCAGCACCTGCATACGGGGTATATATTTTCCAATTGATACAATATTCCCGTGCTTACATTTCCTATCATGAATTTCTTGTTATAAGCTTGCTACTCACAAGGAATCTATTAAACCAAGAGTTCCAAATGGTGGAGTTAAAATCATCCCTTCGTAAATTTTACGGACGCCATCACGAGTTGGTTGACCGTTATGGAATAATCGTTTCACAAATGATATCGGATATGTTCTTTACGTCGTAACTACAATACCTTTCCCTTTCATGAATATGACCTACCGAATTAGACTATTTATCGGATTTGTTATCACTTAAGCAACACGACGGGTGCCACATGTGGAGCAGGATCTGCTTACCCTTCCGGAGCACCTGAGATCACCCCTAGTTTTTGGTTGGATTCGTGTTGCTAATTCTTTAGTTTTCTATGTTGTGTCATGTGTACTATTGTTTGTCTGTTTGTCTTTATCGTGTTTTGTTTTTTTTTAGCCCTGAAGTTTATTTTCGATTAATGAGTTTGACTGTCCCTCTGGTATCTTTCGAATTCGTCCCTCTTTTTCAATATGTAAAGATGAAAAAACAGAATAATTTTTTAAATACATTTGCATCATCTTATAGGGTATGCATATATATACTTTACAATGTATATTTAATTATATATCATGTACTTTGTTACGAAGATATATATACTGACGAGGAAAGGTAACACTCGGCTACCGAAGACGTTATTAATTGTTGACCCTATATTGGTCGAGGGGTCTAGTGCATCGAGCATAGTTTTGATCATGTTGATGCCACGATATCTCAGTGGCATGAGTCCTAGTGCGAATCCCGGCCAGGGAAGAACAAAAAGTTGCTTCCGTAAATTTACAGATCTAACATTGATGTGGTGATATTAAGACGAATTATACATACAGAATGTGTTTTCAACCTTGTATCACCATCAGTGGTGACACAATGGATAACATTTATCGTAGAGTTGTTACTGGTTTAGACGTACTTATCGACTATTTTGTAATTTTTAAGATTGTTTATTTATTCTTTTACACTCGATTCCTTTTGTCCTTTTTTGTACAAACTAATAATGACCTGTGTGGAATCAAAAATATATTTTTTTTAATCTAAATTAAAACGAATAACAAAACAATTTACCGATCGTGCCCTGTTCCATATTGGATTCGCACAGTGGGTGGTTGGTACATGCATATAAGAATGCTGACCCTGTGAATGCGCCCGGTCACGGTCTTTTTGGGGTTCATAAACATTTAACCATTGTCAGTCATTTTAACCATTCTTCTTTTTTAGTGATGTGAAGTTCATTTTACGACTTCAAAAATGCGAAGTAGATAATATACTGAAAGTAAAATAACTAACATTATTCAAAAAAATTTTTACATCGAAGAATTATTTGATGATACTAGAAATTAACAATAAGTTTATGACTTCAATTTGACTCAGAAGGTTGAATGATACAAAACTATTGTAACCATAAATTTTTAATCATTAAACTATGAAATTAAATATGCTTTTGAAAATTGACAAAAATATCGCAAACTTCAACTTAACTTTAGGTTTGTGACGAAAGTGTTTTAAAGAGTCCCAATGACCTTACACCATTTCAATCAATATTATGCACAACAGATACTCCCTGTTCTTTGAATAGTCTGTTATTTTTAACAAATCTGTTAGCCAGCGAAAACAAGACAGCGCTTGGACCTTTTGGATTATAGCTCTTCACCTTTTATATAAGCTTTGGATTTCAAATATTTTGGCCTCGAGCATCACTGAAGAGACATGTATTGTCGAAATGCGCATCTGGTGCAGGAAAATTGGTACTGTTAATGTTATTTCTTATATCCTTCAGCAAAAATAGAACAAAAAGCTTAATTTGATAGTTTTTTTTGTCTGTCAGTTATCTCATATAAAAAAGAAGATGTGGTATGATTGCCAATGAGACAACTGTCCACAAGAGACCAAAATGACACAGACATTAACAACTATAGGTCACCGTACGGCCTTCAACAATGAGCAAAGCCCATACCGCATAGTCACTCAGTTTTGTTTAGAAAAAAAGTAAAATCACAAAAATACTAAACTCAGAGGAAAATTAGATCACCGCTTTAGCCTATCTGTATCATTTGTAAAAAATTGTTTAAATTATAACTAGGACGTCATCAGTAAATTCACAGGTTCAATATGCTAAAGGAATGCTTGTTATGAATATCATTTATTATTTAGGCACCGAACTTCTCCATCGTCAGAAACGAGGCTGGGGAGCAGTTATTTGTAAGTAAGAAATATGTCAAACTATGCATTTCAACAATAGTCAATTAATGATATAAACATATACCAATAATTGCGTTTAAAGAGGTTTTAAGAATTTATCTTCACCCGGATCACTCAAAGCCAAATACAAAAACGAAAAGCCGTCGGTGTATAATAACCGAAACACTTCAGCTATATGACAAAAAGATCTAATGATACAAAAGCCAGATCCATATAAGGTCATCTTCGTCGAAGGGAGTTGGAACCTTTTGTTTATCAATAACCTGTAAAATTATTAACGGACAATCGCAGAAATGTATGCGTAAAACCACGATAGAACCGAATCACTGATAGCTGTTGATATATGTGGATACAACTAGTTCGGTGGACTTTGTTATTAACTTAACCTTCCAAACGTTTTGATTTGATAACATCTGATGAGTCTAATGTGGAGCAAACCATTACCGGTATTTTAAATGCAAAAATGACTTATCTTTGTTTTTTCTGCTTTATAGTAATAAAACTATGTCCTCTAGATTTAAAAAAAAACGACCCTTTTTGCAGTTACTGGTGTTTCCATGCTAGTAAAGGCAACAAGCCTTGGATTGACTCTCGGAAGTGCACTTTCAGGTTTGTAAATTTATATATGTAGCCGATAAATATGGTTTATGTTACAAGGAACATTGTTCTAGTATTTTTTGTTTACCCTCTCGACAAATCTGGTCTCGATCCGTTCGGAGTTCATGCAGTTTCACCATGTAGTTCATCTCACTTTATATATTCTTAAATATGGAATGAGATTTTTACATCAGTAAACTACTGTATGCTCTACTTTTTATGGTATATAGAGAGCAATTATAATATTTGCAAGAAGGCTGTCTTCCATATTGGAACAGGATTTGTTTATCCTTTAATAGGACCCAAGATAACGATCGGATTTCTTCGGGGTACGTGTCGCTCAGTATTCAGTTTTGCAGAACTTTGTTTTACTTTAAGTGGTTTTCAATAATTTTGCCTTGCTCTTTGCGGATTCTTTTCGTTCTTAAAGACTTAATTTTCCTTTGATATCATTTCCGTCTTTTTGCATTTTTTTTTGCATTAAGTATAGAGTTAAATGTGCAATGAACACATCATGATCTCAATCTGTTCCTTTTTAATTGTGTTATCGTGATAGAATATTTCATTGGGTTTCTCTTTTTGTAGGGGGTTGCATGTATTATCCAAGTATTTGCTCAAACAAAAAAGAAATTGAGCGCCTTGACGGGGAAATAAAAACCATGACTAGAAAATATGAAGAAGAATATTTGCACAGTAAAGAAAGATACTACAATCTTAAAACAGCTACTACGAATAATGCATATATAGAGTACTATATAAATCAAACACTACATGCAGTAGAGACCTTACAAGATATCGAAAGTGATCTTACACTACTTCTGCAAATTAAATTACCAAAATTGTCACAAATGGCCTCTGCCACAGCAAATGAAACATGCGAACAATATCTTGGACATGCTGTTGGTACTCTTTCTGACCTTAAGAAAATGCTACTAGAATATAGAAATATGGCTATTATAGGTATAGTTGTTCAGTTTGTCATTGAAGCAACTGTGAATAAATTTTTAAATGCAATTCAAAACGCATATACACAAGTCCTAAGTAACGAAGATATCTTAGCCAGTACGTCTGCAGAATTTTGGGAACGTATGGAAGGGTCAGAAACAAAATCAACAAAATTCGGAATAGTTAAGAAGTTAAAATTAGCTCCAAAAGTTGTAAAACAAATGGTCAAAAATGTCGGCCAAAAGCTCCGCAATTTTGGAAGTGATATCAAAAAGTGGACAGCTATCAAAACCTGGAAAGGATTTGAAGGGAAGCTTAAAAACACCTTTAAATCACCATTACAAAAGTTACAAAAAGCAAAACAGTTTTTCTCTCCTTCAAAGAACAAGTATTTTGTGAAGAACTACAGACTCGGTTGGTCGCAGAAAATAATGATGACCATCGGCATTTTAGCTGATGCCATTTCGACAGGTGTCCAAGTTAAACAATGGCATGACGTTTCAGAAAAGATGGACAAAGCGCGCCAAGACTATCAACAATATCATGACAACTTGTCAAATGAACTTCAAGCTATTGCGAACGAAAAATTAAAAATGGAAGGTATATGGACAGATGTTGTTCATACTTTTCAACATTTAAGTATACCATTTAAACAACTGATTGAGAACTCCACAAATTTCAGCAACTTTTCCGATGTAATTGGACTTCCAAGATTACCAGTGGACACGTCAGGTCCCTTGTTTTCAATTAATTTTAACTCACTAACACGAGAAACTATAAGATCCAAACAACTAATTGTCATACAATTTCTGAAAAAGGTTCACAACAACATGACAGAAATGCATGACAAACTGTTAGCGCGAACAATCCTGTACAACAATACATTAAGTAAGTCAATAGTAGAGGAAACAGTGGGAGATATGCAGTCGGAAATAAAGAGCATTTTAAAATTTAGCCCATCAGAGACGATGCGAAAATTTGGTGATGTTCTTACACTTTCTGATATGGTTTGTACCGTCTCTATATTAAGGTATGATTTAGAAGAGTATGATTATTTCCCAATAGCAGCGTTCCGGCCTCAATGTGATGTCAATACAACCACATTTGAACATTGGAAGCAACAAGCTTATACCAAGAGAAAGTCCAAACTCATGCGAAACGTTATCAACCAATATGTTAATGATAACAAAACGGAATCACTTTCAATGCTACTAGATTTTGTACACAATGCCTACTCAGGTGTCGCTGACAAGCATATCGCATCATTTGGGAAATCGATCACTGCAAGAAATGTTATCTGTGGTATAGCAAACACGTTTACCAACTTTTCCATTTACGACTTCATCAATTTAAATTCATTACGACCCGATTGTACAACGGTCAGCACCGTACAATTTAATAAAATCCTGGAAGACGCCAAAAAACTGAGATCCGTAACTGTGGCTGTTAAAAGTGCTCTGGATGGATGCCGTCAGTATAATTTTTGTCCATGCCTCTCAACAGTTGCAACCACAAACCATGTTCCTGAAAAGGACATTGTGTTTGCCCTGCACCATATTGACCCCTCATGGCAGCCAAATACAGCTGCACAGTTTTGCGGAGGTTCAGGATGTGGATGTTCCCACCTTTGAGTTAAGGATCATAAAACATAATGATATAAAATATTAGTACAATGTATTTGATAAAATTCAGACTATATATCATTCAACACTTTAACTTTTGAAAATAAATTGTCTCAAAGTTTGTATATATTCAGATGTATGAAAAAAAGTAGATTTTCTGAAATATGACAACGTTATTAATCTATTCACCAAAATAGACTATAAGGTAATACATAGTTTTTGTCCACTTTTCGTTTCAATTTATACATAGCAATCCCTATAACATGTGTATTGTATATTGTCAAACAATTTGATCAGAAATGAATTAGTTTGGACCTACAATTGAGCCATGCCATATTTTATTATAAAAAAGTATTTATTATTTTGCAAACATAAAATTTCAAATCCAAATGTTTGTTTGTTTGGGGTAAAAAAAAACCAGGTAATACCCCGGGGGTAATACACACGGTTGCTGTTTGCATAAAAAAAAATCATATTTGTGTTAAACTAAGAAGATATAGAACAAATAATTCTTTGAATTAGAATTGTTCTTTATCAGGTCAAAGACTCTGTTTACTGTCATGGAAAGTCTGTGTTAAAATGGACTATGGATATGTTTCAAATGCAAATAATCACGTGAATCTAATTTGCCTACCGGGGCACCTAAGGTTATGCCCGGTGTCGGTTGTGTTTGTTTTGCTCACTTGTCAGTTTTCTTTAAAGCATTTTACTGAATGTTGTTTTTCTTATTGAGGTTTTGCTTCATAAACCTGTTTTAACGCGCATATGCTTTTGATAAGAGGCGATTTATCCACATAGTAGTTACACAATAAACTGAGTTAAGTACTATCTATATTTTTGGGTATGTAGACCAGAGAAACATACTCTTAAGGAGTGACAAAAATTAGCTGTAATTCTAAAATAACAAGTTTTTCTTTTTCAATCATGGATATCATACTTACAAAATTTTGAAAATACTTTTTCAAGTAGAAGTGTTTTAATTTTGTTGCAGTTTCATTTAAACGTCAAAACGGTAAACGCAGATCTTTATTCTTCAAAGTATCTGACAATTTGATCGGTAAGGAACTACATTTGCATGACCAACTCGACGGGTGTCACATGTGGAACATGATCTGCCTCTCTTCTGAAGCACCTGCGATCACCACCAGTTTTAAGTTTGGTTTGTGTTGCTCAGTGTATGTTGTGCTTTGTATACTGATCTTTTTTTATATGGCTTTGTCAGTTTATTTTCGACTCATTAGTGTGAATGTCCCTTTGGTTTCTGTTGCCTTTCTTTTGATTAATTTTTCCGTACCAATCTACAAGGTTCTGTTTTGGAAAGATTAATGTCCAAACCAGAGGTTTCTTTAAGTTTTTAAGAGTGTTTAAAGTCATTTAAGCTCAATTAACATTATTAAGTAAATAATTGTCATCAGATAATTGTGAGAATTTTATATATCCGTCAACAATGTTATACCAAAAATATGTGTGTGGTTTCTTACATCACCCGCAAGTAGTTCTGGTGCCAAAAAAAAAAAAAAAAAAAAAAAAAAAAAACCCAACCAAAAAACAAGAGTGTCCATAGTACACGAATGTCCAACTCGCACTATCATTGTCTATGTTCAGTGGATCGTAAAATTGGAATCAAAACTTTAATTTGGCATTCAAATTACAAATATCATATCAAGAGGAACATGTCTACTACTTTTCAAGTTGATTCGACATAACTTCATCAAAAACTACCTTTTCCAAAAACTTTAACCATAAGCGGGACAGAGGGACGGACGAACGAACTGACGGACAGACGAGAAAACATAATACTGTGCGTATTTAAAGGTTGTCCTGCGAAAGAAAGTTCGGTGCTGTGATTAGGTCCTGACTAGTGCTGGTGGGTCCTGATTCTGTGCTGTTGTTTTTTTATATACATAATATCAGAAGGGCAATAAATCAACCGTTCTGTTGCTTAATTATTCTCTGATACATCCTAAGTACCATCCGAATAAACTCATCATAGATACCAGGATTAAATTTTGTATTTACGCCGACGCGCGTTTCGTCTACAGAAGACTCATCAGTGACGGTCGAATCCAAAAAAGTTGAAAAGGCCAAATAAAGTACGAAGTTGTGGGGAATATTGCAAAAGTCGTGCAAATTTGCCAAACGAATTTGTACTGACGACGTGCTGGTGATTATGTAAAACGGTCCTAGTTCTCTGCACCCATGTCCTGGTCCTGTGCCTTTATATTTTGATTTAAAGTGGCAAATATTCAAGATCATTGATGCAGAAAAAATGTATAATTGATAGGTGCAAGATCTTTTTGTTGAGGTGTTTTAGGCATTTTAAAACTTTTGTTTATTGTATTTTTGAAAATATAGGTGCTGTTAACTTTTATTGACTAATTAAATGTAGCTTGTATCTGTTTTCTTAAATTTGACAGTGTTGTGAACTGTCACTATAAAGAAAAATAATTACCCCTGTTAACTGTTTTTTTTAAATTTATTTTTGAATTCGTTGTTTTTTGTCTTCTCATTTAAGATAATTCAAAATGATGTTATCGGTTATCAATATTTTAAATTTTCTGTAATCTGATTGACCTGTTAATGGAACCCCTCTTGTCCCCTTTTAAGATAAAATAATATGATTTGCGGGATAACGATCCTTTTACATGACCATCAAAATACGCTGTAACATATCTAATATCTGTATAAAAAGATTCTGTGGTATGTTTGCTATCGGACAGATTTCTATCAGAAACCAAATGAAGCGGGTGTTAACAACTAAACGTCACCGTACGACCTTCAACAATGACCCGAAAATATAAAAGGTTCTGCATAAAAAAAAATCACAGAGGTATCGCTTGTGAAACTTGCGATCAATGGTATCATATTGATTGTCAGAACATACACAGTAATACATATGGTCTACTAAATGATAGCATGATTAGTTGGAATTGTTTAATTTGCGAAAATCCAAACTATAGAACATATCCTTTTGACTTACATGGTGCAAGTTCATCTAATCCATTTGAAAGTCTTTATCATTATTTAAATGATGACTGTGGCATGAAAACACTAACAAACTCATTTAAACCATCTCACCAGTCTACACCAATACGTGCAAATAAAACAGAAACAAATTGTAAAACCCTTGGCAAATACTTAACATCAATTTTCAGTCTATCAAACGTAAATAACATCGTATTCAAAATAGAATTGATAGCACTAAACTGGATATTGGAATCGGAACAGAAACTTGGTTCGACTCTACAATCAAAGATATCGAAATCTTTCCTGAAGAGTACACACTATACAGAAAAGACAGAAAAAAACAAGCAGGGTGTCGGTGTACTCATTGAAATAAAATCAGAATTTATAAGTGATGAAGTTGAAAACCTTACACCTGATGATAAATGTGAAATGGTATGGGCCAAAATAGAAATTAAGAGTAGCAGATCACTTTATATATCATCCTTTTACAACCCAAAAATATCTGATGATCAAAGCACGAAGTGGTTTGACACATCAGTTAGGAGAGCTATTCAAAAAAAAAAAAAATGCAGCTATATTAATTAGAGGAGATCTTAATCTCCCAGGGTGGGATTGGAAAAACAAAATACTTAAACCAAAATCAACCCACCAAAATATACATTATGATTTTGAAAATACTTTGGATGACACGGGCTTGGTACAATTAATTGAATATCCAACAAGAAAGGACAATATATTAGATCTTATAATCACAAATTTACCAAACCAGGTTCCACGAATTGAATTCATGCCGGGAATCTCAGATCATGACATTGTCTTTATGGAATTCAAAATAACACCATCTTAGCTAAAACAAACACCAAGAAATGTGCCGATTTACAACAAGGCAAACTGGGAAACAATGAAAAAAGAAGTAATTAACTCACAACATACTATACAGGAAAAGGTTAATACACATACTGTTGATGAACTGTGGCTAGATTTCAAAACAAAACTTAATGAACTAGTCAGTGAGCATATTCCACACAAAAACCTAACTACAAAAAATAAAACCCCATGGATTACGTTTGAAACAAAAAGAAAATTAATAAAAAAGAGAGACAGACTCTATAAAAAGATGAAAAAGTCTGGAAATGACAACATGAGAAACAAGTATAAGCAAATTAAAACATCCGGTACAAAAACAACTCAGACAATCATTCTGGCAATACATAGAAAATATTGTAAACACCAAAACCAGATGAAAATAAATTTTCCAACATGAAAAAATTTTGGTCTTATATTAAAAGCAAAAAAACTGACTACAGTGGAATAACATCACTTAAGCAGAATGGAAAACTTTTAACTGACACCAAACAAAAATCTGATGCACTCAACAGGCAGTTTCAATCAGTTTTCTCAGAACCAAACACAATCACTGCTACTGAATTTGAAAACAATCAATACATGCAACAGAAAACAGCTTACACTACCATGCGCGACATAAATATAACCATCCAAGCTATCTTAAATCTATTTCTAAATTTAAATCCACCCAAGGCAAGTGGACCAGACGAACTTAAGCCACGTCTCCTTAGGGAGTTAGCACATGCAATTTCACCAATACTCTGCCTAATATATCAAAAATCATTAAACACTGGCGAAGTCCCTACTGACTGGCGTACTGCACATGTTTCACCCATCTACAAGAAAGGTTCCAAATATAATCGAGAGAATTATAGACCTATTTCTTTGACATGCATATGATGTAAAATTATGGAACATGTTGTAGTTAGCGCAATCATGAGACACGCAGACAAACATAACATCCTGTATCCCCTACAACACGGCGTTCGAAAAAACAGATCTTGTGAAACTCAACTTTTAGTATTTATAGATGATGTCACTAAAAATTTGGAAAACTCAAAAACAAACAGATGTACTTATAATGGACTTCTCCAAAGCTTTTGATAAAGTCAGCCATAACTTGTTAAATTTAATTAAATTACTATGGGATACAGAGGAAAACAAATACATGGATACAGGGCTTCTTATCATGTCGTACCCAAGCAGTTATCCTAGAGGGTGAGACTTCAGGCTATGTCCCTGTAAAGTCCAGAATGCCTCAAGGATCTGTTCTGGGCCCAAGTCTGTTTTTATTTTACATTAACGACAAACCAGTTGGGCTAAATTCCAACATACGCATATTTGCAGACGACACCATTGCATATCTGGTAATAAAATCAAGCAGTGATTGTGAAACCCTTCAAAAAGACCTCAACACACTAAGCACTTGGAGAAAATACATGGAAAATGGCTTTCCATCCTGACAAGTGTGATGTCATGTCCATCAGCCGAAATAAAAATCCGTTCGTATATAATTACACTTTACATGGCCACATTCTTGAACATGTTGATAAGGCAAAATACTTAGGTGTGACAATTCAATCAGACTTAAAATGACACAGTCACATAAACAACATATGCAATAAGGCCAACAGCATACTAGGTTTTCTTCGAAGGAATCTTAACATCAGTTCCACCTCAGTAAAGGAACAGGCATATAAATCCTTAGTCAGACCATCACTTGAATATGCCTGTTCAGTTTGGGACCCTTACTTTACTGTGGAGATTAACAAAATAGAAAAAAATACAAAGAAGGGCTGCTAGATATGTCACTAATCGACACAGAAACACCTCAAGCGTTATTGATATGATAGATCATTTAAAATGGAGAGACCTCGCACACAGAAGAACAGATGCACGCCTGGTCATGTTCTATAAAATCACATATCATCTCATTGCAATCACAAAAACAGACAGACTAATTCAACCGCTCAGACAGTCCAGGAACATACACACACTCTCATTCCAAATTCCATACTGCAGAACACAAATACCACAACAATCATTTTTTCCACGCACAATTAAAATCTGGAATAGCCTTCCCCTGAGTATTGTGATGAGCGACTCTATATAGTCGTTCAAAGTAGACGTCTCAACCTACACCTAAAGTCAGTAAATTCATCATGTGTAAACAGTTTTGTTTTACAAAATCCTCTTTAAAATATAAAGATCACATTTCTGACTATTTTGACATTACTAGAGGTGTGAAACAAGGGGACTCATTAAGTCCTACTTTGTTCAATATTTTTATAAAAAATATTGGGGTGCTGAACACCAATATACAGTACTGAACCAGTCCATGTTTTATATGTGCCTTATCATGTATCCGTGACGTAGTACACAGAACACATGATTCCGAACTCTTCACCTTACCACATGTATTGACATATTGCTTATTTCCATTATTACTGTATTCTATATATTATTGTTGTATCACCTGAAAAAACCCTGGTGAGTTTCATATATATTGTTTTATATTATTAATTATATGCTCGGATCACAACATTGGCGTCGTCGACATCTCGAATCTGTTGATTTTGAAACTACCGCTCTGCACGGTACGTTTCACACCATTTGCTTTCAATTATTGCAAATTATAGCAAGGCTATAAATTTAAATTAAAACCTCCATCAATTTTGGGAAGTTTTAGTACTTTTTCAGTCAGTACTACACATCATATTCACTGTTTGAAATTTATGCTTGTCTAGTTTCTCGTTTTAGTGAGTCGCCATTTTGAATAGCCATTAGCTGTATCTTGTCCAAATTGAGCAGGACGGAAGTTGGACTTCTGCTCTGACAAAACTACAGTACAGGCATCGTGGCTTACTACAAACACCGTTTCGTGCACAACTACAGTACAGGCATCGTGGTTTACTACAAACACCGTTTCGTGCACAACTAAAGTACAGGCTTCGTGGTTGATAAAAAACACCGTTTCGTGCACAAATACAGTACAGGCATTGTGGTTGATGACAAGAACCGTTTCGTGCACAATTAAAGTACAGGCATAGACACATACTCACGAAACAGTTTACTAGTAGTTTGAAATAACAACCATAACAAACCACACAATTTAACCAAATTTTTAGAATGTCAAAACGTATTTTACTTATGGATGCCACCTTGGATCAACTTCAATCAGTTGAGGGTATAGACAATGAAATGGCCATACAGATACTTGAGGTTAGAGATGCCTCACATTTCATAGACTTTAATGCAGTGTCCGGCATTACTGGTGTGCCAAAATCAACTTTAAAGAAATATTTCATTGAACCTGGCATGTTATTCTTATACCAGAAACTGCACAATGAGATAGCAGAAAGTAGACAGGAACTCAAGCAGGATATTGCTAATGTCACATCAGGACTCCATGAGGTAGACAAGAAAGCCTCCCAAATTGACAACATGACGGAGAAGTTTGATGATTTATGTGCTCGCATGACTAAAATGGAGCAAACTCAATTAATGGGGTCAACCATTCAGTTTAAAAACCCACTGCCATTATTGCAGGATGATCATCATGAACAGGCTGAACAATCAGAGAAGAAATTTGGTGCTTTTGGCGCGACAATTGATACTTTGATAGCCCAGAAAAACCAGCAGGCTGAGGAAAAATTTGGAACTAAACCCAAAACATTTAGTACCCCAGCTAGTTCAGCAACATATCCAGACTTTTCCAAGGTGTCACCAATTAGTAAACCAACTGGACTTTCTAGTTTAGGTGAGTCATTCACTACCAACACAAGTCTACAGGATGATATGTATGCATCTGCAGCGTCCACTCTGAAAGTAAATACTGCAACTGAAGCGGCTTACCTAAACCATGTGAAACCTAACACTGAAATCCATGTTGAACAGGGGCCCTCGGCTCCCCTTTTTGTTACTTCTAACATGGTGCCCGTTAAGTCAACTTTGGAAGTGAAGTCTGATCCAAGCTTCATTCAGCATGGACAATTGGACAATCAGTCTAACGATGGACAGGGGCCTTTGGCCTCCACTTCGAATACTTCAACTAATGAAATACATAATAATGTATCGCAGGGTTACACTGGACAGGGGACTTTGGCCCCATCGTCATTTTATAACCCAATCATAGTTCAAGGTTCCGCGATACCTAACAAGCCAGCATTTTGGTCTTACAATGTTCCACCACCGGGAGTACAACAAAATAATGGATCGACTGTACCGTCTACTGCAGTTTTCCATCCAGGATCAAATAAAGACACTTCAAACATTCCTTCAATCCCAGTACATTGGAATACTCCAGTAGTTATGCCTTCCCAAGTACAGTCTGTGAACAACACTTCTGATCAGAATAAAAGTGAATCTACACAAGAAAGGCACAGAGGCAGGGGCAGAAAGCGCTGCCACAGGGAATCCTCTTCATCAAGTGATGAATCGATAGACAGGGAATCATCCCGTTGGAAGGAGTCCCATGCTAGAGAACGAAGCAAAAGTCCACAACTGCCGAAGATGCCAGTCTTTACTGGTTCTGGTAATCTATCTTGGGAAGCTTTTGTCCACCAGTTTGAAAGAACTGCAAATCGCCGTAACTGGGATGACGCAAAGAAAACGTGCCGTTTTCTAGATTCCGTTTTCTAGATTGCTTGTCTGAAGTTGCACTTGAATATGCCCGACGATCGCATATATCAAGATATGACGATTTGCGGAAATATATGAAAAGGCGATTTAGTAAGAAGGAGGAAGCTTCTGCAGCAAGAAGACAGCTACAGTACATCGGGCAGTTGGACGGAGAGACAATAGAGGAATACGCAGAGCGAGTTCATTTCTTGACAATGGATTGGTATTACCGAAGCAACAATGACATCATTGATCAAATAGGTACTGAGGCGTTCCTGCGTGGATGTCAGGAGAAGGAGGCAGCCCGGATCGTTATAGAGAAAAATCCAAGGACTATAAACGAATCACTGAAATGGATCAAGTCTTCATTAGCTAATCAGAAAGCCATTTATGGAGCCCGGAAGTCTTATCCTCAGTTATATACCCAACGACAAGTTACCTTTTCTGATGTTGGTAATTCTGATCATTCTCCGCAGAGGTCCTCGGCCTTGCAATACAATCAGAGGTTTGATAAAGAAGATAGATCTTTAAAATCTAATATTGAAGACTTAGTGTCTATTATTGGTCAGTTATTAAAAGATAGAAGGAGTAACATATCTACAACCCAACCATTGTCACAATCAAATTTCCGGAGTCCTCAGAATTCACGTTTTCCGTCACCCCAAAGAAGACCTAAACCTTATGAAGAGCAACCCAACATATCACTATCTTTCCAGAGGATCTCGTCCTCGCATACACCAGAAGATCAATATTTAAACTAGACAGGGTCAGGTCATTAGGCTCACTTCTGACCCTCGAGAAAGAGAGCCTACAAGAGCTCGTTGTTGAGACTGTAGGTATACGTGGTCTGATATTTGCAGTAAATTATATATCAGTCCAGAATATAATTGATACTGCTGCTATATCTTTACTAAGCAGATCATGCATTTTAAACACTCCTGTAAACCGTGAACATGTACTTATTAAGGGAATTAAACCTCAACCAGTTAGTTGCAACTTTGTCACAAACACTACCATGTCAATAGGACATATCACTACGCATTTAGATGTGTGTATGATATCTATGACCGAAACTAGACTTAATATTTTGAAAGCGTGCACTGCAGTATTGGACTTGATAACCGTAAGATACATGGAAAGAACGTCTTCCTGTTCCAACAGAGATCTTCAGGGGCCCCAGGTCCCACAGAATCCTCTGTTACTGCATCTATTTCAGCAGCAATTGACCTTAAATTCATCACTTCATATAGCAGTCGACCACATCAGTGTTTTGCGTGTGGATTAGTAACACAGGTCAAGATGAAGCGCCATGACTTAAAGAAGCAATTGCAAACGTATTGGGAAACAACCTGCGGGAGCTGTGAAGTTCAAGAGGCTTTGGTAGGTTCTTTGGCGCACCGACATGCAATGGAAATTACAATGGATTACAATGTACATTTTTTAGGAAAAAAACTTTACAATTTCGTTTAAAACCAATTGTAGCATCAAGAACTTCCGTTCGAATGCTGTCCAGTAAACTATCCGTGGTTTGAAGTGTGAGTTTTAAGATTATACCGTGAACTGTATTCTATGTGAACCGTAAATGACAATGCTTCGAAATTCTTCCAATCGCCTAATCGAAAAGAATAGTGTCGAACAGAAACTATCTATTATTTAGAATTGAATTATGTTGCAGAAGAGGAAGAGACATGTTTTATTCTTGTGACCGTTTATTTTGCGTATTTTCACTGTGTATATCCTATCGTATTGGATTATAAGTTTGCGTATTTCATAAACTCAATTACTTTAATTGTATGTAGAAGGAATATAGAACTTTTAAGTGTGGATTTATGTATGAAAATGTGTGTAATATGAAACCTCGTTTATTCCGACGTTACTTCATGTATATGGATTACTTTTCACAGACAGTGCGTTATTGCTAGTCGTTTTATTTACCCCTGGTCTGGTTCTACTGAGATGGGGCGATTGTGGTGCTGAACACCAATATACAGTACTGAACCAGTCCATGTTTTATATGTGCCTTATCATGTATCCGTGACGTAGTACACAGAACACATGATTCCGAACTCTTCAGCTTACCACATGTATTGACATATTGCTTATTTCCATTATTACTGTATTCTATATATTATTGTTGTATCACCTGAATAAACCCTGGTGAGTTTCATATATATTGTTTTATATTATTAATTATATGCTCGGATCACAACAATATCACTAAAGGTTTGGAAGATGACAACTCAAGTCCATTGGAGCTCATAAATAGTAAACTAGGCTCCCTCCTGTTTGCTGATGATCTGCTTTTACTATCAGAATCTAAGGAGGGTCTCCAAAATAGTCTAAATAAAGTTTCCATGTTTTGTGAAAACTGGCAGCTTTCTCTAAACATAAATAAAACAAAAAGTATGGTCTTTTCAACAACAAAGCAAAAGCCTGAAACATCTATACTTGTATATAAAAACAAAAAAAATAGAGAATGTTATGGAATATCCTTACTTGGGTCTGCTGATTAAATCAAATGGTAATCTCAGTCATAGTACAGCTGAATTAACAAAAAAGGCAAAAACGGTTTTGTTTTCTATTAAAACATATACTAATTCTCTTGGCAGCCTTCCTATCAGAGTGTCAAATAACTTATTTGACACCTTAGTGAGACCTATATTAACTTATAATTCTGAGATAACATATTTGGACTCATATATAACATATTTCAGAGCTAAAAAAGAGCTTTGGTTTCTGGAAAAATTGTGGACCCATTTAATTTTATTGACAAGACTCCAATAGAAAACTTGCATCTTGGTTATTGCAAGTTTACCCTTGGCACTAACAAGAGTGCCTCAAATTTTGGTACAAGGAACGAATTGGGAAGACTGCCTATTGAATGTCATATAAAAACCCAAACTATTATGTATTTAGCAAGGCTTTTCACCTCAAATTTGAATCCCTTATTACATGAATCTTTTCAATTTACTAAAACTTTGGATTCTAGTGGCTCCTATTCATGGTTCACTTTTGCAAAAGATATTCTTTCTGAATCTAACATTGATATAGATAGACTAAAAACCTGTAATAATTTAAAACAATTAAAAAATATTAAAAGCTATATTAAACCCAAAATAAACTCATATTACAACAACCTGTTGATGGATAAGTTGAAATCTATTGACGATAAAAGTAAATTAAATTTTTATAAAGGACTTGAGCCAAATCTATTGATCAAACCTTACCTCTCTAACCCAAACTTTGAATTTAGAAAATTAATTACAAAACATAGAATCAGTGACCATTCATTACTAATTGAAAAAGGAAGGCATTTTAAAATTCTATCGCGAAGAGAGACTTTGCAAAAAATGCAAAGTACTAGATGATGAGAAACATTTCTTAATAAATTGTTCTCATAATTCAAATATTAGATTAACATATTTTAATTGCATTAACAGAGAAAGTAATTCATTTGCTAATCTCACTGACAATGACAAAGTTATATATATACTTAACCCATCAACACAAGTGAATAAACTACGATCCTTTATAAAAAAAGTCAATGGAACTGAGGACAGGGGACCCTTTAATATTTACCTGAATTTGTGTATATGTATTGAGTTACTTAGTTATTGTCTTAATTTGTTTTTGTTGTTGTTATATGTCACAAACTGTATAGTTTATATGGCAATAAAACTTTGAATTGAATTGAATTGAATTGAATCTTAATATTTAAAAAAATATGCACTACCACTTTATAAAATTTTTGTTTTTGTTTATTATCACAAATTTGTTATATTTCACTGTATAGATGTCTTCACAAAGCAATGCGAAGTACAAGTGACGTAAACTTCAACGTGTTGAGGCGGTCGTTATATAGTAAGAGTAACTATTAAGAGACATAACGGCAGTTGAAGTAAGATGATTCGATGGTTTAAAGAAGTGACTTGCAAGAATCGTTGATGACTTAACGACGCTTGTATTAAAACAGCTTTGCCACAATTGTTTCTGGTTTATTTTATCCTGTTCTTACTATTTAGCACGTGGTTTTGGACATCATTAGAGTTCAGCACATTTGTTTTCCCTATGCTTTAAATGCATAAAATTACTCATAAAATGTTGTCCTCATTCTTTATCAATTTACAAATCACAGCGGACAAAATAACAAGTCGAATTTCAAAGTTTTGATTTTAATTTTCAATCCTTATGCTCTTCAACTTCGTACTTTATTTGGCCTTTAAAACATTTTTTTGATTCGAGCGTCACTGATGAGTCTTTTGTAGACGAAACGCGCGTCTGGCGTAAATATAAAATTGTAATCCTGGTATCTATGATGAGTGTATTTACCTAAGAATATACCCTATATTTCTCTCAATCGTTCAAATTCCAACACCAGTACTAAAAAACATTATATGTAAATGATGTGAGCATCCTGCTTTGCAATATACTAATGCACAGCACAGCTAGACATTTTGCAACTAACAATTAACCCATTCCACTATGCTAGTTGTGATGAAATAAGCTGTAAAATAGAATATCTGTGTAGACAACTGATCTATAAGACACAACAAGAGATATGAAATGCTTGAAAAAATGGACTTGATAAGCAGTAAGAGGAAAATGAACTTAAAAGTCAAATAGACAGGTCGCAAAGAGTGTTTGCAGATCGCTGAGACTAAGTCTGCAATGGAAATTTTAAATTTTTACTTAAATTGTATACAGACAATTTATATCTTTTAAATATACCAGTGGCGTACCTTGAACATTTTTACCTGTACGCCCGAACCTCGGCGAAGGGTCTAGGTTATAGCACCTACTGGAAGTGGGTTCAAGGGGCCAAGCCGCGGAAGCAATCGAGTTATCGAGAATGAGATACCATTTCTGCCATTTAAAACTCATCTATAGCAACATACTTTAGAGTCTTATTTAATTATTTTTCATATATAATCTACTCATTGTGTTAAATTTGGAATCTGATGGTCATTTGTTTTAAAGATTCAAGATTTCAAGATTTTATTGTACACTCTGACAGTTTACACTGTTACAAGAGGCAAATATCCATTATATACAGCTTGACAGAAGTGGTATAATAACAGAACAAAATTGAAATAAATATATATACAGGTCAATTTAATTTAAGTCATCAACAAGATATTCAAGAAAATGTCCCAACAAGTTTATTTAAATGTGTTCAAAAGGAGCCGTGGGGTAAAGCAATCACTCGACCTTGTGCAAATTTCGTTAATGTACATGAAATAATTGCTATAGATGTTCAGGTGTATTATGAAAATTCGTAAAGGTTGAAACCCTGGTTCTCCCCTAGGACCCCTTTCCAAGTATAAGAGAACGCATTTATCAGTCCATTTCAGGATTCAGAATAAAAAAAAATCTTAAGATATCCAATTTTCTTTGACAATTTACGTTTAAACCTAAAGAGAATAATTTCTATGTTCCCCAAATGAAGCAATACCTTTTTACCGATCAGCCATTTACTGCATGTTCCTCGCCAAGTGTCTGAGATATAACTTCCAGGATCCTATCCGAGTATAGTGTGGTATTATCGTCTGCATATAACAATATTTTTACAGTTTTTACCAATGATAATAGACATGCCATTAACATAATACAATGATAAATAATAGTGGTCCTAAAATATTCCCTTATGGTACACCACATAGAATTGATTTTAAATAAGATTCAGTACAATTATTACAAACTTGTTGCCTATAACATGAGTGATTTAAACATCCAGTACATATGACACCCATTATTTGTTGTTTTAAATGGAAAAGTGGAAAAGTATCAATGTGTTAAGGAAAAGCATCAATGTGTTAAGGAAAAGCATCAATGTGTTAAGGAAAAGCATCAATAAGTTAAGCAAAACGAAAGAGTTATTGATTTGAACAGGTCATACTATTGAGCAAAACAACCTATTATGAATTCTAACGAGAGTGTATATATAAATGAATACTGAATTTACAAATGTAGGGATTTTGAAGCAAAAATATTCCTGGGAACAAATGTGTACCATTGTCTGGCATTTGAAGAAAATAAAAAAAAGATGTACATGCTTAAACATTTTGATTTGCTCTATTTGTAATATATACAAAAAAAAAATTGAGATAGATACATAAAAATGCTAAACTATGATCAGATCATGAGTTTATTTTGTAATAATAATAAATCATTCCATCTACATTCATTGATTTGAGAATTTCGCTTGCCGGATCGTAATCAACTTTTTCTGGTGGTGTCTTTAAGTTGTAGAGATGGGTTATTTCATCGGCAGTTAGATTAAATGGTGGTCCTTCTCCTACCGGTCGGTCGGGGACTTCTGTAACACATGGAGCTCCACGTTTCATGACAGATTTCATTATGTCTGTATACTTTCCACGGTCCCAAACACCATCGACATTGGTTTCTAAAGTTGGTCCAAATTTGAAGTAATCGTCACAATAAATCTTTATATTGTTTTCTTCGTTTTCATACACATCGCCATCTATTTCCGGTACATGTTTTGTTTTATATGACAGCTTATTTTCATCAAAGAACTGATTGACGCCTAATTCAATGTATTCAACTCCTACGATAGTGTGGCCCTTCTTTGCTAGATAAAACATATTGCCAAAGAGACAACTGTCCACAAGAGACCAAAATCACACAGACATTAACAACTATAGGTCACCGTACGGCCTTCATCAATGAGCATAGTCAGCTATAAAAGGCCCCGATGAGACAATGTAACACAATTCAAACGAGAAAACTAACGGCCTTATTTATATATAAAAAATGAACGAAAAACAAATATTTATCACATAAACAAACGACAACCACTGAATTACAGGCTCCTGACTTGGGACAGACACATACTTAAATAATGTGGCGGGGTTAAACATATTAGCGGGATCCCAACCCTCCCCTAACCTGGGACAGTGGTATAACAGTAACTGTTTTAGAGCCTTTTATAGCTTGCTGTATGGTGTAATACAATGCTCCGTGTTGAGGGCCGTACTTAAAATTGACATTTACAAAATATAATTGTTATCTTATTATATATTGTGACTTGGATTCAGAGTTGCATCATTGGCATTCATACCACATCTATTTATATCTAATTAATACATCTATCTTGAAACCACGAGTCCAAAACCAGTATTATGTCAGCCTCACGATGACTGATTGATTGATCCATGCTCAACATTCCGTTAAATAATTTTCAGCAAATTCAGTCGGATATTGTGCAGTGGTTTTATGGATTGATTGAATGTATAGCTTGTAAAACGTCCAATTCGCATTTTCAGAATATAATGAATTCTGGATAATATTTCCAACCAAACCGTCGAGATCAACTAAAAATATCCTAAACAATGGAAATCTAAATAATGTTGTGACGTTATTTTCATTTTGAGGTACAAATAATTAAATTACCATGAGTTCGTTAATTTGATTCCAAAACGGTCAATCGCGACTTTTTTAGCCATATTTTCAGGTCGACAAAAATTATCATTTGAAGTGACAATCTGTCTAAAGATCAGACAGCGGTGGAAACAAGACAAACAAACACCTCTTTCCTTTACATTAATTTCAGTTCAAAAAGTTTAATGGTGCCTGAAAATACAATTCGTTGCTTTTACACGGCCGACAATCGGCTAACCGAGAGATTGGTCGGTTAATCTATATTGAGTATGCGGCTATATCGGCGGTTGGTCTGTTAATCGGGTTGGCTAAAGTCTGTTACAGACCTTCTAAAATTCAAACTGACCATTATTCCGTGCGTTCATCGTGTATCGTGCGTGTTGCGTGCGTGCATCGTGCGTGTATCGTGCGTGTACCAATCGTGCGTTCATCATTCATCGTTCCGTGTATTTTCCGTGTAACGTGCGTGCATCGTGTATTCTTAATCGTGTATCGTGCGTGTATCGTGCGTGTAACGTGCGCTCATCAATCATTCATTCTTTACCGTGTATCGTGCGTGTATCGTGCGTTCATCAATCATTCATTCTTAACCGTGTATCGTGCGTTCGTCAATCGTGTATAATTGTGTATCAGATAACGTGCATTTGACAAACGTTCATCTCTAATTGTGTTACGTTCATACATTGCGGGTTTTTTTTTTTATATAATAGTCGGTTATAGAGCTCACCAAAGCTTATATTTTTTCTCACAGTTAAAGTATATATATATGTTCCGACTTTAAATAAAATTTACAGTCATACTTACTTTCTTGTGAACACTTAATTAACTTCATCGTACATAACGTTCATAATTCAATTCAATTCAAATCAAATCTTTATGACTTTTTGTGTAAATATTTTATCATCTGTGAATATTTCGTGGTTATTCAGGGAATCTTGGCTGGGACTGACGCATTTTGATATAATTACATGTTGTACGTAAAAACAATAACATGATATTGACATTTCTACGACAGAAGAGTTAAAATTGGAATTTCTATTCAACTGAGCGAAATATACTGTTGACCAACTGTTATTTGTTAAAAATATTCTGTCAATCAAAAACAAAAGTGCTTTCGCCAAATTTAGATGTGGGGTAGCTCCACTAAAAAAATAGAAACTGGAAAGTATAAAAGAAAAAAGTCCACGAGATGACATGTGTTGTAGCTCTACTATTGAAGATGAACTTCATGTCATTCTAAAATGCCCATTACATGTAGTTTTAAGACAAATATTATACATTTTAATGAACATTTTAACCTTTAATTACCAGATAGCAAAAATTTTATATTTTCATTTAATAACGGCAATGTTACTGCTATAGTCGCCAAAAACACCAACAATATTTTATTGGAAAAAAAAACTATACAAATCCTTGGTTGAACTAGGCTAGATTATAATTCTTCGCTTATTTGCTACTTAGATATTTTCAAATATTTAAGTTTTGGTAAATGTCATTATAAATATCATTTTTGTCTTAGTTTCTGATGGTCACATGAACGTAATGTTATTACGTTCAGAAAATGCAATATACAAGATTGTTGGGTAAATGTGGATTGCGGATTAAAATGTTAAATGTCAAACTTGAATTAACAAATTAAACTGAGGCGAATTAACACGAATATGTATGTTCTCTTCAACAGTGTTTGAATTCTCTGTTCTGAATTTCATTTAAACTAAGCTAATTATGTTTTGTGGAAAATTGAATAAAAATAAACATTATACATGTATGTACTTTAAGGCATTATTTTAATTAAACAATTATAAGATCAGGCAAATATAGCATGTTTTCCTTCAGAAGGATTTTAAATTGAGGAACTTTTAAAACTTGAAATTGAATTTACAAGTTTAAGATATAATCTTGTTTTTATTTATTTTTTTTTATGATAAAATAGTTAAAAATATGGTATTATCATAACAAGTCTTTATTTGAATGGAATAAACATGGAACACTTTCACGGATTCATTTTTCATTGTGTTCATGGTTGCCTATCAATGACACCGTTTTTAATGTATGTCTAAAAGATTATTATCCGGGGGAAAAAATCCCAATAGCACGTTGTTAACTAGGTTGGTCCCCTGCGTAAAACATTCAGTATGCCTTCGGAATATACAAATATTAAGGTATTGTCAAGAATTTCAATGACGGCCGGGAAACAGACTAGTGGTTAACCTTCTATGATTATTAAAGAATGACGGATGTTTTATTTCGGTACGTCTAAACACTGCTAAGAATTCCTTGATGCACTAAGGCCTTGACTATACAATGTCACTAAGGACTAAAAGGAGTGCTGTTTTATGTATTATTTTTATATATATCATTCTAGAGATTGATATTTAATGCATTGCTTAAATTTCAAATTTTACAGACAAAAATCATAAATAAACGAGATGTTCAACATTATTTAGACACGTGCCGGTTTTTCTTTGATATGCCGAAAATCAATGAACCGATTGACACGTGCCAAATAACATAACAACTGATTAAACAATCACGATCTTTTTATTTTAAGTAATTTAAAACAATTGTATCGAAAAGATTTATGCTTCAAATATTTATAATTATATGTGTTGTTCTTATTCAAAATGATAAAAAGGACAAATAATTTTGCTGTTGCTTTATTTCTTTCCCAACAAAATGGTTTGCCATAGGAGCACGACTTTGATGTGCGCTAACTTATAAGTAAGAGTTTGGTCAGCTTGTTAAAATGTTTATGTAAGATATACGAAGACAAAAGGAATATATATATTTATAAGTGTTTTGTTTTTTATTTTAATTCCGACAAAGACGCGTTTATTATATATACAAATGGTTTCACTAAAAATATGAGTAAATTCCGAAAACCATCATAAGAAACAACTATGTAAAGTTTCATGAAATGGATAAGCGGTTCTCAAGTTACAGTGCGACATGTGGACGCCCGGCAGACGGACGGACGCCGGAAATTTGTATACCATAATACGTCCCGTCAAAATGTTAACGGGCGTATAAATAAAGCGTAGTGCGCCCGTATGTCAGAAGGAAATCTGATTTGTATGTTTTTTGTCGAGTCTTCAACTTTAGTCGAAAAAGCGAGACTTAGCGATCCTACATTCCGTCGGCGTCGGCGGCGTCTACAAATATTCACTCTGTGGTTAAAGTTTTTGAAATTAATAACCGTTTCTTAAACTATCCTGTATTTCTTACATAACTTGGAAAAAAGCTTGTTTATGATCATAAGACAGTATCCAGAAGTTTTTAAACATTTATTAGATTCATCAACTGTCCTGGGTTTTTACCAAACTTGGACAGAAGCTTCTTTCAATCAAAAGATAGCATAGTATTTTATTGATTTATTTCCTCATTTTTTTTTGAGCCTGAAATTAACAGAAAGAATAGGCGAGACACTGGGTTCCGCGGAACCCTTACGAATTTTTTTTTAACAAATTGTCTGTTTAACATATTGTATGAGATAATTTATGAAATAATAACTGTGGTTTGTTCATTACTCACTGTTGAAGGCCGTATGGTGACTTATGGTGAAAACTTCTGTGTCATTTTATTTCTTGCGATGAGTTGTCTCATCCCCAATCATACCACATCTTTTTCTTGTTATTAAAACTTTTAACACGTACTTTCAAAAACTTAAAGAACGATTGTACGAATATGTATTGAAATCTCGTAACCAGCTTCAACTGTGGACAAGTATCATTTGCGAATCTATAAAACACGTATTCGAAATGGTGATTAACTGGAAACCACAAAGTATACCAAAATTTGTGAAAACGCTACACGAACAAGTCAAGCGGACGACGGACGACGACGAAGTGATACCTATGTACGAACACAAAATTTGTATGCGGTCTTGGAAAAACCGACATTAGATATATTGTTTTGTTGACAAATTTATTATTTACATGAAATATTTACAAAACACACTTAAGAAAATACTTCTTCGTTCTGAAATTTTTTTTCCAGCAACAATTCATTTATTAGTATCCAACTTTACCGATCTTGTCGATTAAACGTTAACACAACAGATAGGAGGATTCCCGTGTATTCAGTTATGTAATTTGACACGTGTAAAACGGTTCATTGATTTTCGGCATATCAAAGAAAAACAGGCACGTGTCTTAATAATATCGAATATCTTGTTTATTCATTATTATTTTTCTATAAAATTTGAAAATTATGCATTAAATATCCCATAATATGAAAAGAAATTACATGTAACAAAATCCCATCTAGTACTTAGTGTCAAGTTATACGTTCTTAGTGCACTAAGGACTCCTTATCAGTGTTTAGACCCACCCGTGGTTTTTTTTACCATGGGGTGTTTTTTATTCTGTTACTGAGGAAAGTTTTTATTCTTTGTGAATCCATATGACAAAGACTCTGTTAAGGATAAATTTTGTCTCGTAGAACAATCGGTAGTTTTTTCCATTTTTTGTTCATTTTTATCGGATATAAAAGATTGAAAAGTACAAACAATTAATTGAAGTTTCGTATGCATTTATCAAGACCAAGCAATTTTGTATTAGTATACAGGATAGCTCAAAACGGTATCATTCATTTTGCTTTACATCGGATTGAATAATGAAATAATAGCTCAGCACACTTCGGCGCAGACCAGTACACTTTGGCGCAATGGTGTGCGATGGTTTATATAACGCGGGATACCTCAATTAAAGTCTACATATGTGCAATTATTATGAGCAGTATATTCGTTTCAATGTCAGTATATAAAGCATTTACTATAGTGTTATTGCCTATGGATGTTATAGTTCAAGTTGTTGCGTACTAATTGAGAGATCGTCCTATTTGATGTTTTGCATGTGGAAATCATTCTTGCTTCTACATGTATCCTTACTTAATTTGTTCTTCTATTAAGATCCTCATTTACCATTATTTTATCATAAGAATAGTGTGTGGACCCGTATGTATTTAGGAAATGATACTCAATCGTACGTAAAAACAAATCTTTCGTATATTTCCCGTTTCACAGTCCTACATGTATATTGAATTTTAATCACAACTCAGTAAGTTGATACCAGCGCGGGGTACATGTATGCTTAAACCTCTTATTCTAGATGTCAGGTAACTTTCTTGTGTTTATGTTCATATGCTGGATTGCTGTCTGATTGACGAATACCGGTCATTTTATATAATATATAGATTTTTTTTTAAATTTGTTTTTTAGGGATGCACCCAGTTGCACCTTTTCATTTAAGATACATTTCCGTGACGTAACCTCGAAAGATCCGTTTAGAGATTTTCTGAAAATACAATGGTTTTTGCCTTATTCAAAACTAAAACATTAGCAAATATAACTGGTGGCCTTCGGCTGTTAACTGTTCTTTTCGGGTTGTTGTCTCTTTGACATATTTTCGATTTTTATTCTTAATTTTAAAATAATTTAAAATATGATTAACAATTGTCAGTTCAAAATACATTTAACAAGTCAGTGCGTTGATACAGGTTATATTCTACTGAATTTACTTTATCCGTTATTATTACGTAACATATATATTATATAAGTCCTGTGTCCCGGTGGAAATAACGGGCCCGTAATCACGGCCGACACTCGGCCAACCGAGAGATAGGTCGGTTAATCTATATTGAGTATGCGGCTATATCGGCGGTGGGTCTGTTAATCGGGTTGGTTATACGTCTGTTAAGAGTAAAACTCACAATTTAATGTTAAACTTTGTTAAATATACAGATTTTTTGGCACATTATGAGAATCACATCAAAAAAAGAAAAGTGTCTGACAAAATGACATCTATCATAGAACATTTTCCACCATTAAAAAAAATGCATAGTCTGCGCAATTTTAAGTAAAACGAAAAGGCGTCGCGCAAGTATGTGGTTTTTATGCTTGTACGCATAGCAATATTTTAGATAAAAGGCCAAAAACCATTTTTAGATATGATTTAAAGGACACAAAGTAGTACTTTGGTTCTAAAAAATCAATTGTCATTGATAAATATTTCATAATTGTTATATAAGTTGAGTTATACCACATTTTAATGAATATTAGGGGAATACAGTCTGTTAATGAGTTGGACAATTTAAATCATGTCAGTTAAGAGTCATTTAGCCACGACAATAGTCTTACGACCTTGAGTTTATATTTTCACATTGAAAAAAATGAGATGTACTTATAACGAAAAAATTACTATACGGTGCAACAGTATCCTTATAGAAAGAGCACTTTTATTTAAAAAAAAAATTCTCTGCATTTATTTAAAAGGGTGTGTCATTTCAAATTAGCGTTATATGGAGTGATTGGCCGCTCGAATTCGCATGAATTTATTATTTACGCCAAGTTATCAATCAGCCTTATTTTTTTGTCTTTTCAAAGTCTGTAACATCTATGAATCTGTCATGTGTTGCAATTCAGCTGGTTAAATTCCATGCGTTTTCTTTGGAATACTAAGGCTTTTCTACCTTATGAATAGATTACCTTATGCCGGCGTCACACATTGGCGGATAGACCAGCGTGCATCAAACGTACAGAGAAAACTGACAAAGTCGGTATACGTTAGTTGCACGCCATAGGAACGTTTAGCAATCGTTCAAAGCGCGTTGCATAAGTTTGAAGTACGTCGAAAAACAAAGGTAAAATTGAGAAAGGAAATGGGGAACGTGTCAAAGCGACAACAACCCGACCATAGAACAGACAACAGACAAAGGCCACCAATGGGTCTTCAATGTAGAGAGAAACTCCCGCACCCGTTGGCGTCCTTCAGCTGGCCCCTTAAAAAATATGCATACTAGTACAGTGATAATGGACGTCATAATAAACTCCGAATTATACACAAGAAACTAAAATTAAAAATCATATAAGACTAACAAAGGCCAGAGGCTCCTGACTTGGGACAGGCGCAAAATTTCGGAGGGGATAGACATGTTTATGAGATATCAACCCTCCCCTTATACCTCTAGCCACTGAAGGAAAGTAAATACGCTTGATGAACGCTACAACCCGAGGAAATGTGTATGCAGCATACAAAATATACAACATACGCCAACATACGTTTCTTGAACGCCGGATAAACGCTTAGCCTTAGGTACGCTTCTAGTACGCCCAATACCCGCTCAAAACATATTGGCAGCGTAAATGATTTTTAACACGCCGTAGCTATACGCTGATGTGTGACGCCGGTATTAGTTGTATTTACTGAATGCTTTTCAACTTTGTTTTTGGCCTTTTAAACATCTTTTTCGAGCGTCACTGATGAGTTTTTCGTAGACGAAACGCGTGTCTGGCGTAAATATAAGGCGCGAATATAAAATTTCAATCCTGGTATCTATGACAAGTTTATTTCAGGTATGTATTTTCCTTTGTACCGAGTCATCATTCTCATTTTCTGCCGCCTAAGGAAATGTCTGTACCAAGTTCTAAACCGAAATAGACATTAGTAAGTTTTTTTTATATTAGTGTTGGGTGCTGATTTAATGTGTAACAACAAGACAGTTTTATATTCCTGTAAATCACAATAAATGCATAATATTAATTTTATTTTTCGAGTAATGATGTATTCCTATGATATCGTAAGTCTTTTAGCCGACTCGTAGTCCGCAAACGTGCTTGTTTTTCTATCGAGTGACCTTCAAGGTGGTGTAGAGAAAGGTTGATGTTGAAAGGTTTGTCTATATTTGTTTGTATTATAAACATATTTCAGTTCATTTGATAAAAAAAATCAAAACATTACGAAGTTTATCTCTGATGTATGTACTTGTTAACTATGTAAATGACAAATTGGTGCCATTTATATCAATGAAACAGAATCCACATGATATATATGCGACCATTCTTTGATGAAATTAATATTACTTTGATTTTACACTTTTTAAAATCATTTCTATCAATTTTCAGATTCCATTGTCTAAACTTATGTTTCATTGTTCATGTGTTGTTTCCATTTCTTCTAGCCACTAATCTTTGGTCTATCTCTTTATTCAGATAACATCTCATATTTATAGCAATTAAATTATACTTGTAATGTCATTCATAACTCTTAACAGACCAATTAACAGACCGAGTTTTATACATCCGACCCATTAACAGACTATATTTTTATCAAAAATTGATTTATGTCACCAAAATACAGTTTTTCGTGTAGATTTTTCACATATTGATGTTAATATGGTAAACAAACATAATGCCAGTCTGTTTTCGATGTTCAAAAGATTGCATTCAAGTAAACTCAACCAACTTGTCATTTTTGTGTACATTTTGTGTGTGTAAAATGTGTATAAATTTATTGATGAGTAACGCGCCTTTTCATTTTATAGATCGTTTATTGAAGCTAGAAAAAAAATAATTACACCACTGTATTCAGTACTCCAAATCATTTTGTCAGACATGAATAGTTTTTATGATATAAATATAATTAAAAAGTAATACAATGAAACATGCTGACCTTGCACTGATTTTCACGATAACAACTGATTAACAGACTTTAGCCAACCCGATTAACAGACCCACCGCCGATATAGCCGCATACTCAGTATAGATTAACCGACCTATCTCTCGGTTAGCCGAGTGTCGGCCGTGGTAATAACAATATGTGATTTGCATGTCAGGTGAAAGTGACAACAGGTGGGTATGTATACTAAAATGTTTATCGTCTTCCAATATACATGAGGGTGTGGATGGGGGTTTATAGAAGGAAATTATAGACAAAAAATAATGAATACAGAAAATAATCAGACAAATATATAGAAAAAGAAAATGATGAAGTACTAGAAATGAATATATGGAATAAAGAATGATCGGCAACAGGTAAAATGAATTATAGAACAAATTGCCAAAAATTATAGAATACAGAAATAATGAATCCCCATTCAGACCCTCATGATCAAACATTTAAAGCTTTAGGAAAATTATGAGCATGCGATACAGTTTTAGACCGACAGTGATTTTTTTTTACAAAATCAATCTGTACATGTGTATATGTGCTAAAAATTATATCTTCATGTGCTAAATTTAAAAGACAAATGGGTTTTAATTATTCGACATTTACTTAATATTTCGGTTTCTTGGACCTTTCTGTCTTTTGAGCAGACACCCTTAACATTTTATGTTTCAAAATATAAAGATATGCAGATTTCGGTAAAGAGATAAGGAATATCTTCGTTACAAAATTGGGTTCTTACTACATTTGTGTTACAATTCTTTGTTAATAATTGATTTTTGTTAAAAGAAATTGATTTAAGAAAAAACGGTATTTTTGTTGAATATTTATCTAGTTAAAAAAAAGTGGTTAATTTCTTCATAATAGCTGGAAAAAAATCTCCGTACGGTATGACTATCAAGCCACATGTTATTTCTAAAAAAGAAGGACATATTCTCTTAAGCTAATGGTTAAATCTCGAAAAAATGCATCTTCTCCCGATATTTCACAGTTTGACGTCGCGCAAAATAACATTTACGGCATCAATTTTTAATGTGTCGATAAAAAGAACGAATTCTTCAATTATTAAGTAAATAAATTTCTGTCAAAAATCATTATATAGTAAACTATTATTCAGGTCATATAATATGTGACAAGACTGAATTAAAATACGAATTCAATGTCATGCAATAAGGTTTAAGTGCTTAAAGTTTTTAGAAGAAAGAGTTTAATGTCTACTTTTTAAGATTAATTCTGCGAATTGTTTTTGTCTGCAAAAACATCAAACAGAGAGATGAAGAGAATCACAACTAATTGAATAAATGGAGGATTGAAATGGAGAATGTGTCAAAGAAACAACAATCCGACCAAAGAGCAGAAAATGGTGCGTCTAAACACGGCTAAGGACTCTTAAGTGCACTAATGAGTTATAATATGCTACTAAGGACTAAAAGGGGTACTTTACAATTTAAACAAATTTCGTATCTAGATAGAGATTGATATTTAATGCATATATTCAAATTTAATCAATAAAAGATCACAAATAATTATAATTGAACAATGCCTGTGCCGGTTTTCGTTATTTTTTCCGAAAATCGCTGAAATACAAGACACGTGTCAAAAACACTATTACCTTAAAAAATGAAAAAACAATTATTTGGATAAGAAAATTACCCTGACATTTAGATATATTTACCATAAAAATATGTTTTTAAATTTGAAAAAAAATCATTTAATATGCATGAGTAAATGAAAATATATAGAAAATTGTTAAGCTGTTTCGTTTTCAGGAAGGAAAATAATGTTTGCATCGAGAAAAATAGCCCCTCCCCTATAATGATAATTAATTTACCTAAGTGGGGGCTTAAATTTGGACACCGATCGCGAGGCCTGACTGCTATAAACAACAGATTACGAACAGCAAACAGGGGATACACCAATTGATATGAAAGACAACGACGGACACGGACACAAAATGATTGCACTGAATGATTTCAACTACCATTGAGATCGATTTTTCAAATCTCCTTATCAAATTAGACATGCATTTTAAAAAACATTGGGATATCTATTACCGTTTGGTTTCAAATTGGAATTAAAAATTGCATTTTCCCAAAGAGTTCTAGGTAAAACCCCGAGAATCTCACCTCCTAGAAATTTAACGTGTGAGGATGTTTGAAAATATGTATGAATTTTTATACTTGAAATTGTATAAGGAATATAAACAAATTCAGTATGTTTACTGTACAAACAAACAACAGACACCAATTGTGTCTTATATTGTTTAATACATTTTTACTGGGAGCAAACTTTGATTAATTGATTATTCAGTGGTTGTTTAAACGTCCAGTGGCAAATATTTCATGCATATTCAGGACGAAAAGTCGTTTCAGAAGTATATATTGAAGTATTTGGTATTACAAATGTTTAAATTTTCTAATTATTTGGTAAATGTCATTTTCTTAGCTAGTTCTAATAAATTTGTACGAATAAAATTTTTCTGAAAAAATAATATCTTTTGCTCTAAATTAACACATACGAATCTGATAACAATGGACAGTATATATATATAAGGAACATTGTAACTTACATAAAAAAAAAAGAGATTATGGTTGTTTAATCAGTTGTTATGTAAGTTCGCTCTTGTCAGTCGGATCACTGATTTTACTGTCTTGTTGATAAATATACATGTAGAGAACTACAAAAAATTGCAGTGCATGTTAACATAAAAGAATCAATTAATTTCTGCTATGCTTGTAGTGAATACGAAAACAGCTTACAATACTTTTTTTTAGATATATACATATATAATCGTTTATAAAATTTATCCGTCAAAGTGAGAAAAAAAATATATAACATGAAAATAAAAATACATTGATCATTCATTTATTGCAATGAATTATATCAAACATGTAGTAGAAATAATGTTTTAGAACCAGTCACTGTCTGTAGATATAATGCGTCGGACATTGTATGCATAAAAATAAAATTTAGATTTTTAACTGTATGAAATAAAATTAGTAAGTGTTTCGCGGAACACAATGTCTCGCCTTCTTTTGCCGTAAACTTGAACTCTCGGGCTGAACAAAATCAAGACACTATATTTTGATTGTTAGGAGCTTCTGTCCAAGTTCACAAATATTTCCGATACCTATAACATCGCCGACTTTAATTAAGTTATTTGAATCTGAGCTGTCAAACTAGCATATTATCTATTATGCTGGTATCGGCAAAACAGCAACAAGTATTGCCTTTAATTCAAATGCATATCAATTTTAAATACTATTCTAAATAAAATAGCTTTGAGAATCGTGTAAAAAGCGTTCGTTGTTCATTCGTCAATGAATCATTCAACGTGCGTGTATCGTGCGTGTATCGTGTATTTATCATTCATCGTGCATCGTGCGTGTATCGTGCGTTCATCATTCATCATTCATTTTGCGTTAATCCTCCGTGTAACGCTCATCGCTCATCGTGCGTGTATCGTGTATCGTGCGTGTACCGTGCGTGTATCGTGCATTCACCGTGCGTGTATCGTGCGTGCGTGTATCGTGCGTGTGGTCAGTTTGAATTTTAGAAGGTCTGTAATCAGGTGTTATCGAGAAAACCATTGAAAGTTCAGCATGTTTCATTGCATAACTTTCTAAATATATTTTCATCATAAAAAGTATTCATGTATAACAAAACAATTCAATGTATTGAATTCAGTGGTGTAGTTATTATTTTTCTAGCTTCAATGTACGATCTATTAAATGAAAAGGCGGGTTACTCATCAATAAATTTATACACATTTTACACACATAAAATGTAAACAAAATGACACATTGGTTAAATTTACTTGCATTCAATATTTTGAACATCGAAAAAAGAAAGGCCATATGTTTGTTAACCATATTGATATCACTGTGTGAAAAATCTACACGAAAATCTGTATTTTGGTGACATAAATCAATCTTTATTTAAAACCTGGTCTGTTAATGGGTCGGATGTATAAAACCCGGTCTGTTAATTGGTCTGTTAAGAGTTATGAATGGCAATAATCTTATTGCTATATGGGGTGTTATCAGATCAAATGGATAGGCTCAAGACGAGCGGCTAAAATATACGAAAACAATACATGAGCAATGAAACATAACATATACGGAAACAACACATGAAATTGAAAATTGATAAAAATGGTTTTAAAAAAAAGGTAATATTAAAGTAATATTATTGTCATCCAAGAATGATCGCATATATCATGTTTATTCTGTTTAATTGTCATGAATGACACAAATTTGTCATCTACATTGGTAACCAGTATACAAATCAGAGATAAACGTCGTAATATAACTAAACATCAGTAAGTAGAATATATTGGGATGACAAAATATGAAAAATAAAGAAAGAATAATGAGTAAGATAAATAAAATGAAGAAAAAAATGACATAACAATTTAAAGAATACAGAAATAAACAATACCCCCAATCCGGACCCTCATGGTCTACACGAGAATCTGGATGGAAACGCAGAATATAGAATAATACTTGTTTAAGAATACACACATGAAACACCTATGGCTGTTGATACAGTAACGGATTGCGATGTACTTATATTGGTGACAAATTCTAGAAGTTTACATGCGGACAACTATGGTGGCAGGTTAATGCCATTTTGCGTTTTCGCCTTTTATATTCTATATGGCGAAAACGCGAAATTGCGAAGTCGAAAACGCGAAATCGGTTTCGCGTTTTCGACTTCGCGTTTTCGCGTTTTCGACTTCGCGTTTTCGACTTCGCGATTTCGCCTTTTCGCGATTTCGCATTTTCACGTTTTCGCCTTATCCCTTCGCGATGTCGCGTTTTCGCCCTATAAAATATGAAATGCGAAAACGTGAAAACGCGAAAACGCGAATGGACTTCACCGGCCACCATAGACAACTGTAGTTCTCCTCTGCACTTATGAAGATAGGAACTAAACGTAATGAAATGAACTGAAACTTAAAATAACCAAATCTAGCTGCATTTTTTCCTTTCAGTTTACTTCTTTAGAATGGTTTGTAAACAACATATGATTAAGTAATAGAAGAAAAGAACCAATTGGATGATACTGACGAATTAGGGTTTAACGTCCAGTGACAAATATCATGTTCATATGAAAACGAGAACACGTTATATGTACCCTGTGTTGTATTAGAAAGACACTTTCAGTTGGAATTGAGAACGTACTACTTCGAACAGACACAAACATTAAGGCTGTTTGAAAAGGTCAATAAAAAATGCATGCATATTCCAGAGGCCAATCCATATCACGCTATATTGAAGTGACACACCCTTCAATAAAATGCAAAGAAAGTCAAAATAAAAATGCTCTTTCTAGGATACTGTGGCACCGTATTGTCATTTTTGTTTACTCAGGAACATCTCATTCTTAAATTTTTCAAGGGGAAAATATAAAGGTAGCAAAATTATTGTCGTGGCTAAATAACTCTTAACTGACACAATTTCAATTGTCCAACCAATTAACAGACTTTATTCCCATAATTTTCACTAAAACGTGATATTATTCACGTTATTTTACAATTATGAAATATTTACTAATGTCAATTTATTTTTTAGAACCACAGTACTATTTTTTGTCCTTTAAATGACATATAAATTTGTTTGTTTCGCTTTTTATTAAAAAATTGCTATGCGTATAATCATAAATACTACATACTTGCGCGACGCCTTTTAGTTTTACTGAAAACTGCGCAGACTAAGAAATGTTTTTTCAAGTGCAAAATGTTCTATGATAGATATCATTTTGTCAGACACTTTTCTTTTTTTGATTTGGTTCTTATAAAATGATAAAAATCTGTATATTTAAGAGAGTTTAACTTCAAATTATGCGTTTTACTCTTAACAGACGTATAACCAACCCGATTAACAGACCAATCGCCCATATAGCCGCATACTCAATATAGATTAACCGACCAATCTCTCGGTTAGCCGAGTGTCGGCCGTGTTTTACTGGTATAAGATATAATTTAGTCATGCACTGCAATTAACAATTGTGGAGGGGAGTCACTGCATTATTTGCCAGCTTACTTACCAAAAGTTATTTAGAGATGTCTCGATTTACTCTATACTAGACACTCAGTAACGAAAGACTTATCATTTCTGAATCAGGATAAGGGTAACTTTCCAATAACGTTAACTGTGGGTCAACAAAGGTTCTCAATACCTAAATGAAGTATTAGAAACCTAGCAATGGAATAGACTTATTGATATTGAATACTTAAACATTCTTAAATGAAGTGTTTGTTATGTTTTGATAAACAATTATTTATGATATATTACGTCTTTTAAATATAAATAACTAGCTTTTAAAGTTGCAATGCAAGTGTTGCCTATTTATCTTTTACGGACGTCAAATAGATATAAAAATTGCGGTTGTCTGAATCTTTCACTAAGGATCTTTTTCCGACGTAGTCGGTATAGTTTCGGTTTGTGCCCTTTGAACTTAAGGACGCTTAACTATGACAACAGAATACGCATGCTCGAAAATCCTTTCTGTGATTTGACAAAATGCTGTCATGGTGGGTGATTTGGTTGTGTTTGAAAAAAACGTCTCGTTAATTATATCGTGATGGAAAGCAAGTGAAAAACTGTGACGTTACGCGCGATGTTCGTATACATGTAAGCGTAACACAACGTCGCGAGTATTTCGTAACGTTCAAACAAAAGATTCGACTGAAACGTTGTTTTTAAGCAAGTGCGACATTCTTGTGAGACTCCGCAAAATCGACGGTGCTTTTTAACTACTTATCGAAAATTGATGTATTTTAGTTTTTCGAAAAATTAAGAAAATTAAACATTTTAAAAAATCATAAAATTCTACCATTATAAGAGCAGTGATAAGCAAACAATTGACGTACATTTGAGTTAAGTTCGTTTTTACGTCAAAAAATGGCGGTGCAACAACCTTGTAAGCCTTTGAAAAATCGCTCATAAATTACCATATATCATTTTCAGGATATTTGTCTTTAAATTCATAAAATTCATAAAATTAACATTGATGTATTGAATACAAATACTAAACTTTTTTCATTTTAGATAAATGTTTTTTTATTCTCAAATCTGGAATCCCAATTCCCCCCCCCCCCCTCCCCCGTGGGAAAGATTTGCCCTTGTAGTATGGAACGCGTTTTATTTTCTATGACGTCATCATAACGTCATAAAAAATGCATAAAAGACTGAAGGAACCATTCTGTTTATAATGGAAAAAAAAACTTTTTCAAAATATTAAATAGTTTTGACGAAAATCATAGTTTAGTGGTTACAATAAATGTAATATGTTACGCGGGACAACCTAAAAATCGCCGTTTTTTTTTAAAATGAAGCTTGTCGCATGGGGCATAAAACATAGTTTCAACAATTATTGTTTTCGTTTTTATTTTAAAAAATCGTTATTTTTTAAAATACGTACAATATTAATGAATATGATATCACAAAATTATATATTTTGGACTTGCATCTTGCCAACTACACCGAATTTCCAATGAGGTACGAACATCGCGCGTAACGTCTATAAACATTTGAACTAGATCTTACAAAGATTTATATTGTTATTAAAATAAATGTTTCTCCTATAGCTCTTTGCATCCATGACAGCTGTTTATTCGGGACAATTATATAATTTTTAATGTAAACTTTGTTGTACGAACGTACATGACTTTTAGAACGCACCTACGCATGTGAGATTTCGCGGGGTTTTGGTGAATGTAAACAAAAAGAGACGAGAACCGAGAATACTAAACACAAACAGAGAAAACGTTATTTAAATGGTAAATCACATATTTGTTTATAATCGGATATTTCACAAAACAATTTGTAACGTTCTTTTGTTGGTAATTCTTTGATTTTTAGATAGTTAGAGCATTGTTGTTCACAAGATGAAGGTAATGAACGGGCGTTTCCACCAAGGACAAATTGTGTCAAACAATGCAGGTTTTCAGTGCACTGCAATCGCCTTCTTGTAGTTACATTCAGATGGAGATTTAATTAAAGAGGTCCTGCATCATTAAGTCATTGTGCTTCTGAAGGTTATCGAAATGATATTTTTAAACATATACTCAAATTTAAATACGTCGGATATCTTTTTTAAAGATAGTTCTTGTTTACTTTAAAAATCATCATCAACGTCCAATAGTTGTGCAATTACAAAACACAGAAAATATATACTTTCGTACGATCTATAATAAAATGTACTGTTTTGGGTATGTAAAAACACTGAAACTTGTCTGCTTACTACTATACTTGTGAAAAACCCTTGGCGGCAGAAGCTTTCATTTGCCTTTTCTCTCTTGTGCACATACATAAACATTCACTTTTTAGCTCACCTGGCCCGAAGGGCCAAGTGAGCTTTTCTCATCACTTGGCGTCCGGCGTCCGTCGTCGTCGTCGTCGTCCGTCGTCCGTCGTCGTCCGTCGTCGTCCGTCGTCGTTAACTTTTACAAATCTTCTCCTCTGAAACTACTGGGCCAAATCAAACCAAACTTGGCCACAATCATCATTGGGGTATCTAGTTTAAAAAATGTGTGGCATGACCCGGTCAACCAACCAAGATGGCCGCCACGGCTAAAAATAGAACATAGGGGTAAAATGCAGTTTTTGGCTTATAACTCAAAAACCAAAGCATTTAGAGCAAATCGGACAGGGTAAAAATGTTTATCAGGTCAAGATCTATCTGCCCTGAAATTTTCAGATGAATCGGTCAATCGGTTGTTGGGTTGCTGCCCCTGAATTGGTAATTTTGAGGAAATTTTGCTGTTTTTGGTTATTATCTTGAATATTATTATAGATAGAGATAAACTGTAAACAGCAATAATGTTCAACAAAGTAAGATCTACAAATAAGTCAACATGACCAAAATGGTCAGTTGACCCGTTTAGGAGTTATTGCCCTTTATAGTCAATTTTTAACCATTTTTCGTAAATTAAAGTAATCTTTTACAAAAATCTTCTCCTCTGAAACTACTGGGCCAAATTAATCCAAACTTGGCCACAATCATCTTTGGGGTATCTAGTTTAAAAAATGTGTGGCGTGACCTGGTCAACCAACCAAGATGGCCGCCACCGCTAAAAATAGAACATAGGGGTAAAATGCAGTTTTTGGCTTATAACTCAAAAACCAAAGCATTTTGAGGAAATCTGACATGGGATAAAAATGTTTATCAGGTCAAGATCTATCTGCCCTGAAATTTTCAGATGAATCGGTCAATCGGTTGTTGGGTTGCTGCCCCTGAATTGGTAATTTTGAGGAAATTTTGCTGTTTTTGGTTATTATCTTGAATATTATTATAGATAGAGATAAACTGTAAACAGCAATAATGTTCAGCAAAGTAAGATCTACAAATAAGTCAAATGACCAAAATGGTCAGTTGACCCCTTTAGGAGTTATTGCCCTTTATAGTCAATCTTTAACCATTTTTCATAAATCTAAGTAATCTTTTACAAAATCTCCACTGAAACTACTAGGCCACAATCATCTTTGGGGTATCTAGTTTGAAAAATGTGTCCGATGACCTGGCCATTCAACCAAGATGGCCGCCACGGCTAAAAATAGAACATAGGGGTAAAATGCAGTTTTTGGCTTATAACTATGAAACCAAAGCATCTAGAGCAAATCTGACAAGAAGTTAAATTGTTAATCAAGTCAATATCTATCTGCCCTGAAATTTTCAGATGAATTGGACAACTGGTTGTTGGGTTGCTGCCCTCCAATTGGTAATTTTTAAAGAAATTTTGCCGTTTTTGGTTATCTTGAATACTATTATAGATAGCAATAAACTGTAAACAGCAATAATGTTCAGCAAAGTAAGATCTACAAATAAGTCAACATGACCTAAATGGTCAATTGACCCCTTAAGGAGTTATTGCCCTTTATAGTCAATTTTTAACAATTTTCATTAATTTGGTAAATTTATGTAAATTTTTACCAAATATAGTTCTCTGTTACTAATGGGCAAAGTTCATTATAGATATAATTGTAAGAAGCAAAATCGTTCAGTAAAGTAAGAACTTCAAACACATCACCATCACCAAAATACAATTTTGTCATGAATCCATTTGTGTCCTTTGTTTAATATGCACATAGACCAAGGTGAGCGACACAGGCTCTTTAGAGCCTCTAGTTTTTCTTTTTTCTGCAACAACTTTTTTTTTCCTTCCAAATTTTTTTAGAATTTTTTTTTCTTTCAAAAAACGACCCAACTTACAAACGCACACACACAACCACACATATGAACCGATAGTTTTATAACAACGTGGACATAGACAAATGGTATTTAAATCTAATTTGGGTCGACAACAAAGATTTTACACAATTACAGTATGTCAGGGGCTAGTTTTTGAAAGGAATTCATTGAAGACTCCAAAGATAGTAACTGTTGCTTAATTATTTGTATATCATTTTAACAAAAGTTTCAACCGTAGAAAAATAATTCAAGAATCATATAAATCCGGTCATTAACGTGCAAAATATCGAAATTAGAAAAAAAAAAAACATTTTGAGCTTTTCCCATCACTTGGCGTCCGGTGTCCGTCGTCCGTCGTCCGGCGTTAACTTTTACAAAAATCTTCTCCTCTGAAACTATTGGGCCAAATTTAACCAAACTTGGCCACAATCATCATTGGGGTATCTAGTTTAAAAAATGTGTCCGGTGACCCGGTCAACCAACCAAGATGGCCGCCATGGCTTAAAATAGAACATAGGGGTAAAATGCAGTTTTTGGCTTATAACTCAAAAACCAAAGCATTTAGAGCAAATCTGGCTTGGTTAATTTGTTCATCAGGTCAAGATCTATCTGCCCTGAAATTTTCAGATGAATCAAACTACCCGTTGTTGGGTTGCTGCCCCTGAATAGGTAATTTTATGGAAATTTTACTGTTTTTGCTTATTATCTTGAATATTATTATAGATAGAGATAAACTGTTAACAGGAATAATGTTCAGCAAAGTAAGATTTACAAATAAGTCAGCATGACTGAAATGGTCAGTTGATCCCTTTAGGAGTTATTGCCCTTTATAGTCAATTTTTAACCATTTTTCGTAAATCTTAGTAATCTTTTACAAAAATCTTCTCCTCTGAAACTACTGGGCCAAATTAAACTAAACTTGGCCACAATCATCATTAGGGTATCTTGTTTAAAAAATGTGTCCGGTGACCCGGTCAATCAACAAAGATGGCCGCCATGGCTAAAAATAGAACATAGGGGTAAAATGTGGTTTTTGGCTTATAAATCAAAAACCAAAGCATTTAGAGCAAATCTAACATGGGGTAAAATTGTTTATCAGGTCAAGATCTATCTGCCTGAAATTTTCAGATGAATCGGACAACCCGTTGTTGGGTTGCTGCCCCTGAATTGGTAATTTTAAGGAAATTTTACAGTTTTTGGTTATTATCTTGAATATTATTATAGATAGAGATAAACTAAACTGTAAACAGCAATAATGTTCAGCAAAGTAAGATTTACAAATAAGCCAATATAACCAAAATGGTCAGTTGACCCCTTTAAGAATTATTTCCCTTTATAGTCAATTTTTAACCATTTTTCGTAAATCTTAGTAATCTTTTACAAAAATCTTCTCCTCTGAAACTACTGGGCCAAATTAATCCAAACTTGGCCACAATCATTTGTTGGGTACATGTATCTAGTTTAATAAAATGTGTCGTCCGGTGACCTGGCCATCCAACCAAGATGGCTGCCACGGCTAAAAACAGAACAAAGGGGTAAAATGCAGTTTTTGGCTTATAACTCAAAAACCATAGCATTTAGAGCAAATCTGACATGGGATAAAATTGTTAATCAGGTCAAGATCTATCTGCCCTGAAATTTTCAGATGAATTGGACAACCCATTGTTGGGTTGCTGCCCCTGAATTTGTAATTTTAAGGAAATTTTGCTGTTTTTGGTTATTATCTTGAATATTATTATAGATAGAGATAAACTAAACTGTAAACAGCAATAATGTTCAGCAAAGTAAGATTTACAAATGAGCCAACATAACCAAAATGGTCAGTTGACCCCTTTAAGAATTATTTCCCTTTATAGTCAATTTTTAACCATTTTTCGTAAATCTTAGTAATCTTTTACAAAAATCTTCTCCTCTGAAACTACTGGGCCAAATTAATCCAAACTTGGCCACAATCATTTGTTGGGTATCTAGTTTAATAAAATGTGTCGTCCGGTGACCTGGCCATCCAACCAAGATGGCTGCCACGGCTAAAAACAGAACAAAGGGGTAAAATGCAGTTTTTGGCTTATAACTCAAAAACCATAGCATTTAGAGCAAATCTGACATGGGATAAAATTGTTAATCAGGTCAAGATCTATCTGCCCTGAAATTTTCAGATGAATTGGACAACCCATTGTTGGGTTGCTGCCCCTGAATTTGTAATTTTAAGGAAATTTTGCTGTTTTTGGTTATTATCTTGAATATTATTATAGAAAGAGATAAACTGTACACAGCAATAATGTTCAGCAAAGTAAGATTTACAAATAAGTCTCCATGATTGAAATGGTCAATTGACCCCCTAAGGAGTTATTGTCCTTTATAGTCAATTTTTAACAATTTTCATAAACTTTGTAAATTTTACTAACATTTTCCACTGAAACTACTGGGCCAATCATTATAGATAGAGATAATTGTAAGCAGCAAGCATGTTCAGTAAAGTAAGATCTACAAACACATCGCCATCACCAAAACACAATTTTGTCATGAATCCATCTGTGTCCTTTGTTGAATATTCACATAGACCAAGGTGAGCGACACAGGCTCTTTAGAGCCTCTAGTTTTTTATCGTTGTTTTGACAGCTACTATATTTGTATTACATATATATATATTAACGTTGTAAATGTTAGCATCAATATTTCTTTGTTATTTAAGATCTTACAGTTTACTATCCATATCCGCATATTGAAAAAGCATATGAAAATAATTGTCTCATTAACGCGTCCTCAAAAACAATAAATTAGTTAAGTAAGACCAAATTCATTGACATTACACGCTTCATTTTGAGTTATAGAATATAGATCCCGTAACTTTTGATATGAGTTAGTGCTAGAAAAACATAACTTATTTTCTCGATATTTGTTAATCACCTCTGAATATACTCATTCTTTCAAAAGAAAGTTTTTTTTATACATACATCAACATATAAACTTTTATGCAATAACTTTTATATTAGGAATGGACAGGTGTAAAGAAAGAAATTACGTACATCCCCACTGAGAGGCCCATGACATACTGAAATTGTGTGAAGTCATTGTGATTAAGTGTTCGAAACGATGAATTAAATACCGTCCACATTGTTATGAAAATCATTCTATATCTAATTTCGCAGACGGGTTATTTTAAGATTCATCATAAACTTTCGTATAATATAGGCCGTATTTTCACCATAAATTTTACTATTAGTACAGACAAACCTGTGCACCTGGAACAGTTTAAAGACATGACAGGACCTAGAAAAATAAATTTTCTATTCATTCTATATTTCAGAAAATTACAAACTTTTCTGGATTTTGCTTTTCATTTTGCTATTCCTGCAGAAGGTTTGAGAATCCCCCCCCCCCTTTAACCAATATAATAAATGTTGTGAGTTGTATTGATTCAAATGGACAATAGATTGACAATTCATCTGAAAACAATAGGTGGTATAAACTTTGTTACTGAACTAACCGTATCAAATGAAACTCATGTGTTTGTTTATTTTTCTACATTTGATTTTGAAATACAAATACTAAAATAAATGTCACTTTGAGCTGGCTACGTATATGTTTTTGAAAATTTGAATCAGCGCAATAATATTGTAAGATCAGAAGAAAATTGTATTATGGATCAAGGGGCAACCATTTAACTTCAGGGGGATAGGTATTGTTTTTTTTTTATTCGATTCAGAATTTTTTTTTCGCGCCACTATTTTGAGTTTTTCGACACTATCAATATTTGTTTTTTTCTTCAAAATTTAAGACTATAAGGTATTGGGAAAATCTGGATTCAGAGTATATTTTTTTTCATCTGCTTGACTACAATATTGTTGTTCATCAAATTAGTGATCAGAGTATTTTTTTTTATGGAAAAAAACTATAACACCCCCTCACCCATTGAAGCTAAATGATCCCTTAGAGAATTTCGCTAGATACCTTTAACTAAAAATTGTATAGACAAACAAAGCATTTCAAATTGAAATAAGCGCTTCGGGAATTAAATAATCAATTCATATTTGCTGTAAAAAGTATTTCATACATGTATATCGCTTACATTTACCCAGTTATCAGGGTGCAGATTTTTAAGATCAGCTTCTCGAGGTTTTCTATTCTACTGACTCCGTTAACACAAGTCAAATTATAGAACTACATATTACATAAACATTTTAATTTTGTATAACAAGCTCCGGTCATGCTCCAAAAGCTTTTCCAGGTGCACAGGTTTGTCTATACTCGGGGTGAACTTTGTGGTGTAAATACAGCCACATTTGCTAAGAGGTAATAACGTTCCTTAAATAAACATGGTACAAAACATTGCAATGATTGGGGGGGGGGGGGGGGGGGTTGGGGGGGGGGGGGGGGTTATCGTATTGACTCCATGTTAATCTGTTGCTAATGATGCTTTTATTTTACCCCGCGAAAATTATCTTTTGCACTTTTATACACTTAAACACATGTGATTCCTGCATTTTGTGTTGCTGATTATTCATTTTCATTCCGTCTGATGCCATGTAATGTATTTTAAGGACAGGATGTTCATTTTCAAATCCTTCTGTACCCCAAGAAAAACAAAATAGTCGTCAAATATATTGGCTTTGCAGTACTAAAATACTGTTAAGAAAAAATAAATGTGTCTTTAACCTGAATTTCTGATACGTATTTTAAAACTTCCGTATATCTCACTTCATTATCATGTCCGTCTAAAATATCGCCGACGCAGAAATATTGGAAACAAATGTATATACAAATAAGAAGATGTTGTATGGGTGCCAATGATACAACTCTCAATCAAAGTCACAATGTATTAAAAGTTAACAATAATAGATCAAAGTACGGTCTTCATCACGGAGCCAGGGCCCTGTCTGCTACATGTATATTACAAATAACAGGAAAGTGTTCTACTTTATGTTATATGGGATGTATGCTAAACAGGATAATACGCATGGTGACTCAATTTGTTCTGTTGGTATTCTGAAAGCATTTTACAAAAGTTATTTTTTCACATTTTATTTGGAAATTCTATCATTCATTTTATCTTCAAATATTCATATAGTTTTACCTTAAAATTGTTCTCTGTATAATGCATACAATTTGTTTCATCTTTTCACAGCCTGTAGCTTGAAAACCAACTCGGTGACCTATCATTGTGTTTTTCATATTTTTAACATAATATATACTACATCTTTGATAAGGGACATAATGAAAAATTCAATTTTCAATTATACTTCCATACTACCATAAGTGGAATTTTCGATTATTTAGTAGTGCCGGTAATTAACTTGTCCTTGTACCCATAAATTTCACGCAAAAGTCACTTTATCTGTTTTGCTAAAAATAAATTAGAAGTTCGAGTCTATGATACTAAACCTATAAAACCCTTCACATGCATGTCACAAGAAGATGTAAAACAATATTAAAGAAAAACTGCGAATTAATACTGGATCAGACTGTAATTAAATGTATTTCTGATGTTTAGGTTGTTTTCACAAATATTTTTCTCTTTTCACGAAAAATCAAACTGACATACAGCAATGTACATAACGCAGTACGCAAAAGAGAGCAATTACAAGATTAACATTAAAATCATTCAATATAGTGGCTACTGAATACAATCAAGTCTTTAAAATAAATAAACATATTGAAGCTTCGAAACTGACATTTGTTATTACCAAGCCTATCTACAGGAAGGGGTTAGGATATGAAACAAATATATAATTAGTTGATTTCGTTTGTGGGGGTTCCTGAACAAAGATACATTATTATAAACAGATGAAAATGGATTTTACGCTGTACAGTTAGATTTACTGAATTTATACTATTAATCGTGAAATGTGTTCTTGTAAATACTCTAAAAAAGGTCTTTGCAATAGGTAGAAGAATACTGATATATTCGTGTATTATGCTTGAAACGTTTACAGTATTTTCCTAAATATGGTCTCTTTTGAGACCTGCAATTATTCCAACTGACAAGATTGCTGATACATGTATGATTATCTTCACATGTACATGCATGACGGGTACATATAAGTTTTACTCTTCCGGAGCAACTGAGATCCCCCCAAGTTTTTGGTGGCGTTCGTGTTACTTAGTCTTTATTTTCTATGTTGTGTCTTTTGTACTATTCTTTGTCTGTTTGTCCTTTTATTTTTTAGCCAAGGCTTTTTCAGTTTATTTTCGATCTGTGAGTTTGACTGTCTCTCTATCTGGTATCTTTCGCCCCTCTTTTAAATTCGTTTCTCATTAAATCATTGTTTACAAGAATATATGATCAAGAAGTAAGAATTAAGAAAAACATAGAACAATTCAAAATATAGCTGTACTCCGATTTATCGACATTTGAAAAAAAAAACAAAAAAACCTTTTTAATTGATTTTTTCAAGATTTAAATAGCAACATGATTGTTTGAATGCGATCATAAGCAAACCATTACTGTTGTAGTTATTCATTGACTTAGACATTGTTAGGCTAGGTATCATTCAAGGGTTTTTATTTTCATTTCGGTTGCTTTCAGTGCAATATAACCTCTCCATGTAGCCCAATGTATGACCTTTGCATCCGGGATAGTACTAGGTACTAGTTTGTATGGACCATTAAGGCTTGATTTCCCGCATGCGTTAAACCACCATGGTCCTAGTCGTCCCTGACCACAATGATAAATGTGAAAGTCGTTGTCACGTTCATTTTCTCTTGACGTAAATTCCATTCCATTACTTTCAGCAAAGGCATTACCTATAAGAGATCATCATGGTTAATTTAAAAACAAGTGAGTCAAAATACTAAAATGCTTGATATCAAATGCATATCCAATAAATTGTTCATTGACCCTAGGTTAGTAAGTAAAAAAAAAAAAAACCTAGTTGGTCTACTACAGCAAAACTGGAAAAATAGGGATTTCGAAGTTATAAAATTACAATTCATGAATTTCTTTTTCGAGCGTTATTCAAACTATAGTTTTTAAAAACTATCTGAAGCAAATATTGTCTATACACATTTTTAGTTTCAACACATGTTAAAAATTGTATTTCCCGTGCCACAGTTTTCAGTGTTTTTCGTTGTGCTTTTCAATTTTTCTGGTAACAGACTTGACTATCCTTTGTACAGAAATGTTTTTTATAACTTCATTATTTCTCATTCTTTTATGTTCAAGTTAGGAAATTTACATGTCTGATGAATATACAATCGGTGATGAATGTCGTAGTGTTAGATAGAGTCAATTATCATTCTACTATAGCGTGATGCGTAATCACTTGAAATAACTAATCAACATATTTGATAGGAGTAACACTAAGGATGTCACATGTTCAGCATTATCTACTAACCCTTCCGGAGCACCTGAGATCACCCATTTTGTGTTTTGTTTTTTTTGAAATGTTTTGATTGCTTTTAGTCTTTTTGTTGATTTTTTTGTTTACCATGACGACGCCAGTTTGTCTTTGACCTAATAATTTGAAATTGCAGTTTGTATCATCCCTACTGTAGGGCTTATCTTTTCTATGTATAGTTATCCTGTTCTAGGACCCAACATGCATGACATATATGCCACTGGACTCGAATCAATCAACAATCAATCAATGTAGCCGTCCGTCGTATTATAGACCCATCCAATCATTAAAAGTTATCTTACCAGCAGTGCCCGTGTATTTAGAAAATATGACCTTGTAATTAGAAGCTTCATTTGCGACCTGAAAGGATTGATACTCAGCATATGCAGTGTTGTCTGCAAAGTCTTTAAGTTCAAATCTGAGGAGATAGTTTCTTGCTCTTGTCAAAATATGTAAATTGTCGTTCCCTGAAAAAGAAAATATAAGGGAAGGTAAAAGAATACACAAATATGCATGTTTTTGTTGTGAGTCATGCGTTTAACTGCCACAATAGTTACCAAAGGTAACAGGCTTACGGTACCGCATGCTCAGGATTCTTCTGAACTGCTACAAATTAGCAGACAATATAGGTGCTTGTTAATCTTAGAATATATTTATTATAAAAAATATGTTTTGTGAATGACCAGTTGAACTTTTAAACAAATTCATGACACTCGTTTCTTAATTATATGATGAAATATACTAGAAGTTCGCATCACATGTGGAAATGTCACTAGCTTTTATAATAAATAACTAGCTCACCTTGGTGTATGTGAATATTAAACAAAGGACACATGACAAAATTGTGTTTTGGTGATGGTGATGTGTTTGTAGATCTTACTTTACTAAACATTCTTGCTGCTTACAATTATCTTTAATGAACTTGGCCCAATAGTTTCAGTGAAAATGCTAGTGAAAATTTACAAATTTTATGAAAACTGTTAAAAATTGACTATAAAGGGCAATCAAATTGTGTTTTGGTGATGGTGATGTGTTTGTAGATCTTACTTTACTAAACATTCTTGCTGCTTACAATTATCTCTATCTTTAATGAACTTGGCCCAGTAGTTTCAGTGAAAATGCTAGTGAAAATTTACAAATTTTATGAAAATTGTTAAAAATTGACTATAAAGGGCAATAACTCCTTAGGGGGTCAATTGACCATTTTGGTAACGTTAACTTATTTTTAGGTCTTACTTTGCTGTACATTATTGCTGTTTACAGTTTATCTCTAACTATAATAATATTCAAAATAATAACAAAAAAACGGCAAAATTTCCTTAAAATTACCAAGTCAGGGGCAGCAACTTAACAATCAATTATCCGATTCATTTTAAAATTTTAGGGCAGACAGATCTTCACATAATAAACAATTTCATCTCCTGTCAAATTTGCTCTAAATGCTTTGGTTTTTGAGTAATAAGCCAAAAACTGCATTTTACCCCTGAACTAGATACCCCAATGATGATTGTGGCCAAGTTTGGTTTAATTTGGCATAGTAGTTTCAGAGGAGAAGATTTTTCTAAAAGATTACTAAGATTTACGAAAAATGGTTAAAAATTGACTATAAAGGGCAATCACTCCTAAAGGGGTCAACTGACCATTTTGATCACGTTGACTTATTTGTAATTCTTACTTTGCTGAACATTATTGCTATTTACAGTTTATCTCTATCTATAATAATATTCAAGATAATAACCAAAAACAGCAAAATTTCCTTAAATTACCAATTCAGGGGCAGCAACCTAACAACGAGTTGTCCGATTCATCTGAAAATTTCAAGGCAGATACATCTTGACCTGATAAACAATTCTACCCCCATGTCAGATTTGCTCTAAATGCTTTGGTTTTTGAGTTATAAAACAAAACCTGCATTTTACCCCTATGTTCTATTTTCAGCCATGGCGGCCATCTTGGTTGGTTGGCCGGGTAACGCCACACATTTTTAAAACTAGATACCCCAATGATGATTGTGGCCAAGTTTGGTTAAATTTGGCCTAGTAGTTTCAGAGGAGAAGATTTTTGTAAAAGTTAACGACGACGGACGACGACGACGACGACGGACGCCGGACGCCAAGTGATGGGGAAAGCTCACTTGGCCCTTTGGGCCAGGTGAGCTAAAAATGAAATTATTGTGTACATATTTTGAATCCTTGACATCTATTCATTGTGGAATACCACTTGTGTCATGTGTTCTATTGTTTGTCTGTTTGTCCTTTTCATTTTTTGGCCATGGCGTTGTCAGTTTATTTTCGATTTAAGAGTTTGACTGTCCTTCTGGTATCTTTCGTCCCTCTTTTGCAAAAACACGGCAGTAAATACGATTAATAATAAGGACAACTTTTGAAAAAGGCTAAGTTTTTTTTTTATTCATGCTTTTTTTTTAGAATTTGAGGCAGTAATAAAAAATAACCCAAGCAGATGTGTTTATCATAATGATAAGTAAAACTAACTAGAAGAATTATTTTAAAAAATATGCGTTCATCTACACAATTATGAATATGTACACAACGTTTAACTAAAATTTGATGTGACCGCAAACCACCCTAAATCATTCTTCAATTCGCCGTTTCAGAATCTAATGAATTCTGGGTAATATTTCTAAAAAGTGTAAACCAAATTGTTGTGATTGGTTTAAAACGTGACAAACAATAGAAATTTGAGCAATGACGTAACGTTATTTTTATTTTAGAGAACGAACAATGAGATTACATGTACCCATAGTCTAGGCGAACTAACAATGTAAAAATAGAAAATGTTCTAACAATGTATTTGACCAAATGTACCCGTCAGATGACGTACAAGGGAAGGCAATTTAGTAATTTCTACGTAAACAAAATAACTTGCACTACTGTTATATCAATATGTCTTTAAACTTTAAACACTATCATTATGATATAGCAATCTGCTAGAATAGCAAAGTGATGTGATAAGATAAAATACATGTATTATAAAAGATGTATTTGTAGTATGTGAATCTATCTATCGTCGTAAGATATTGATATAAATTAAACAGAAAAGTATGAAAAAGTTGTTCCATGTTATATCAAGATGTGTTTTCATAGTATAGAATAAAAGAATGTCTTCATTAGAAAGCAAAAGGACAGAACCGTATGCGCAGGTAACTTTATTTTGTATCAAAAAGTATAAACATTTATCTTAGGAATATAGCAAATAGACAGAGTATTATAGCCAAAAACCGTAATAGTATAGAAAATTGCGTCATGTTATATCTCAATTCTTAATGATATAATTATTCTTATCATAAGACACTTATGGCGTTTCATACACTTACTATACCATTCAATAACAATATCCATCAATCCCCTGGTTGACAGTAACATTTCCAGCTCGATAATTGTAATCATTCCAGTATACTACTTATTGATATTTGTCCGCCATTACTGGACATCACACAAGTTCCCTTAAATTTTTGACGTCAAAATAGAAAATATCTGACGTCACAATGCATAGAAAAGTGATTGATGTATGACGTCAAAATTTAAAGCGGGACAGACTCTCGGGTCAAGCGGGAAAAGCGACAAGGTTTATTCATAAAAATCTACTAAACCATTAAATAGCAATACGAAGAAGCGGCACACCTTTGATCATCCCCATTATTTAGTGGGGTTCGTGCAAACTCCGAAACAGTGGTGACATCTGGCTACGCTGATTTTGAAGAGAAAGGGAAGTATGAACCGAACGACACCGCTATATGGAGGTTGGGGTTAGAGTTACTCAGCCTTTAGTTTTGTATATTGTGTTTTGTGTACTATTGTTTATCTCTTTTTCTTTTTTACCCATTGAGTTGTCATCTTATTTTCGACTTGAAATTGAGAATGGAAATGGAGAATGTGTCAAAGAAACAACAACCCGACCATAGAGCAGACAACGTGAGTTTGAATGCCCCGTGGTATCTTTTTTTTGTTTCTCTTTTACCAAGCCAATGGTTGCCAAAAACATTTCCAAATATATTCTTGTAATCATTACAGATTTAAAATTCGATTCAACCATTCATTAACAATACATTCCAAGCTAATGGTTACCAGAAACATGTCCAAATCCATTCTTGTAATCATCCCATCATTGATAGATCTAATGAATCATTCATTAACAATACTTACCAAGCTAATGGTTGCCAAAAACATTTCCAAATTCATTCTTGTATTTATTACAGTATTGATAGATCTACTAAATCATTTAATAACAATACTTACCAAGCCAATGGGTTCCAAAGACATTTCCAGATCCATTCTTGTAATTATAACAGTAGTAATAGATCTACTAAATCATTTATTAGCAATACTTACCAAGCCAATGGTTACCAGAAACATTTCCAAATCCACTCTTGTAATCAATCCAGTATTTATAGAAATCAACTGAATCATCGATGCGTCGCTGTATAACCTAAACCAATATATGAATATATACGTATACATTTGTTTGAAGTATACTATTAGTTTATCAATTGCGTCATACATTTACATCAAGAAAAGTCCATATCATTTGATAAGTGTGCTTTTGAATATGATCAAAGGAACATTTGAAAAAGATATTGAGAATGTTCATTCGACAATAACGCATGCTCGACATCTTCAATAGAGTCATTGTAGGATCATTAATTTCATTTCCAATTGATTCTAAACACAAAATTATTATAATCTAGGATTTTGTATTAGAACATTCGTTGCCGATATTGTGTACACTTATATATGTTAATAAGATCTACGATCATCCTAAATTAAGGATGTTCGCTTCTCTGTTTCGAATTAATAAGCATATTTAATTTTTTTATAGATTGATAGTATATAATTAAGTTTTCAATGGCACTTCATGGATAAAACCAGAGGATTCCGAGTATATGACAAAAATTCAAAAACCAGAGAAGCGAACTTCGTTAAAACATACTGTCCATCCACCACCATTGGTACACATATCACAGTATACAGTCATAGTGTTGGACTCATCTGGGTATATTGTGAAGACTCCACTTTTTGTGCAAGGTGGTACGTCACTACAGTCTCTTGGTTGCAGATTTCCAATTGAATCTGAAAAAATATTGTTTTTCTATAAAGGAATGAACCTTATATGAATTTCTTGTACATAAGCAATTTTATAAAATAAAAATAATAAAAGGAAAAGAAGATAATATACTAGAAGTATAAATATAATCTGATGGCTCCAAGAAGATAAATGGATATGGAACGCCAAAACTGACTTGTTTTGACCATTTTCATTATATGATTTGTATCTGCCTTTATATGATGTGCACTTGTCATTAAATGATGTGCAAAAATATTTTGTCAAACGATAGCTACAAATTTGAGCCGGGTTTAAATTAATTCCACAGAAGCATATTGGAATCAGTTATGACGTAAACAGTAATAATTCTAATTGTAACCATGTTCATTGACTATAACGACGGTTAAAGCACATCATATATTGAAGTAAAACCAACCACATCACATAAGGTTATATGCACATAATATAATGACACAACCGCATCATATAAATATGTTTGCACATAATATAATGACACAACCGTATCATATAAAGATGTTTGCACATAATATAATGACACAACCGCATCATATAAAGATGTTTGCACATAATATAATGACACAACCGCATCAAATAAAGATGTTGTACATGATATAATGACACAATCGCTTCATATAAGGATATTTGCACATAATATAAAAGAAAATGCACATCATCCAAGGATATTTGCACATCATTTAAGTATAAGCAATTATTTGCACACAATATAAGTATATTTGTACATCATATAAGTGCATTTGCACACCATATATGAATATTTGCACATCAATTTAAGATATTTACACATCATATAAGTATTTTTGAACATCATAAATGGGTCTTTGCACATCATATAAGTAAGTTTGCACATCATATAAGTAAATTTGCACATCATATAAGTAAATTTGCACATCATATAAGGATATTTTCACATCATATAAGGATGTTTGCACATCATTAAACCTGGATTTATAGCAAATGTACTCTTATTGTTATAAGGATTACATAATGCCAGCCTCGATCAGAATTATATATGTTTATTTAGCAGTGACGAGCCTAAATGTTTACCTGCATATGGCAAGTTGTAAACATGAGATGTCAGAGACTAGATATCATTTGTTACTTGTACTAAAGACATTGTTAAAATAAAGGGACGAAAGATACCAGAGGGAGAGTGAAACGCATAGGTAGAAAAAAACTGACAACGCCATGGCTAAATATAAAAAGACAAGCAGACAAATAATAGTACAGAAGACACAACATAGAAAACTAAAGACTAAGCAACACGAACCCCACCAAAAAATTGGGGTGATCTCAGGTGCTCCGAAAGGGTAAGCAGATCCTGCTCCACATGTGACACCCGTCGTGTTGCTTTTGTTATTACAAATCCGGTAAATAGTCTAATTCGGTAGGTCACATTTATAAAAAGGGAAGGGGTATTGTAGTTACAACATAAGGAACCTATCCGATATCATCTGTTATATTTTGCTGCATTTTTTAAAAATAAAACGGTAAATAAATAAACTCATCATAGATACCAGGATGGAAAATCATTGTTGATGGGGAAAACTTACAACCTCCATGCTACTATAAAGCTGCATTATTCCTAATATGTTGATTGTTTTTTCATTAAAACACTTTATACGGTCAACAACCAATCTAGAGTGGTGCAACTGGAGAAACACGAGGGGATCCAGCCCCCATTATGTGTAACCATTCATTTTCTTAAGATAAAATATAAGTTAATCGCAGTTGATTTGGTTATAAAGAAAACAGAAGTTAACAGATTTTTAAATCTCGTTTATACAGAACAAACACAAAGGAAATATTAATTTCTTGCGTCCTAAAAAGCTTTTCTGGATTTATGTGTAAATACAAACACGATTCTATGTAACAAAACCTCAGCGAATCATATAAACTACAAAAGGAGCGCGACAGGGTGCATCGACAAAATAAGCCGCCATGAATGGGAGATCAGTAAACGCAATTAATTTTATAAAGGATTAAGTTCCCGAGGATTTAGAATTGAACCTAATCAGGCTAAACTACTACAAATGCAAAAAAAAAAAGAAATAGTTGTGATATTACTATTAATACAAAATAACTTCTTTTTGACACATCACATTAAAATTGATGAAGATATGACATTTAAGCGAAAATACTGTTATTCATTTGGAAATCCTTCCATGATGAGTGTATATATTTTTTTAATCACAATCTTTACCGTTTTAAAAGCCGTAATTTAAAATAAAATTTTTAAAAGTAAACAAACGATGTGCTTATACAAACTGATGAATGGTTTCCTTCAAAAAATAAATATGTAATAGATCCGGAATGCAATTAAAAATAAGTTCTCCGGCACAGCAACCGTAATCTATATTGCTGTCGCAAAATTGCTATCGTTTTATTTAAACTTATTTTTGATCAATAAAACAGCATTTATTTATGTATTGCATTTCATTTGTTATTTAAATATTTGTAAACAATTGATAATGGCCCCACAGTTAGATAAATATGTACTTTAAAAAACGAATTATTTTGTCATTTAGTTATCACTTCATTTTTACATTTCCCAAAGAATCTGATGAACAAAATGTAATCGGGAACGTACATCACATTTTGTTATATTTAAAATTTAGAAGACTTAAAACCTCTCATGTTAACACAATTTCGTTCATGAATTATTTAACACAGTGTATTTGGTTTAATATGATTGTTGATTCAAGATAAATGACAAGTAGCTGTTCATTGCGGTGGTAAGTACCATGATACTCACAACATGCATTCCGAGGATTTATTAAACGTGAAGCACGAACACAAGCCACCATAAGATATAAATAAACAATCTGACTAATTTCAATGTGGAATCATTAGATAGAGGTTATGATATCGTCGAAATAGACGATAGTAATATTGATGCCTTTTCAATTGACCGTACTTAATTATTACAGCAAAGGAAAAAGAAAATAATCCTTAAGATTTAATAACTAAACGTTAACGTAACATGGTTGAATATGTTGAATAAAAACAAATGTATCATGAAACACTGGCATTTATTGCAGTTTGAGGAAGAATGTGCATAACACTAAAAATTAAAATAAAAAAATACTAAACTCCGAGCAAAATTCAACACAAAAAGTCCCAAATCAAATATACTAATATAGTGTCGGTTCCTATAATGCGTTGCTGCATTGATGTTTCATAATATCAAAATGGTTACTTCGAAAATCATAGTATTTGAAAGTTTTTACTTTAATATCACAGTTATATATAATGTTTAGAGTAAAGTGACATTTGATACCCTGATATATATTATAAAGACTTTGATATTACATTGACAGTTGCCTCTGTTGATGGTAGATCTGTCTAAAGTACTAAACATAAATATATTAATATATACATGAATCATTTTCATATTGCATTGCATCAAATTAATTTATCTAAAGATGACCATCACAAGCTTTAACGGCATAAACACTAAAATAGTATCGATTCCTATCATGCGTTGCTGTATTGGTGTTGGTGTTTTCTAATAAAATAAAAGGTTACTTGAAGGATTTTACTTTAATATCACAGTATATATAATGTTTAGAGTGCAGTGACATTTTATACCATGATATAACTTATAAATGTTATCAATGTTATATTTATTCAATATACAAACAATTTGTTTAAAATTCAACGTGTGAACTTGTTTGGCTGTTTGGTTTGCAAGATAAGGGATTAATTCATATAGATGTTTGATTTTACCTCATTATTCTTATATGAGATGTCGAGTACTGATGTGGAACAACGTAACAACTGTTTAACGCGAGAGAAAGTTTGCGAAACTTATAAAAAGGGGTACTCCTAAAATTCTGCCTCATGTTACCAATGAAATACTCATTTAAATCTTTGTTTTTCTTACAGCGGACAATAAGAATTTCAATTAATTTCTTTTAAATATGATTTTACGAATTATGCTCAGCAGGATCACATTTTAAAACAAACTGTTTTTTATTAACATTTTACTTAGATTAAGTAATTCACTATTTGTTTTTATGAAAGTGTCGAAAAACGACAAAAAAAATGTAGGCTACGAAGAGCATGCCTTGCTTTAATCTATTGACATAAATATCCTAAACAGATCCGTCATATATCGGTTTTTGACCAATGCATGAAGAGTTACAGTGACATTTGTCCGTTTATCAAACTTCGGTCATTGGTACTCGTTAGGTTTGACGAAACATGTTCTTAATTTTAGTCTTACGTAATTGTATGTCTTTGACAAACATAATCGTTCTTTATAGTTTATTGACTGAATTTAACTCCAGTTATTTGACCTGACAACACCCTTAAATTGAAAAGGAAAATAAAAGATCGTACTAGTCAAAGCTTGTGATCGCCTAAACAGTCAAAGATCGTCGCACCAGTGAGTTTGACTTCTATAGGTAGATTACCAGTTTGAGGTCACTGCCTGTCAGTTTTGCAACTCTGCCTGTTCCCAAAAACAGAACCTGATCTATTCCCCGTATCAAAAAGGCTGTAATACTATCAAAACCCATAAGTAATTCAGAAATTTTTCTAAACTCTTGTGCTTCATTTATCACAAAAGAATTTAGAACAGCTCATTAGGAAGGAGGTGTTTTCTTAACCATTTCAGCTGATCTTTATTCATCACTACACACAGGACGGGACACACAGTATGAATCATTTGTGGAACACACATATAAATATATAGTTATAGCAAAGTGTGTAAAACATTGTAGCTTATTATGATAAACCATATGGAAATGACACTGATACCTAATAACTGAGAACAAATACCAATGTTTACTATGATTGTTTACTGAGACTTCAACTCCAAAAATAGGACTGGGTTAATCAAGAACCAAATTCCAATGACAAAAAAAAAAACCCAAAGACCTACAAGAAAGTCTGTGACACAATGAATGGTCGTAATATTTAGCAAGTTTTATGTACCACCACAGATAACCATTTTTTTAAGGTTTTTTTGACTGATAGTCCACATGTAGATATAATGACCAAGATTTATAAATAATAAAAGCAACACGTTATGAATTTCAATAAACCACACCATACATGCTACATGTGCTATATAGATCTTTTTTTAATTCAAATCAGGTATCACGTCTATGGCGTATTAAAACAAGTAATTGCAGACTTCTATACAAATGTACTAAGAATACTAATTTATTTCTTTTCGAAAGTATGTAATCAATGAAATTTGCATAACATGAAGTCTTTTAAATTTATGATGATTCAGTTTGAGTGCAGTGATATAGTTCATTTAGTTCTTATTAATCGAATTGATATATAATTGCATTAAAAAACAAGTGGTGTCTTTGACATACTCCCCATTTCCATTCTCAATTTGATTACCCTGATGTCCGATATGGTCTTATTCAGATTTTGTTTTAATCATATCGCAATATACACATTTGGAGAAGAAAAAAATGATAGTCGGATTCAATTTGTTTTAGGTGGAGGCATACACATAGGGATCTAGCTCGTGTCAGCAGTTTGGTAAATTGTACGTAATAAAGAAATTGTTGATTGCCTAAATAAAGGCAACAGTAGTATACCGCTGTTCAAAATGCATAAATCGATTGAGAAAAAAAAATCCGGGTTACAAACTTGAACTGAGGGGAACATATCAAATATAAGAGGAGAACAAGAAACAACACTTAATTTCTTGTTATTTATATGAAGGTAAATTTCAAACGCTTTCCTGTCAATCAATCAGCATTAGGGATGGGCGTGGGAAAGAAGATGTGCGTTGTTTGTCAATCATACAAACTTCAGAAAAATTTTTACACTTAGTTAGCAATATATGTCGTTAATATTAAAACCTTCTCCAAATCGTCCTTAGTCTATACAAATTGTATAAAACTAAACATAATCATACGATGATATTACACCAATATCAAATTCTAACTAACATTAAGATATGAAATTAGACAATCACTACTGGAATCGCGCAAATCACTATGTGGCGAATTTAAAATAATTTTATACGGTCTTAACTATTGCTTACTATTGTTGATTAGTGTAATAACAAAAGGCAAACACAAATACAATAGATTAAAGTCAAAGAAAGTAAATCACAAAGTTTCAAAAAACCTCTTTAAAGAATTCATTATGTGTGGCTTATGAATCAAGTGCTTTTTAATAAAAAAAAAAAAAGATGTAGTTTACAAAAAGTAAGTTTCACACTGCCTCAGACAAGGTATACATTTAGCTATTCTATAATTTAGGACTCTTGTGGTCTTACATCTGGGAATGTTTTGTGAGTATTTATGAATCCCATCCTACCACATAATTTGGTTGGACTCCCGAAATTTATAAATTATTTATTATACATTTACTGGTTCTGGGTTGATATCACTGCGGGTGCACCGTTAGTCCTCTAGGAATTAATCAATCAAGAAGTCGATGATCGGAACTGACATAATTTCGACATATTTTTTAAAATCTCCGACTGAGAAATTATGAAATTGATATTAGTGAAACTATGCCTCTTTTGGTTATACAGCCCCTATTTTGTTTTAGCGTTCATGATAAAGATTAATCCAGGAAAGAACTTCGGAAGCACACAATTTATAAAGTTTAATTTAATTCTCCAAGTTTTTCAGATAATATATTAAACTTTCAATATATGTCTTATATTTGAACATATAAAAAAACATGTCCTTAGACTTTATCTAACATTTTTTTTTAATGTTATCTTTGTTATTGTTTCAAAAATACCTGGATTTTTCACAATAACTTTTGAATGATCTGTTGTCTCGGTCTCTGGTGTTGAGCATGTATCTAAAGTGCAGAATCTAGTTGATGTTTCGTAGCTTGATGAACAACAATGTTGATCACTTGAACATACACTGGCACATGCTGCTATGGATGGCATGACATTCACTGATATTGTCGTGATATTCGAAGGTATAATTTTATTTTTCTGCACGGTAAAATGTTGTCCATAAGTATATTCCGATGCGAAAGATATAGATTGTGAAATATGCAAGATATAGCCAATGTATAATAAAAACATGCCGTCTGTTCTTTGATCCTTTATTTAAAATGAAAACATGAATCCAATTACACTAAAAAGGTAAGCTAACAATATATCATGTTCCGTCAAAAAATGAATAAAGGTCGTGTAGATTTGTAACAGCAAATTTTATGGAATAAATCATGTCGTCACTGTTACTAATTATTATATATCTTATATATTTGCTTTTCAATTGGACGATAGTTATCAAAGGTACCAGGATTATAATTTAATAACGATGCCTGTGAATGTTTCAATCAATAACAATCATCATTTATAGTACTGCAACCAGAGTTCATTTTTTAAAACTTTAATGGTCCGGAAGAACACACACCTAAATTATATATCGATGGAAAGAGGAAAACGTGTACAATAAGAAAAGTTGGGTCGTAAAAATCCGCAGTGGTCACAATTTTGTGAAATTGAGGTCAAAGGTCAGACCTAAAAATTTCAATATTTCAACCACAAGGACAAAAAGGAGAAATATTCTGATATTTATTCAATAGAATGCTACAAAAACGATTCAATCATAAGCATATGATATAAACAATGCTAAAACGACAAATTTGACTACTTATATGAAAAGCTGCCATTACAAAATGGCGTTGATTTGGAACCTTCTGATTTTTTTCCATTTGAGACATAACAAAAGATGAAGTGGCCTTGACCTTTTCACACCCATAAACTTTCATATTGTGTATAGTATTTCACTATAGTATATTACAAAATTATTTTCTAAAGTTTAAAACACCACTTTATCAAATTATTTCAGTTTTTTTTCTATCTTTGAAAAAAACAAAATTCAAGCGCTGAAACAGTGTTTTTAATTTTGCATCTTAAAGGTTGTGTATTTTGTGAAAATTAGTATCTAGTTATAGATAAATACATATTGTGTTTTTGCATAGTCTGGACAGAGCAGTTATAACACAAAATATACTATAGTCACCCGAGGCGAATGCGAGGTCCCTTTTTTATAAGAACAAGTTAGGCGCAGGACAGAGTTTGTTCAAAGCAAACACAGTTTTTGAGTACAAATGCTATCTGGAGCGTAAATACCGTCATGATTCGGTCAAACTCGTCAGATATAGTCTTACCTTTGCATAGGAAACACAAAAAAAATGTGAGTACAAAGTTTCGATCAATGTTCGTGACCCATATTCCCATATGCATATGCATGATGTATCTGTACTGCCAATCCCAAATGTAATGAGGCGAATGTTGCTACAGAAACGATTGATTCGAATAGCCATACGTTTACGAATTTTTGATTTTTAGGGACAATATACGGTTCAGAAGCGCCTTTGTGTTATTTTTCATCAATTAACTAACGAATGAATTTTTGAGCCTAGGCTCCGTGTTGAAGACCGGACCGTGACCTTTAATGGTAGCATTGGCACACATATCACATCTTCCTATATCTATTAACAAGCTATGCGGGCATCATTTCCATTGAAATACCAAAGCGAGGACATAGCTCATAAGAGCACTGGTGGCAGGGTGAAGTAATTGTTCTTCTTTTAATGTATCCTTGATATTTTCAGACACACCTTGGTGTAATTCTGAAAGTCTTAACAAAGACTTCAATTTTCCTGCAGCAGATATGGCATCCCCTAAATTGAGTTCAGAGCTAAACTCTATATTTCATATCCCTTGGCCCCACTGTGTCTGAATTGTAAAGTGTCACAATATCTAGTTAGTTCTGGAGTTTGGCAGTTTGGTAAGCATCAGAGACAATCTTGGATAAAATTGATCGGTATATATAGAGGATGTGGTACATGAGAAAGGCTTTTTCTTATGGAAGAACAAATCACATCACTCGTTATTAATGAACTGACAGCAAGTTCAAATTCTAATTTTTCAGTAACTGTTTCACTTAATTGCACAGGTGTTGACTTCAATAAGTACTTGGTTATGCATGGATAAATGATTACTCACATTAATAAGCACAACTTAAAAGACTGTCAACACGTTTAAAGGACTCAGTTTTGCGTAGTTTTCTGGTTTTTTTTAAAGGTTTTTCTTTTACACAAAAACCCTGTTTTCATATCCAAACTACAAGGAAGAAACTGAGCGCGAGATCGTATAAAAGTGTCAGGTTGTGAGGATACATGTCGATTAGTTTGATCACATATATGGATTTCTGTTGTTTCTAATTTAAAGTTCCCCAAGGGTGACTGGGGAAACGAAATATGGTCACTTGGTCTTCCCCCGACCGGCAGTAAAACGAAGTGGGGCGTCCGTTTGGCTGTGCGGGATGTATCAAGTTCGCAGTCACGTCCGGTCAGAATGGGGACGTTAAATCCGATGCCTCGTGTAAAGGGAGTGTCACGTTCTTTGCACGTTAAAAACCCTTGCATCAACTCTTTGAGGGGTCCGTAGGTGGCATGTTGCAATGGACAATTTCTGTCCCAATCCAATATACCATCATTTTCCATTGGCAGTCTAAATTTTCCGATCATCATCCCGAATGGCCTCTATTATGACAAAACCTACCTATTGTTTTTATTGTTAACTTGTTCTCATCCTGAACATGCATGAAATATTTGCCACTGGACGTTAAGCAACCAACAATCAATCAATTAATCTAATTTAAAGATGCACACCAAGTTTGCCTTCTGGTGCAAGTCTCATAACATCACTGATGATTCGCCCACGGAAAGCAGAATATCAAGAGAAGTTGGTTTTAGCATCACCTTGTCACACACCAAATCTCTGCGAAACTTCAATAGTACTTTTTCCCCGACCACTTGCATGCATATTAATTGCTCTGAGGTTAATCATTGACATACAATGTATTTTCACACAATGTCAACTATTGTCATTATCCGGAAAAACCTCTTATCCGAAGGATTTGGTTAACTTTTATATAAAGTCAAAATTTTATTAACAAAAATATAACTTTTTTTACAGAAAAGACACGAAAGAACTACTATATATATTCAAATCACTCAAAAATAAATTAACTTCTCCTACAAAATCTACATAATCACATCGAAACTATCAAATTGATTGTAAAGGAAAAAATAAATGGTGGAGCTGATTGACGGATAGGAAATTTCCGTAATTAAAAAAGGTACAAATGATGTTTTTATTTTTGAGTTTTTGACAAAATTGTTTGGAATTTGCCCAACAAAATTTGCATGCAGTATCGCAATAATATGTTTTGTCCTCTCAAATGTCAAATCCTGTTTTTGAATCAAATGTTTTCTCGTTTTCAAAGAAAAACGCGTTAAATTTCTATCTAAAAAATCAGCCAACTTTAAGTTTGAAAGTTTTACTTGGAGATGGTATTATAGTTATGTCTTGATCATTCCGATGATCCTTGATGATATGTGCATAGAAAATATTTACGAAAATAGCGGGAAATTTAACCAAAAAATATATTTTTGGATTTTAAGGTAACTACCCAAAACCGTAAATTGAGGGGTACCCCCATTAAAGGGATAAAATACAAAAATGTGACCATAGAAACTTTTTACGACCCGATGGAAATTAAAATATAGATATTATTCTATCATTTAAAACAATTTGCAGCCGTGTGTTATTCCGGACCATTAAAATCGTTAACTAAGCGTCTTTTTCGATGTCAGTTGCAGTACTATTAACATATATATATATTGTTGTCGGAGTAAGTTTTGGTCCCTTTATTCTGCAATTACTTAATGAATGGCTATTATTTTTTTTGAATCTATTGAACCATACAACTAATTTTTGACTCTTCACATTGAATATTTCGCGAAGCGGATTATGTAAAATATAAGGAGTCAGAATTGATTTTACGGTTCAATAATTTTTTTTTATTTCCATTCTTTATAGATAAATTTCTATCAAAATTAAGGCTCAAAGAACTTTTTATACTATTCATATTAAAAACACAACGTTGGCATATAAATACACAACGTCAGAGTGGGCGTGTCGCCATGAAAATTGACAACTTTGAAAATAAGAGTAAAACTTTCAACCATTCAGAAGACAGTGAATACACCAATTTTATTTGTTGCGTTTTGATGAGGTTAATATATGGTTTTGTAAAAACCGAAAATGCAGACTTTAAATGAGAATACAAATTACAATGTATCTTCTAACTATGTGCACAGTTTTGAAAGTAGAAAGGCACTTCAAGTACATTACAATATACTTTCTATTTATTCCAGGGAGTGGAGTTAAAAATGAAACAAGAAAAATACAAGTACACAACGTATATTGATGTAAACTTCCCCTGTTATTCAAGGGAACAGGTTGAAAATAGAAACAATAAAGACAAATACAAGTACATTGCGTTATACTCCCACCTTCATCCTAGTTGGTGGGGTATAAACATGAAAATAGTTAAATACAAGTACATCGCCCTATATTTCAACCTTTATTCTAGGAAAGGATTGAGAAAAAAGAAGAAAAATACAAGTAAAATACGCCCCCTTTATTTTATGTGATGGATTAAAAAATGAAACAAGAGAAATACAAGTACCTTGCTGTATGGGCGTTTTTCCATAAATACCTTTATCCGATCATGTAGAAAAAAGTAAAGTCACAAAAAATACTGAACTCGAAGGAAAATTCAAAACGGATAGTTCCTAATCAAATGACAAAATCAAATGCGCAAGCATATCAAACAAATGGATAAAAACTATCAAATTCCTGACTTGACAAAGGAATTTTCTAATGAAACTGATGGATTGAACCTGATTTTATAGCGCTGAACCTCTCACTTGTAATACATCGCAACAAATTCAATTATTTACAACGATGTGTCAAGAAAACAAACAGACATAAAAGGTAGAAATGTTACAAATAGAGGTACAGCAGTCAACATTAAGCTATAGTCTTAATCTTTATAAAAAGCAAATATTTAACAAAAAAGCACAAAGGGCATATAGGCAAAGCACATTAGCAAAAATAAAAGACAATACAAAATTTACAATAACACAACAACACAATGGCGGGATGTAAAAGTACAGAGCCACATCATACATGTATGGATAAAAAAAAGCCATATATATAGACACAGCACTATAGCAAAAATGAAAGATAATCCATACATCATCATAGCATAGAACAATAACATAATGACGGGATGAATATGCACAGAGCCATGTCGTATGTTTAAAAAGAAACACAAAAAATCATAAAAACAAAAGACATAGAAAAAAAGAATACAAAAATTATCATAGAACAATAACACAAAAAAGTAACCTATTTTCAGGTTATTTGAATGTTTTTAATAATATCGATAAATATTGATTAAAATGAACTGTTCATACAATTTGTTTGTTGCATATCAAACAATTTCACAATTTATTCATTTGTTATTACAATTATAAAATTCAATTCCTTTGAACGTGAAACACGAATAATGGTGCAATATTTATATGATTCAAATTATCAAACATTGATAGATTGTAATTTATATTACAAAAAATCCGTTTTTCACGATCAACCACAAAACAAGCATGGTCTAAGTGTTCAAACATTCAAATGTAAATTGGTTATGATGGGTCGATTAGATCACAATCCCAAATTAAATCTATAAAAAACAGAACTAATAGGAAATGTGATTCTAATTAGATTTTATTGCCTAAATTACGAAATTAAGCACAATTGACAATAGTAATGTTCTAAGAGTATGTATTTTTAGTTTATATGTGAAAACAATATCATGATGAATATGAAAAATACGTCCAAACGAACATTTTGACAAAAAAGTTTAAAATATTTTATTATAAATCATGTACCGAAATTGTGTGGCGTATCTATGATGCATGCTTACACAAATAACTTGATAGATTCCATAAATTGTCACGTACACCAGCTATGTCTATGTTACACACACGATCTTCGGAAAAGGTCTGTACCAAGTCAGGAATATGACAGTTATTTTTCATTCATTCCGTTGGTTGATAAAGTGAAGCATTTGAATTTGTCATGTTTTTTGGACTTGATACCCTTTCATAGCTCACCTGACCCAAAGGAGCCTGCCAACCATGAAATATACATGAAATACGTATATTTCATATACGTATGAAAAGATCTACAGTTAAGACAATATGAAGGAAATTGCCCTTTAATGATGAGTTTTACCATATTTTTTGTGTTTTGCCTTATATGAGGAAATTTATATTTGATAAATAGACACTTTAAATCTCAAAACTTAGCAGCAAGACTAGATCTACTAACAAGACATTTTGGCGATGGAGTTAGTACACAGTCACTCTTGATAGGAACAATTGCCGTTAAAATGTATTTATAACGGTTACTCGGGAACACGCGTATTTGTTTACTTTTAGCACGTGTGTTTAAATCAAAACATGTTTATGTTTAATTTGATTGGACAATCAGTAAGTTATTACCGGTTTAAGTTATATCAATCATGATAACTTCATGCTAGAATTTTAGCGCTAAAAAAATATTAAGACAGCCTAGAATTGTCATTCGAGGTTCGCCTATCCGACAGTAAAGGTTCGTTTCCAACCCACCCACTCTTTTTTTTTAAAACTTCATAGGAATGTAAAAAGTACGTTATGTAGAAAATAGTTGATAAGATACATGTATGTATTACTGTAAAGATTTTTGTCTTCAACATATAGAACATTTTTCTATTGTAGATTGTGTTTATATGTGATGGCAGCGGTCGATGACAGCAAATTGGACATTTGTTTATTGTTTATAATAAAATAAGCTTTCTGGGCGAGCTGATAACCAAATAACGGTGTTGAGTTTAACTTTATAAATGCTTTATGTTCGTTTGAAGTTTTGAATAAGAACATAATGAGGATTTCATTTTACCTTTGTGCTGAGCAAAAGCTAAAGAAGATATTGAAACTTAACAGATTTAATAACCAGCAATACAAGATCACCAAAACAGAGATTTTCGTCATGCATTATATTTTCGTCTACAGTGTTGAAGAGTACATATATCCTTTGTTGAAAATGCACATATACCAAGGTCAGCTACGATGGCTCTTTAGAGCCGCTAGTTTGAAATTATAACATACTTTTTTGTAAATACTTTTTTTACTGACCATGCTGATGTCGGTTAGACAATATTTTGTCAACTACATTTTTAAAAATGCCGATCAAACGTAAAAAAAATAATATCTAAAACAATATTAATTAGAGAAGAGAGTGGGCTGATATGATGAAAAATGGAAATTCATCTATACAAATTTGACATCACACAAAAGAAAAAAGTAAAATAAGAGCAAAAATATCCATCGGGTTTGAGAATTCATCTATTTTTTTATGGACCAGATACATTGTCAATATAAACAAAAACATTTATATAAACAAAAACTCTAAACACTGTGGCAAAAATTTGCCATTACAGAATTGGCAAATTTGAGTTAGCTGTTTTACAAGATATCAAACATATTTTTTGGCTAAGTAATAGATGATTTAAAAAAACCCATATGTCCCAACATGTCACTGTTGTAACCGCAGGTGATTAAAAGCACATTCCTATGGGAAATTTAAAAAATCTAATGAAATCTTATTATTTCCCAATGGAAAATTTAAAGTTCTCATCAGAAAATGTTCTTTTGCAGTTCTGATTGAAAAAGAAGAATACAAACAGAACCCATGGGAATTTAAATTTTCCGATGGGAACAGTTTATGCAAATTTGACTTTGAATAATTTTTAGTATTTTTGTGGACATTTTTTGGTCATATATAGTTCTTTACATCTCTTGCTTCTTCAACATCACTGCCTTATCAATATGTAGTTTTAACCGTTTCTAATTTTGGGAAATCTAGGAAACCGCTTTGAAAGCACAACATTTCAAAAAGTGTTATTTTCCCTTCTTAATGAAAATATAGTTTTTTGCATTTTAGCTAGAATCATCATTAGATATTTTGTAAATGATGTAAAAAAAAAGTCTCACTAGGGTTATTGCTGCAATGTATTTGTTACTACCAATTATTACTAGAGTGAAATGTGTCATGAGTTAAGCAAATACTACTTGTATTTCATGAGATAAATTCATCAACTATTACAGGCTTATAATTTTGTACATAAGGCGCGTTCCGTCTACAGAAGACTCACCAGTGACGTTCAAATACACAAGTTTGAAGGCCTAATAATGTTTGGAGTTGAAGAGCATCGAAAACTCAATATTGCGAAAGTTTTTGTGAAATAATCTATGATAATGTATTCCTTGGGTAGAAAATGTTTCGAAAAATTCAATTATTCGAACGCAGTAAGCACATCAATATGACCATATAAATGATAACTCATGTCAACACAGAAGCGCTGACTGCTCGGTTGAGCTAATTCCTCTTTTGTATTCGTTTTGAACAATCTTTAAAATTAAAGTATGAATAAAAAAAGAGGGACCAAAAGATACCAGACGGACATTCAATCTCATAGATAGAAAATAAACTGACAAAGTCGTTGCTAAAAGAGAAAATCACAATCAGACAACGATGATACACGATACACAACATAGACAACTAAAGACTAAGCAACGCGAACTCTACCAAAAACTAGGAGTGATCTCAGGTGCTCATGAAGGGTCAGCAGATCCTACTCCACATATTGCACCCATCGTGTTGCTCATTTTATTACAAACCCGGTTAATAGTCTAATTCGGAAGGTGACATTCGTGGAAAGGAAGCGGGATTATAGTAACGACATTAAGAACATATCATCTGCAAAATGGATATTCCGTAACGTTCGAAACAACTTGTGATGGCGTCCGTAATTTTACTAAGGGATGATTTCAACTTCACAATTGAGAACTCTTGGTCTGATATTTAGCTTCCTTGTAAGCAATAACCCTCTACCAAGGAAATCTTGATAGGAAATACAAGCCCGAGAATATCGTATCAATAGTTATCAAAAGTACCAGGATTATAATTTAGTACGCCAGACGCGTACATAACATGTTCATTGGTATTTTTTTTTCTCCACTAGGACGTTCAAATGATATGTAATACATACACAAAAAAAAATATACTTAACACTTGATGAAAACAAATAGTTAATAGTGCAAGTGCAATAACGGTGGTAAATCACCATTCAGTAGAACAGACAAACGAGTAAATAACTATTTTATAGGTGATTAGTCCATCAGCTGGTAGGGTAAAATTTCAGTTCTTTGTTACACCCCAGGGTACCGCAATTCTTTTGTATAAATCAAAAGAGTAATGTCTGAGGAATATTTTAAGAGGTGTTATACTTTTGGAAAAGTGTCGAAAAGTGGTTAAAAGGGGACTTATTTAAGAGTATATCCAAAATTTGGTTTTACACATATATACAGAAATATGAAAAAATAACCAAGTATTCGGTACTAAATTTTTTTTATAAAATTGACCAAACCATATCTTATTAAAACGGAGGCTGTTCAATTAAGGGTTTATATAAAAGTTTTTTTTAACAAAATCACCCCATTTTAAGGTCACAAAGAAGGTCAATCCATAGAATCATCATCTGTTTCGTCACCTACAATTACCATCATCTTCGTTGTCATCGTAAGCAATATCAACGATTCGAACAGGTGCAGTCATCTGTACAGGATAAACTTTGTCGAACATATGAACATCTTTTTTTGGCACAATCAGCTTTACATGAACTTTTCCAAGTTTTAATGTTCTCCTTTGCACGCATAGCTGCCTTTCTTCTGGTATCAACTTCATTCGTCTCATCTGATAAATTTGATAGGTCCTCTTTGTTGATCTCTAGCGGATAAAGTTTGACGATCTGGGAAAATTGCTTTTTTTCCACCGAGTTCGTGGTTTTTCGCCATAAACTTGTATCATATCTCTGACGCAGATGTTAATTTTGTTTTTTTTATGAAACTCTCTAACGTCATCAGTTCTCTGTTTAGTATTTACGCTTAATGGTAAAGTCTCGTGATCATGTTTCCATGGCAACTTCAGTACGTATCTATATTCATGAAATTCTACTGAAGTGTTTTGGTACATATTTTCATCCTTATGTTCAGTGTCGACTTCTCCTAGTGACTCTTCTTGAAACTCTTCCGGTTTATGATTTGTCACAATGTTGAACATTCCTACGGCTCCCGATTTACGATTCACATCTGGTGAAGGTAACCAAGTTTAGACTTACCAGCTATCGGACCTTTTCCTCTAATAACGGTATCTTCTGTAAAATCCCAGTAAAAATCAGCTCCTATCAGTAAAGATATACTAAAAGTGTTGTCTTTCCTTATCGGGTGTGCTAATCTCCATCATTCTAGATGTTTGCAATCTCGTGTTTTATTTGAACTATAACTTGTGATCGGACTCGCTATAGCAGGAATTCCTAAAACTTCAATTGGTATTTTCTCTCCTTCTATTGGCTCAACGTATATAATTGCTTTCGGTAAGTGTTGAACTTTCGTGCTTGTATTTCCAGATGTTGAAAGATTAATCACTTCGGTAACCTCTGCCTTTAAATCTAGTTTTGAAGCTAATTCTTCGGTAACGAATGAACGCTGTGCTCCCTCATCTAACAATATGTTAGTATTCATTCCTTGGTTCTCAGTCCAAACGAGTGCTACAGCGGTTTTCCGTAATACGGGATTGTATCGTGGACGAATGAAAACTTGTGGCTGTGGCAATACTTTCATTGTTGACTACGGCGTTAACTGACGTATCATATCTTCTTACATTAGCGGTTTTATCAAAGTACGATCTGTCGGTATTTTGGGTACATATACTAGTATGGTGATTCTTGTTACAGAATCTGCAACGAAATTTAGATCTACATTCACTTGCGCGGTGTGTTTTTTAAAGAATTAAAGCATATTTTCTTGTGTTTAAAAATTGTTTTCCGGTGTTCATAATCTGGAACGTTTAAGCATTTTGCGGCACCAAAATGTATTGTAATAAACGAATAAAACTCGGATACTTTGCGTTGTGTTACTTTTATGCTCAAAATCTATATCGAAAGCGCCCATACAAAGGTACAAATTAACGTCATAAACATAAGACGTAAATACGGGAAACATAACGTTAACATTTGCATTATATTCTCAACACAGCTTATCAGAATTGATAAAACATCTAATTCTGGTGGTTGGTCTAGCCAATTGATACAGCTAAAATTGTTCTTAACAATCAAACCATGGTTGTTTGGAGCCGGAACAGTGTTAAGTTCAAGAGCAAATTTCCAAATCTTTGCCTGAAAGTTGGATCGTTTCATGTGCTTTAACATAACTTCTTTTGTAGGGGGCAGTATATGACAATGAATGTTTTTGCATTGCAAACAATTCTGAACTTTTGTTCATCGATGTTATCAATTTCGTACGCTTATACATTGTAAAGCACAAACAAAACTTCTCTTGTGTTTTTGACAACTCTCCGCCTACCTTTAAATGTGTCACAAGACGGGATAGACCTTCTGAACAGAACGTGTCAAAACGCCGAGTTTCATCTCGTATCATTCCAGTTTACCCAAGTTCTTTTTGTGTGGATGTTTCAGGGTTAACCATTCCTGCCAAATATCTACATTTTGATGATATTGAAGTTAATTCATGTGCACGTAACAACCAACGTTTAACAGAGAGCATAAGACCTTCCCAGAACACAAAAACCACCAAATTAAAGATATATATGGGCATCAGGATGGGTATTTGGCAGACTTTGCATATGAAGCAAATAGACTGACGTATAACAGGAATAATTTTTACGGTTATATGCAAAAAACCATGGTAACATTTTTTCAACACATGCCAATTGAAGTCCCCTATTACATCACGTTTTGCTTTTGAAAACAACATTAAACGTTCAACCATTTATATGTAAGAATTTCAGAAACTTTGGTCCCTAACTTACGTTGCAATATACACTAAATAGTTTACCAACATAAGGTGACATCAGCAAGGTTTTAAAGTTGTTGGCTGTTATATTTTGTCTGATTTGAGCTAAGATTTACAAAATTTATAAAACAAGAGTAAACTCATTGAATAGTGAAGAATTATATGCTGTTAAGAAGGAAAGAAAATAATAAAAAAAACACTATCAGATGAGAAACAACGTATACATTACGAAAAGCAGATAAAAAGTAACCAGATGATAAAATTGAGAATGGAAATGGGGAATGTGCAAAGAGACAACAACCCGACAATAGAGCAGACAACAGCAGAAGGTCACCAACAGGTCTTCAATGCAACGAGAAATTCTCGCACCCGGAGGCGTCCTTCAGCTGGCCCCTAAACACATATATACTGGTTCAGTGATAATGAACACCATACTAAACTCCAAATTGTACACAAGAAACTAAAAGTTAAAATGATACAAAGGCCAGAGGCTCCTGACTTGGGACAGGCGCAAAAATGCGGCGGGGTTAAACATGTTTGTAAGATCTCAACCCTCCCCCTATACCTCTAGCCAATACAAAAAAGTAAACACATAACAATACGCACATTAAAATTCAGTTCAAGAGAAGTCCGAGTCTGATGTCAGAAGATGTAACCAAAGAAAATAAACAAAATGACAATAATACATAAATAACATCAGACTACTAGCAGTTAACTGACATGCCAGCTCCGGACCTAAATTAAACTGATTGAAAAATTATGTCTTCATCATTTGAATATCAGCCACAATCCTCCCCGTGAGGGGTTTAGTATCATACCATCATAACATATATGAGAAGAACATAACCCGTGTCATGCCAACAACTGGTTTATTAAGAATAGATGTGTTTAGTTCCGATGCAAAGACCCTATAAGTGAATCAATATTAACGCCAAAATATGCAATCTTTAATGACCTGACAACAGTATCGTAACTATATCCCTTCTTAATAAGTCTATGTAAAGGTTTTGTTAGCTTCTGAGGTGAATACTGACATGTTTGTGCTTTATAAAGAATATTTCCATAAAATATTGGATGTGAAATATCTGAACGTATAAGAAGTCTGCATGTTGAGCTATATTTACGAATGATGTCCTTATACCGATAATAAAATTTAGTAAATGTTTTGACAAGTTTGTGAAATCGAAAACCCTGGTGTAATAATTTTTCAGTAATACATAAATTTCTCTCGTTAAAATCTAAAACATTGTTACATACACGTGCGAATCGTACTAGTTGAGATATATAAACTCCGTAAGATGGTGACAAGGGAACGTCACCATCTTAAGATGGTATGTCAAATAGACATAATGTTGTGCTAAAGAAAGAAAATAGTCTATACAAATTCCTAAAATGACTATTTCACCTTTGTTCAAAGCAATATTTGTCGATTGAATGACTTGAGAATATTACTTGATCAACACATAGCTAAAACACAAAATATAAACAAGCACACCTTTATTGAGTTCGAGAGAGTGCACCCTTTTCATTTGTCATTTCTTATTAAATTTATTTTTACACAGTTACTTTATATCATTTGTCTAAAACAATTGTTTTCAATTGCAAATTGATAAGCTTAAAGAACGTATGTGCGCACTGAAGTATGAATATATTGTCGACTGAATCGAAGACGGTAATATGATGATTTCCGATATTTCTCGACTATTTGCAAGTACATTTGTTTTATTGAATAATTCATATTTAAGACGAAATATAAATACTGCAAACAGTTTAAACATTTCATACTAATACATTTTAAAGTTTAATTCACAAATACGGGTATTTGAGTTGAAATTATGTCTTAAGTTAAACGAAAAAAATCGGATCGTTTGTAATGCAGATAAAAACATTTAAAAAAAAAAAATCTTCATTGTTACATTAAATATGCTAGTTTTATATCTGTTTTGGTTGTTCATACCTATACTTTATTATTTTTTAATCGCTTTATATTAAAATTTTTAATAAAAATTACTTAGTCGTCGTGATTACTAAATGAGGGGACCATTGGAAGGTACGTTTAAAAACCTCTTTTGGACACTTTTTCTTAAGTATAACACCTTGTATTTTATCGATGAGATAATGAAGTTGAATTCTATCAAAAACATCGCGGTACCCTGGGGTGTAACACAAACTCCTTAACTAGAGCGCTTTTGAAAACTAGCTGATGGACTAGATGATTTAAGACAAAAATTGTAAATTCTATGTCTATCAGCTATAGGTAGAAAACATGAAATTGAAAACTGCTTTAACAGCGTAAGTGTTGAACCAGTAGTGTATGGAACCAAATTATTTCTGTTGAGAGTTCAAGAAAACAAAGTTGTCTTGAAAAAAAAAATTTCTGCAATGTTTTTAATTAATTTTGTCCAATTTGTCATCATTGATTGACCAGAAGTTGATGTAGATGATATTTTACATATGTGTAAAAGCGGTGGATGTTACGACGAAACAACGACTAATTTATCAACTTATGTATATATTTAATTCCTATAAAATATATAAACAAATTTTTTACAGAAACGATTTAAAACACAGACTTTTATCTTGTTGTTTCTGTTAATTAGTTAGCAACAGAATGAAAACATAAATTTCAATCATGTGTCTGTTGGTTAAATGAAAAGCAATGCATTGTAAAGTTTTAGCATCTGCTCCTTCAGAAAATGGGTTTTTGCCAACTGATCAACAACATACTCCGTTGGTTCTTTCAAAAAGAAATTATACATCAGAATACCGTCGAAAACGGTAGCCGGATCTGGCTGCTTTAGAGGCGTGCCAAGTAACACATTTATTGTGTATGCCATATTTAGACACTCCTGAAAACGCTGCAAATTTTCATGAAACAGTTCGACATTTTGTTTCTCATTAGCAGTAGAAGATGACAACATGTTATAGAAAGACTGAACATTAGGAAACTCTCTGTACAGAAGTATCACGTGACACAGTGCGTAGATTTTCAAGTGTACTGTCACATATGGGCATGTGTTACTTATAAAATATTTAAGCGCGAGAGCGAAAACTCTTGATTCACTAGGTAGACTTTCTAAGATTTTTTCGTCAAAAGTAAATATCGCCGCTAATAACTTTATTTTATTTCTTTTGTCTTGACCATCAATTTCTTGAAGGGTTGGCAGTAAACCATATCCTGAAACTTCTACAACTGGTTTGATTGGTTCTTTTGTCATCAATCTCTTGTCACGCACTATTTCTGTTACATATTCCACACCATTTGTGCATGATTTGAGAACAAGGCCATAAATAATTTGTCGCAATGGGCGTGATATATGCTGAATTGGTAACAAATCAAAATGTTCAAATGTTGGCTTTAAAATCACCCTCCCTAATGCAACATTTATAGGCATCCCCGATAAGGTACATGAACGAATTTTCTCTATAACACAATCAGGAAGACATTTATAGTGTTTTGTATATTCTGTTCCCTCAAAATATTTAGCAATATCGAAGCCAGTAAATTCAGTACCTGCATTGTAAGCGCTGACAGATGAATATATTTTCTCTTTTAGTTCTTCTGTTTTCGATGATGGAAGTTTTTCGTCCACACACTGCATTAAAATTGCGATTGCAATCTGTTGACTCCTTGCATTTTTCAATAACTCAAATGCATATTTCAAGTTTCTTGAAATATTGGCAAAACTTGATTTTCCTCCAAGGCGTTTGAAGAACAGATTAGCTATACCATTATCAATATCTGCATACAAACTACCTATTACAGTAGCTGCAACTGGCAATAGAGTTGTATGCAATCCTATGCTATCTTCAAATTTACTTGCAACGTACAGTCGAGTATTTAACTCACCACTTGTAGGTTGATCCAGATTTATATCAGAGAAATTGATAAAGCCTCCGGGTAGATCAAAGATGTACATATCTGAATCGCAAGATATAACTGGGCAATTCCACTGCCTAGCCAATACTGCTATTTGGTTGTCTGCTTCGCCATCACAAGTCAAATGGGGAATATTTAGTTCTTTCAATACCATGGTAAAAGATTCGTAAGCTAGGACTGGGAAACATTCCATATGTTTAGGTGGCTTTTCTTCGTTTTCTTTTATTCGGAGCTCGCATTTCGTAATAATGTTCTGAAGTTTCTTGTCGTCGTCATCGTATCCGCCATCAAACACTACGTATGGCTTAATATTGCATTTTAACAAAGCTTGAAAGAACGACTGGGCATTTTGTCTGATTTCTATGTAGTTGCCACCATAATGTCGGCATGTTCCAATGTATAAAAGGTGATGACAAATATTATTTCCGTCAATGACGACCCGAGTATCTTTTAGTATGTATGGTTGGAGGGAACCATTTTTTTCTATAAAACTTCTAAGACCACGAATGCCCATTATCCTACAAAAAATAGAAAATAGTTTGGTCGTAAATTGAAAAAAAAATTGACAAAATAATAGAAAAAATGTTTGCCTTTCCAATAATTATCACATTTGATCAATGGTAAACAAAAAGAACCACAGCAGCGCATATTGCATTGGTCGTTTTATGATGAGAATGATCACATCAAATATACTGACTGACTTTAAAAACGCAACACTTGTTTTGTAGATTTTTTTTCACCAAATCGAGTTTGATCCTCATACAACTACTACTCATGCTTATCATACTTCTTTCGCTTTCGAAAAAATCGACATGGTTGTTTTTCATACCAAATTATTGAGATCGCACGAATTTCAGAAAGCGAAATTCTAAACCAATAAAATATTTTTTTCATTTTTTTCTTTGTGAAACAGTTCTTTCAATCCTTGGCCACACTTTAATCAGTTAAAAAATATTGCATCTCCATATTGCCAAGACTGAGAAATAAAAAACTGAATCAAACGATTAGAATACTGCAAACAGGAATACGTGAACGTGCTGCAACCTGACAATTTGACGTCAGAAACTTGTCTTACTGTCCTTTCCACAATTATACCGGTACAAGGGATTTGTTGAAGGCCAACAATGACCAGATCAACATGTAGTGACAATGCAACGTCAATAGAATATGATTACGCTACGTCATTTGCGAGACAGACATACGGCCGCAACGTCAACTGCTAATCAAATTGCTAAATGCCATTTTGCACAGATTTATGCCACAAATGTTTCCCATTAACTGAACTGCCAAAGAATCGACTGCAGAAAAACATTTATAGCCTTACAGTTTCAACCGCATAATTGCCAAAACCCATTGTAATGGGTGGACAACGGTAAAATCAGAAGGTGAAAAACAGAACCAAAGACGTGCCGAATAGAATTGGTTGACTTTTCGGATAATCATTTTGGCGTTTGTTACAGGCAGGCATTGCTTTTGACGGTTACACGTTTATTGGTAAGGGGAAAACCAGGGTTTCAGTGTATAGCACACTATTTGAACGTTGAAAATGACGAAATCAATTGAACTTTCTACCTGGCATTTTTTTTAAAACATTGAAGTAATGAAAGAACTTTCTGTTCATAAGTTTGTTTACAAAAAATTGAATACTTGAAAATGGGAATAACAAAGAATAATCTAGTGTTGCGTTTTTAAAGTCGGGCAGTATATAATAAAATCTCATGAAAGCATTGATAAAAAATAAATTTTGTTGCTGAATCATCAGTATTCGATAATAAATTAAGTGAAGCCGAGTAACATTTATGAGTTTGACTGTCCCTCTGGTATCTTTCGTCCCTCTTCTATGATGAATTAACATGAGGAATAGGATAAGAGCAAATGCGAGGTTTAATTCATAGTTTCTCTTTACAGTAATAAATGAATTGCTTAAAGTCATATGAAACCTCAAAAGAAAACAAAATGATGCATATGTTTTTTTTATAACAAAATGCATGGATAGTTGTTATTATAAAATTTTTATGTACATATACTTTTTTCTGAAGAAAATCCACATTTAGAAGAAGTTTACTTTTTTTAACTGCTTGCTTCCAGGAAGCAATTCGCCGACAAATTCTCCGTATTTAGAGTGACCTTAGCGTACCTCCTCGTAAAAATCCGGTGGTCGCAATAGGCATGTATTTGTCACTGAAATGAACTATTAATTGATTTTACATGTTATACACGTGCTCAATATCCATGCTTCTTTGTTGATTGTTTACTATAAGGTGACAATCGGTAATCTACGACTTCAAAACACTAACTTTAATGAGCTGCCATATTTTCACTTCAAAACAGACAGAGAGAAAAAAATGACGATTATACGATATTTTTGCGTAAAAAATGATAAAATCGTGCACAGAAGACTAAGTTTAAAATATATAAATGCATTTGTTCAAGCATTGGGTAAACATCATTTTTCAGCAGTCACTCGTTTCATATGACTTTAAATAAAAAAAAAACTTAATTTATATTTTAAGCATTTGTCAACTTCTGTCGCCTTTATTGATAAGTTATTGGCTATCTTTTAATAGACTAAATAACCAGCTAATGCTTCTCACGAGGAAAGATAAAGAGCAACACAAATATTCTGTCGTGATTTAAGATTAAACATTTGTGTAGTATCTATTTCAGTGTTTCCTTCTCATAAAGGTCCTGGGGGATTTTTTGAATTAGGGGCACGCCTATTCTATGTACGCTCGTAAAGTGTAATAAGCAAAACGACACAGTTTTGGAGGTCGTGCTGTGTTGTACAAGAATTTATAAAATATTTTGGGATGCTATGAAGAACAAAGACGATAAATTCATTCAAGTGTGGACATCACAATATAGCAACTTCTTACATAAAAAAATGATTATGTAATAATTATGTCATAATGAAATTATCCCAATTTGAAAGATTCATCTTTCTTCTTTCTTTTGGTACCTCATTTATAAAAATATAAAGAAGGATGAAATGAATTACATCAGTTTAAAGTTATCTGATTGGGAGTGTAAAAATCTTTGTATTGTGCTACCTTAAGTGAGTATGACGCACGCAAAGAACTTTTCTAAAATAGTAAAGTATTCAATATATATATACGCGGGCACTTATGCATGTATTAATTACATTTTGTAAATGCGTTTTCTTCTATGCCAAACTCCGGCAAGATGCGGTCAAATTTACAAAAAAATCTTAAAACCAATGATCTACACACCATACCGAGTAAAAGTTTTGTATTCGATCAGAACAATTAAGGATAAAAGGAATCAGTACTGACCTTATATAGCTATGATATCAGTTTCTATTTCACTTAACTGTTTAGCCGGCTTATATACGAACAACTTTAAAAATATCACCAATATAAAAATGTGTAAGTTTAGATCTTTTGATATTTCAAAAATAATTGTATACAGCCGAAAAGTTATTTTTGAAGTCTGTCAGTTTTCTAACATATGTTCATATGCAAATATCTTATCATAATTATTTTCAGACATGATTTGAAACCGAACATAATAGTGCATTTCATAGGGAAATTTTATTGAAATCAAATTTCAATGATAACGTTTTACTTCTTAAGGCCATGCCACATAAGTATTTACTTTATAATGTGTGACTCGTTTTTCGAAATTTTTCTTTAAATCAAGAACACTTTAGTGAATAGTCACTTATATGAATCTGTACTTAAACCAGAAACTATATATAGTAAACCAGCATAGATAATTTTGTGGTCAAAATGGTAAGATGTCCCGGTTGATTGCTTTACACAACAAGCACGGTTCATTGTAAATGTTCATAATTAGTGTGCTCCTTACACATAAACTATACAAACAAAGCTACGAGGAAGAACTACTGAAGTTACCACTACATAATTTGAACGGTCACCATCACGAATTTGCTGACCAATGTGATATTTTTGTGTCTATACACACTTGCGTATTGTCTAACCTGTAATTTACCCGATTATATTTTATTCTCGCTTCTGATATTTTGACTGAGTGTTGATTAGCATTGCGGGTGATGCATGCATAGGAGGAGACGTTAATCCTGTGATCGCACCCTCTCTTTTTTGAGTGCATGCAATCTTTTAGGTTATGCTGGCCGTATATATTAATTCTCTCAATCGCTTTGTAATTTGTATGATTTAAACATCCGTAATCTACGGCTGCACTAATTCATTAAGCATAAAATGAACCTATAGAAAATGTAGAAATGTACTGGATAAGGCACAATGTGTTTATGATTTCGCATCTTTTTGACCCAAATACACTGTATCGATATAACAGTGAAGGAAAACGGAATAAGTACAGACCTTATTGGTATTAAATCAGTTCATTATTTTATCAAGGTTCAATTATATACAGTTTAGGTAATATTTCTTTTTTTATCCCCATGCTAAATATGTCCTTCAAAAAATAGTCAATCAGCCGTTCTAAAAGTGGCTATTCAATTTGTGTTTTCATTTAAAAAACATTTTCAAAAAATCAAAGCGCAAATATCTATTAAAAATCCGAATTAAAAAGTAACGATCCGTTACGTTTAAATTTCTTATGTGGACATTTAAATATACTCATTTTTCAAAAAATAAGCGTACATATGAAACTAAAAGTAAAGTTGCACTTTGAGCGAGTGTTTACAAATGCTTAAAGGCCAACATTTGAATAAATAATACTTTATAAGTGTTGTTTGTTTATATTGTTGTTTGTCTATTGGTCTTTTTTGCCAAATCTGCTTAAACAAAGCTTTTTGATTCAAACAATTGAAGTCGACTTTTCATAAGTGCTACGGCCACCATCACAAATTGGTTGATGTCGGTCTCCCAAATACATGTTTTAGATAACACAATACCACTTAATAGATCCTTAGTTTTAGAAATTCACTAGATGATGAGAATTTTCTTAAATAATAAAAAGGGCAACCTTTGAACCCAAATACAAAAACTACAAACACGTTTTCTTGAGTGTATATCAGCGATAGAAAGCGGAATCAGTACTGACCTTGATGATACTCACTCAATTTGTGTCCATTCGGTTGTTGTAGAAGGCTTACTTATGATCATCCATATATATATCGTAGCTGTTTAATTCCTTCAAAGAACAACTTACCAGCTCTTTAAATATGTGCTACTTGCTGTGCATTTTAATTACAAAATGATTTTCGAAAAGTCAAAAGGTAAACATATTTAAAAATCCAAAGTGTAACATCGATATCTTTAATTTATTAGGGTAGATAATTAATATTGTATGTACTTGAAAAACCCCAGATATATGAAACCGAAACTAAAATTCAAATTTGAACTGGTATCTATCCTATCGCCAGCAATCAAATTATCACGAAGGAAACGACAACTATAAACAGCTATAAACAGCAAGTTAGATATTAAATCCTTCATACGAATAATGAAAAACATCATATTGTTAATCAATAAAATAAGTAGAGAAAAATTGTTTGAACAGGGACGTTAATTGAGAAACATTGTTTGCTTAATATATTCAACTAAATAAAGTATCTGTACACAGTGTTGATTAATACAATGCATTTTTGTTAACGTATTGTTTACCTAAAATAGACAACTAAAGATTATAATCGAAAAATAAAATGTCATTCTTGATTGGACATGAGCTTTTCATTTTACAAAAATAATGAATGTTATCTGTATCTGATTAAAAAGGGGACCAACCTCAAGAATCATGAGGGAATACACAAAGAAAATGTTAACGCATGCTGAAATTTGTCTAACTAGATGATGATCACATCCTATAAGCTTTTTAAATATTGAACAATAATTTTAAAATGATTAACTTTTGTTTTGTTATTTCTGTTGCCTTCATTAAAGAGTTAAACCATTTAATGTATTTATATCGTATGTTCTCATTTGCATTTATTCCACTGATCATTTAAAAGAGATCGACTGATAAACTGAAGAAAGCAGTTCAACCTTGCGGGATATTGACAAGCTTGCCTTTAAAAGGTGAAGATACCAAAGGTATGATAGAAGCACAGTAAAAAACCAGACTTCGTCATCACCAGAAAAATAACAAAAAGGAAACCAGTTTCTCCTAAACATGGAAACTTCAAATTTAGCAACAAAAAATCTTTCATAACGGAATTTGATTAGACTGTCGTACAAAGTGAGAGGTTTAGCGCTATAAAACCATTTCTACATTTGAAAGTGCTTGTACCAAGTCAAGTATATGACAGTTGTCGTCCATTCGTTTTTTATGTGTTTTTTCATTTGAATTTTGCCATGTGATTGGGACTTTCCAATTTGATTTTCCTCTGAGGTCAGTATTTTTGTGATTTTACTTTTTAGAATCGGGAGTGAGTCTACACGGTCTGGAAAGATCAGCCGTTCCCTATTCAGCCCACCAATTTTTCTTAAAATGTCCTGTACCAAGACAGGAAAATTGCAGTTGTTATCTTACGGTTTGTTTCTGTGTGTGTTGCATTGTCGTTTGTTTTTGGTTCACTTCAGTGTTTCTGTTGTTTCGTTGTTTTCCTCTTATAGTTGATGTGTTTCCCTTGGTTTTAGTTTGTAACCCGGATTTGTTTTTGTCTCGTTCGATTTACTCTTTCGAATAGCGGTATACTACTGTTGCCTATATTTTGCCGTGTTGCTCTCACTAGCGATTGTCTTTTGTTACTTCTTAATATTTCTATTTCAATTTCGAGATTAAAGTGGCAATATCAGATCTTTGCAGTCTATAAATTTAATTCACCTTTTGTTAAGGGTTGTGTGGGATTCAAATTTACAGACACCTTTATTTTAATGTATGAAGACCATATTTTGACTTCGTGATTTCTATTTGTTTGCTACTCCGTTATTCTCCGTGTGTAATAAAAAAAAATGATGCGCGCAAAACAGGAAACAACTTTACATCAACTCAACTATTAAGACAACAAACACTAAGTAAGAACTTTGACAAATGAAGAGTATCGTTGGATTTGAATATTCTATCAAATTAAATAATTTTAATTGCCCTCTTGGTGAATTTGTATGTGTTGTTTATATGTCCCTACTGAGAGAAAGAAAGGTCTAAATTTCATTTATGAAACAATATAGTACTTGGTTCAAACCGTTACGAAATATCATTAATATTGCTCTTCAGTGTCTAAAAGTATTCATAACAAATATTGAGGAGATAGTTAAAAAGTGAATGAGTTCATGTTTTTATAAATGAACGGGAATACTGTAATGTCATTTATAAAAATCGACTTTCAGTAAAATCATTTGAAACACTGATAGCACGTGATGCGCTGATAAAGAAAATGTTTTAATTAAATCATATGAAACGGGCAGTGAATACCAAATAAATCATTATATGAACAACAACAAAATAATTGATAATAAAGGGTAGTTACATATGTATGACCGTATTAATGCAACGATATGAAATTATCAGTGATAAACGTGACAAACTGTTTAAAACTATCTATGTTTCATTTTGATCTCAAATAACTCTTGCTTTGTTGACAAATCGGTATGCCACAAATATCACATGATTCGCTTTACTCAAACAAATTCAAATTTAATCTTGATTGAACAATAACTATAAGATTTACAGAAAACGGCTTTATAAAATTCAGCAATAGAAAGACTTAACTGATTGTATTTTACTTGTTTGTTTTTATATACGGTGTAAATATTATCTGATTGATTTAGAAATTGTGTATTGTCTATACTTAATATTGACACTTATTAGGCACACATCAAAGATACACTTTTGATATTCAAATAAAATGAACATGTCGGGCCCATAGCGTTTTCTATATTCTGACTAGTCAACCTAATAATGAATTGTAGTTTCCAGTATTATCATTCAATTACATGCAGATTAAAATCAATCAAACTGAAAAATATATATAGTGCACTACAGAGTGTTAAACAATCTGGCGTAAATATAAAATTTCAATCCTGGTATCTATGATAAGTTTATTTACAAACTTATTATATAGTATGTATGTAATAAAAGTGAGTGTTTCTGAAATTTATATTTTATTCATCGGATCTTCATATAACTCGAGATTAGCTATTAAAAATGATCATTAAATTTATATTTCAGACCTAAACCGTTGATGAATTTAGAAAAAAATGTGTATATGGGATATTGTTATCCTTTATGTTTAATTCCTTTCGTTTTTTTCCAAATAAAATATATTTTTATTAAGCTAAATCCTAATTATGGAGTTTGACTAAGTGTGGATTCGGATGGAAAGTTATACTTTCATAAAATGAGACGCGCAACCAGATTCACTCCTTTTTTTAATTACAAAATGATTTTCGAAAAGTCAAAAGGTAAACATATTTAAAAATCCAAAGTGTAACATCGATATCTTTAATTTACGTGGGTAGATAATTAATATTGTATGTACTTAAAAAACCCCAGATATATGAAACCGAAACTAAAATTCAAATTTGAACTGGTATCTATCTTATCGCCAGCAATCAAATTATCACGATGGAAACGACAACTATAAACAGCTATAAACAGCAAGTTAGATATTAAATCCTTCATACGAATAATGAAAAACATCATATTGTTAATCAATAAAATAAGTAGAGAAAAATTGTTTGAACAGGGACGTTAATTGAGAAACATTGTTTGCTTAATATATTCAACTAAATAAAGTATCTGCACACAGTGTTGATTAATACAATGCATTTTTGTTAACGTATTGTTTACCTAAAGTAGACAACTAAAGATTATTATCGAATAAATAAAATGTCATTCTTGATTGGACATGAGCTTTTCATTTTACAAAAACAATGAATGTTATCTGTATCTGATTAAAAAGGGGACCAACCTCAAGAATTATGAGGGAATACACAAAGAAAATGTTAACGCATGCTGAAATTTGTCTAACAAGATGATGATCACATCCTATAAGCTTTTTAAATATTGAACAATAATTTTAAAATGATTAACTTTTATTTTTGTTATTTCTGTTGCCTTCATTAAAGAGTTAAACCATTTAATGTATTTATATCGTATGTTCTCATTTGCATTTATTCCACTGATCATTTAAAAGAGATCGACTGATAAACTGAAGAAAGCAGTTCAACCTTGCGGGATATTGACAAGCTTGCCTTTAAAAGGTGAAGATACCAAAGGTATGATAGAAGCACAGTAAAAAACCAGACTTCTTCATCACCAGAAAAATAACAAAAAGGAAACCAGTTTCTCCTAAACATGAAAACTTCAAATTTAGCAACAAAAAATCTTTCATAACGGAATTTGATTAGACTGTCGTACAAAGTGAGAGGTTTAGCGCTATAAAACCATTTCTACATTTGAAAGTGCTTGTACCAAGTCAAGTATATGACAGTTGTCGTCCATTCGTTTTTTATGTGTTTTTTCATTTGAATTTTGCCATGTGATTGGGACTTTCCAATTTGATTTTCCTCTGAGTTCAGTATTTTTGTGATTTTACTTTTTAGAATCGGGAGTGAGTCTACACGGTCTGGAAAGATCAGCAGTTCCCTATTCAGCCCACCAATTATTCTTAAAATGTCCTGTACCAAGACAGGAAAATTGCAGTTGTTATCTTACAGTTTGTTTCTGTGTGTGTTGCATTGTCGTTTGTTTTTGGTTCACTTCAGTGTTTCTGTTGTTTCGTTGTTTTCCTCTTATAGTTGATGTGTTTCCCTTGGTTTTAGTTTGTAACCCGGATTTGTTTTTGTCTCGTTCGATTTACTCTTTCGAATAGCGGTATACTACTGTTGCCTATATTTTGCCGTGTTGCTCTCACTAGCGATTGTCTTTTGTTACTTCTTAATATTTCTATTTCAATTTCGAGATTAAAGTGGCAATATCAGATCTTTGCAGTCTATAAATTTAATTCACCTTTTGTTAAGGGTTGTGTGAGATTCAAATTTACAGACACCTTTATTTTAATGTATGAAGACCATATTTTGACCTCGTGATTTCTATTTGTTTGCTACTCCGTTATTCTCCGTGTGTAATAAAAAAAATGATGCGCGCAAAACAGGAAACAACTTTACATCAACTCAACTATTAAGACAACAAACACTAAGTAAGAACTTTGACAAATGAAGAGTATCGTTGGATTTGAATATTCTATCAAATTGAATAATTTTAATTGCCCTCTTGGTGAATTTGTATGTGTTGTTTATATGTCCCTACTGAGAGAAAGAAAGGTTTAAATTTCATTTATGAAACAATATAGTACTTGGTTCAAACCGTTACGAAATATCATTAATATTGCTCTTCAGTGTTTAAAAGTATTCATAACAAATATTGAGGAGATAGTTAAAAAGTGAATGAGTTCATGTTTTCATAAATGAACGGGAATACTGTAATGTAATTTATAAAAATCGACTTTCAGTAAAATCATTTGTAACACTAATAGCACGTGATGCGCTGATAAAGAAAATGTTTTAATTAGATCATATAAAACGAAAAGTAAATACCAAATTAATCATTATATAAAAAATAACAAAATAATTGATAATAAAGGGTAGTTACATATGTATGACCGTATTAATGCAACGATATGACAGTATCAGTGATAAACGTGACAAACTGTTTAAACTATCTATGTTTCATTTTGATCACAAATAACTCTTGCTTTGTTGACAAATCGGATTGCCACAAATATCACATGATTCGCTTTACTCGAACAAATTCAAAATTAATCATGATTGAACAATAACTATAAGATTTACAGAAAACGGCTTTATAAAATTCAGCAATAGAAAGACTTAACTGATTGTATTTTACTTGTTTGTTTTTATAAACGGTGCAAATATCATCTGATTAATTTAGAAATTGTGTATTGTCTATTCTTAATATTGACACTTATTAGGCACACATCAAAGATACACTTTTGATATTCAAATAAAATGAACATGTCGGGCCTATAGCGTTTTCTATATTTTGACTAGTCAACCTAATAATGAATTGTAATTTTAAGTTTTATCATTCAATTACATGCAGATTAAAAACAACAACTGAAACATATATAGTGCACTACAGAGAGTTTAACAATCTGGCGTAAATATAAAATTTCAATCCTGGTATCTATGATAAATTTATTTACAAACTTACTATATAGTATGTTTGTAATAAAAGTGAGTGTTTCTGAAATTGATATTTTATTCATCGGATCTTCATATAACTCGAGATTAGCTATAAAAAATTATCATCAAATTAAAATTTCAGACCTAAACCGCTGATGAATTTAGAAAAAAATGTGTATATAGGATATTATTATTCCTTTCGCTATTTTTCTAATAAAATATGTTTTATTAAGCTAAATCCCTATTAAGAAGTTTGACTAAGTTTGGATTCGGATGGCAAGTTATGCTTTCATATAAGGAGGCGTGCAACCAGATTCACTGCTTGTTGAAGTGCTTTCGATTCCTTGTGTTTTTGCTTGTCTTAATCCATTTATGTACCATTTAGGTAAACTACCGTTGCACTAATTTATTAGAATCTATGACAAATGAACCGAATTAATTTTGAAATTATCAATTTACCAACTTCACCTGTGTATTGGGTATACATTTCCCAACTTATTCAGTATTCAAGAGCTTGCAGCTGCTAATCGGACTTAAAAAAACGTGTTTAAGCAGATAGTTAATGAAGCAGGATTATGTCATAGAATGTCTCGTTTCTTTTCTAAAAACGTTTCATCGGGAAATACCAAGACCTTTTTTTTTAAATATTCCGTATCAACTTCACAAATAAACATGATGGTCTTGAATTATAGATTATGGGTACAGACGTAGTTTATCTTAATATCGCGCTCTTTAGTTTCCTTTTTTAATCAATAACCATTACGGCTTATACATTTTTGTTAATGTCTTTTCAACGTGTCTCGATTCTTAATCATCCCGAGATAAAACAAATATATTCTTGGTTTTCATTTTGCCTATATGATTTAATATTAGATTAATACAAACTTCACAAATCTTATAAACTTTTAGACTGAACAAAACTCTGCGAATGCCAAACCATCGGTAGAAAACCCTTATAACAGAAATTATAAAATATGAATTAAATGACCGCGAAAAACTGTAGTCATTTAAACTTTACTGTCAATTAAATCTGTTAGTAATTTAGTTGTATAATTTAAAATAAATGTTTATGCATTTGCACTGCTTGAAAAGTAACAGACTGCACTTTTTTTTAATTTTTTTAAACACAAGCTGTAAAATCTTTCTTTGTTATCAATACCCGCACACTGGAAAATCTATCTTAAAAAGCAAATCTATAAAAGCCTCCAAATTATAATATTTAGTAGATACTAAAATAAAATCTACTAAAATGATAAATGAAACAAAAACTTAAATTCCAATTAGTATAGGATATTTATTTAAGAGGCACGTATAGGACCAAATAACAAATTTACTTATCATGACGGAACAACAATAAAAACGGTTATTTAAAGATAATGTATCTTTTATTAATAATAATCATGATTTAAATCAAATATTGAAAATAAGAATAGAAAAGCAATTAAAAAAGGGAGTAAAGTTGAAGAAAAATGTTAGTCCTATCTTCCAATGTGATTAATATATATGCACTGTTTTATAAATACGATGTGTTTTTTGTGAATATAATTCTCTTTAGAAGAATATTTCGAAGGATATCATACAATTAAAATAAGCTCAATAAAAGACTTGATGAATAATAAGATAAAAGAGGGACGAAAGACAAACAATAAAACACATGACACAACATAGAAAACTAAAGAATAAGCAAGACGAACCCCACCAAAAACTAGGGGTGATCTTAGGTGCTCTGAAAGGGTAAGCAGATTCTGCTCCACATGTGGCATCCGTCGTGTTGCTTATGTGATAACAAATCCGGTAAATAGTCTAATTCAGTAGGTCACATTCATGAAAGGGAAGGGGATTGTAGTTACGACGTTAGAAACATATCCGATATCATTTGTGAAACGGTTATTCCATAACGGTCAACCAACTCGTGATAGCGTCCCTAAAATTTACGACGGGATGATTTCAACTTCACCATTTGGAACTCTTAGTTTAATAGCTTCCTTGTGAGCAGCAACCCTCTATCAAGAAAATCATGATAGGAAATGCAAGCACGGGAATATCGTATCAATTGGAAGATATATACCCCGTATGCAGGTGCTGCTGGAATGTTGCTACTTAGAAATAGAAAGTTCACAATTGGAAAACTGAAATCATCTTTTTTGTCGTAAAGTTTTGTTTTCAACCGACCCTCATTGTCAATTTCTAGATGTAAGTCAAGATATGAGGCCGACTTAACTGTATATATAGTATCCTTTATCTCTATTTCGATGGGATAGATGCGTACCACATAGTCACCAAATTTTGAATTATTTAGTGAAAGAACATCATTTACATAGCGGAAAGTAGAGTTAAAGGATATGGCTAACTACTTATCTTTCTTACTAAGAAGTTCCTGTATGACGTCAGCCTCAAAATAATAAAGAAACAAGTCGGCAAGTAGAGGGGCACACTTTTTTTCCCATTGGAATGTCGACAGTCTGTTGAAAAACACGTCCTCTGAACGTAACAAATATTTTGTCAATCAAGAAATCAAGCATCTTGGTAATGTCAGTTTCAGAGAATTTTTGTTTGAATCAGAGTGATCCTTTACAAAGTAGGATTTATCCCTCCCTAAGACAATATACTTGTATCTACGTTGTCCATTCTTTTTTAGGACACAAAGCAATACCAACTCTTTCAATTTGTCTTTTAGTTTGGAATGTGGAATACTTGTGTAGAGTGTAGAAAAGTCAAATGTTTTAATACTATTTCAAGATGAAAGAGAGTTAGATTGTTAGAGAGAAAACAATTGACGTTAAGTATTTTCAACTCATTAGCAACTTGATAAATTAAAAATCGTACTTCATTTTTTTGTAATATTTGAAGACATGTATACATATTAGGCAGTATATATCTTACGTCATTGAAGATGATTGTGCTTTAGTTTCTTAATTAAGGAATGACTGTAATATTTTTTCTGTCTATGAAGAAATAACATAAAAAATTTGGTGCACACTGAATAACGCGCGTAGCGGGTTATTTAAGGTAACACGATACCGAATGACGTTACGCCATGAGTTATCGTTCCTGACGTTATCGAATAACGTTCAAACATATAAGCCAATGCAGCAGGTTTTGTGTGCCATGGTAACTTTCCCTAGATGCAGAGTGCCGAGAGTTTTGATGCAATACGTAGCGGTTATTTGACATAGATTTTTTTATCGTTTTCAGGCAATCATTCTGCTCATTGTTATTCTTTAAAAAGTATTACTTTACTTTTTAAATATTCTGTTTCTTTGATATTTTTAGCATCTTCACACTTTATCTATATATGTTCTTATGCATAACAGACACAGTTTTATCATTTTAATTTTTTTTCTTGGTCTAGATATAGGAAGATGTGGTGTGAGTGCCAATGAGACAACTCTCCATCCAAATAACAATTTATAAAAGTAAACCTTGGTTTATTTTTGCAATAAATACTTATTCATTATTCACGCCGTATCCCCATGAAATTTTGTTTTGAATGTAGAAATCTAATTTATAGAAGCTTAGGATGATGTGTGAAAAAACGGGGAATTTTACAACTATTAACGCGTTTTAAATTAAATGGTCATCAAAAACACCGCTCGGACAAAATTGAAATTTATTTGGATGAGAATACGGATTTAATTAGGGGAAAAGCACAATACAAGCAGACGTTGAAAATCATACAGAAAATAGTTTGTTTGTATGGAATGGAAAAAAAGTGGTTATTTAGCCGAATAACTTTTCCTGTGTTCCATGTGTAAACAGTCTCTGAAATTCATTGGTCTGTACAGAGTAAATTCGATATAGTTTTGGAAATATTTTAAAATACAGTGCCAGCTTTGTAATCGTATAAACCAGGTCTACTCAGGACGGACAGCAACATCGGAATGAAGTATTATAAAGTTAACGAAGGCTGAGAAATATATGGGCACTTGATTCGGCAGAAATAAAATAACAAAATTCAGGTTCCGTTACAGTCTGAATAAAGCCAGCCCCGAGTATCCACTTCCGTCTACAACGCAAGTTGATAGTTGGGGCTGGCTGTAGTCAGACCGGTTCCGTGTTCCCTGATTCCGTTATAATTTTTTTCTTGAAATTTACATGCAAACGACTGACTTTTTATTCAAACGGCAAGAGACTGTAAAAAAGCTAGATCTTGAAATCATTTACATTTTATATTCGTGTTAATTTACGCTTGCATGGGTATTCGGTGTTTTTTAGTTTTGAGTTGGAAATAATGTACATGTACAAGCTGGGAGAAAAAAAGACTGAAAGAAAATTAAAGTTACCTTTTAGGGCTCTAAGGGCCATATTGCTCGCATACTAGGCGTCGGAAAAGGCCCGGAAAGTTTCTTTCTTAAAATTAGTTTTTAGAACAAGTATATAAGTATATATATATATAAAAAGAAGATGTGGGATGATTGCCAATGAGACAACTGTCCACAAGAGACCAAAATGACACAGACATTAACAACTATAGGTCACCGTACGGCCTTCAACAATGAGCAAAGCCCATACCGCATAGTCAGTTATAAAAGGACCCGATAAGACAATGTAAAACAATTCAAACGAGAAAACTAACGGCCTTATTAATATATATTAAAAAAAAGGACGAAAAACAAATATGTAACACATAAACAAACGACAACCACTGAATTACAGGATCCTGACTTGGGACAGGCACATACATAAATAATGTGTATAGCGTCAGTTAAAATTCTCCCGACCATCATCGCGGATGCCCTGCCTCTATTGCAAAACCTACCTGCATGAATTGTATTTATTGTTAACTTGTTCTCGTCCTGAACATGCATGAAATATTTTCCACTGGACGTTAACCAACCAATAATCAAAGCAATCAATCCTACAATTTACACCCGTAACTTGGAACTTTAGTTGTTAAAATTTAAATCATTGCCTCTAATTTTTTAGACCGCGAGGAAGACCAAAATTGAACAGTTACTCAAAACTAAATATATATATATGTTACCGCTTGCTCATTATGGAAATGGGGTAATATGATACTTTATTTATAATTCAGTCCCTCCCCGTAATCGATCTCTCTTACCTACTTAATGTAGTAAGCGGAATATAACGACTGAATTATTCGGGTTAACAGTTTGGAAGGTTTGTCCGACTTGCTGAGCAAACAAGTAACACATTTACACCACGCAGAGTACACTATACTACATGTATTGTATGTACCAAGTCAAGAATATGACAGCTGTTTATCATTCTTTTGATGTTTTTCAGCTTTTGATTTCGTCATTTGATAAGGGATTTTTTCGTTTTGAATTTTTCTTGGAGTTTTGTTATTTTATTTTTTGTAATGTGTATTTTATCAGGAACATTATTTTTCCTCATTATTTTCACAAATAACAGAATTATTGATCTTTTTTGAGTGATGCATCAAATGTGCCTTTTATAAACAACTGTTTTCAAAATTGTATTGTATCGTCCCGAGCATGCATGAACTATTTGCCACTGAACGTTGAACAACCATCAAACCGAGTAATTAAAAAACTGTTAAATGAATCAATTTGTTTAAAATACTATATTTGTGCATCACGGGATGCAGTGATATACCACCATTGTCTAATATGATGGAGTTAAAAATCAGTAATTCGGATGAATCTCACGTGAAATGTTTCATTTAATTTTCACGTAAATCTGAAGGTACTTTTTATGGTTTTAATCAAATTTTAGAACAAAGATATTATTTAAATAATTTTATTTCAAATATTTACGTGAACTTAACGTGTAAAAAATTACGGTGATTTATGCATGAACTATTATCATAAATTAAGATTCACATGGAACCTGTTCACGCAAGTTTCAAGTATATGCTCGTTTGATGTGAAAATCAGACGATATTAATATTAATTTATATGAGTGAAATTCCTTGTGCAGGATGAAATAAAATTATATTTGATTCAGTAGAATTTTATATTGCATTACTAGGAACTTTACGACAGTCGACAGGGGAAATGAAAATAAAATATACTCATTCAGATCCCGACACATATTTTTCTCTCCATTTCTCTGAGAAGGAATAACGTTATATTCCGTACACCATAACGTCACACGTTTTTGTTCAAGTTCTAGGCCTATCGATCAACTTTGAAGCCATTTATTTCAAAAACAAGGATGGTGACATATGAGTTTCTATACGTGTATGGATTCACTATGCAATCCTGGATATTATGTTAGTTTTTTGTTTTTCTCCGTATATAAGAAAATAGCCATCCATTCGAAAATCTAAAAAGGTAAGCTGAAAAAAAGGCATTTCCCCTATATACCTAAGTAAATTTGTCGCCAAAATTGACGTTTTCCTATGAAAATTACAAAAAAACAAAAATGGTGACCCCATTTTTTATTACATATTCCGATGTAACTCGATTCAAAGTAGACGTATGCCAAAAATTTTGGAAATCGGGAGATATGCCATTCGGTATCGTGTTACCTTAACAGTGTGCACCACATTTTTTTTAATGTTATTTCGAATAAGCAGAAAAAATATTACAGTCATTTCTTATAATTTATTTCTAAATTCCATTATAAACCGTAGAAAACCATGAAAAAACGTTGATGACGTCACGGTCACATGACTAAATTATGTCTATGGGATGATAACAAAATAACGTCAGACAATCAGAATACGCGTTACATCCAAAATTAAATTATTGGTTTATAAATATAATTTATCTTTAAAATAACTGAGTAAAGTTTACTATACATTTACATTTGTACATGGAATCGGAAAAAAAAGAATTAACTGTAGAATTGAAAATGGAAACGGAGAATGTGTCAATGAAAAAAAACCTGACTAAAGAGCAGAAAACAGCCATTTCAAATACATGTTTATGTATAAATGATTTACCTGGGAAATACAAAAAATAACATTCGTAAAATCTCGTGATTACCACTGATGAAGTCATGGTCACTCACAAACTTTTTAAAATCTATTTTAATAATATATTTCGTAGTTTATATGATCAAAGAGAATCATCGAAATGTTACATATTTTGAAAGGATGAATACTTCGAATGCGACGATTACGGTATGAAACCCGTCTTTTAACTTCAAATACTTTCCTTAATTTCGAGGCATGTAGTTTTGTATTCATGAACATATTTTCTCAAAAACTCTGATATAGATTATATATTTTGGTGAATTCGACAAATCACCACTTTTTGTGACCAAGGGGAAAGTTGCAAACCTTAATTAATTTCATTTTTAAGTTTCTTATTTTCGTTTTTCTCTTGCCAAACTCCGGGGATTTTTATGCAAAATCGCTTGCCAAACCTCTGCCTGGTTCGGATTTGCATCTAATGGTATTTGGCCTAACTCCGTTGTCCACATTGAATTCTGTTTTATTACCGAGAATATCAACTCCTGTACGACTTTTACTAATACCGTACAGGCATAAAAAAAATTTCCTAATGTTTTGGTTAGTCGGAAAATTCTACAATAAAAAGAGTTGACACATTTGGATATTCATTTTTTGTGTTATTTCATCTGAGAAATATTATTTCAAAAGTACAATTTACAATTATTTTATAAGAAAACTAATATTGATGTAATTGCATGGTCAGTAAAATTATTATCTTTCACAAAAGCCAAATTATAATAAATCTGTCAGGTGTACATTTTACTTTACATTTTCTCTGTTACTTCCCGAAATAAAGCCGACAAGAAAAGGCATCACTCGAATTAACAAAAATATCTTTTATTAATCGTAGTCTATGCCTTTTGATCACTATGTAACAAAAGTAGGGGAACAAGTTTCGACAAGGCCAATGGCAGTCAGCAGAGTTTAAGAACATTAAATGTTCGACCTGCTTGTCAAATGCGTTTTAAATAAACGGATTACAAGATGTTATAAAATGGATCTTATTATTAATTAATTACCAAACAAAAAACAATAAACTTGTGAAAAATAGAATACCGCAAACATGAGATGAAAAAAACATTGTACACCATTTGAGTCGAAACAAGATGAACGGATCATGTAAACCCGAAGGCAAATACAATACAAGCTCAAACGAAAAAATATATACAAGTCTAAATTGAAAACAACTTTCAAACATATGAATGTGCAATAATAAAAACTACAATTTTTATACGTGTGCATGGAAAACAAATTTCTTTGGAGAGGGGTTTGAATACAACACTAGCAACATTATCCAAAAGACCAAAAAAGTGAAAAAGTATATTTTAACAAAAAATCATTTGACTAGCAGGTCAAACAACTGATGTATACGTTCGTCTAAAAAATTGACTCTACGACAGACACAAGCATTGGATCAGCAGGGAAGGTGATACAAGGCTGTAAACACATTTTATTTTCAAAATTACTCCAAATATAAGCACAAAAATACTTTTTTGGGTTTTGTTGTTTAAGTTGCAGTTTTACATTGAAATAACGGAATTGAATTTACTGTATTTGTAATTCTAAAAAACGTCATGAGAGAAAATAAATCCGGGTTATAAACTAAAACTAAAACCGAGGGAAACACATTAACTATAAGAGAAAACAACAAAATAACAAAACATAGAAGTGCAAAAATAACAGCAATGCATTATACATCAATAAGTGTTACACAAATCTGTCATCACCACATACAGTTAGTCAAAGGTTAATTTCTAATAATAGAATATAAAATTCGATTTATGTTTGTAATGATCTTATGGTATGCATTTTCTAACTATTAAAATCATATAATGATAGTATTATATTTGTAGTGGGGTTATTAGTTTTAGCTTAACTCCTATTCATGTCTAGGATTATGGTTGGTTAAAAGCAACCTCATGGAGTCCGTGTATATTCCATATTATGTTAGTTGGCAGGGATGATTTCAATTCACGGTTAGTAGTGTTGTTATGTCCCTTTACCAAAAAAAAATGGTACTGAGAAAAAAATCTTAAGGGTTTAGCTAGCTTTAAAACCAGGTTTAATCCACCATTTTCGATATACGAAAATGCCTGTACCAAGTCAGGATATGACAGTTGTTATCTATTCGTCTGATGTGTTTCAATTTTTTATTTGCCATTTCGTTAGGGAATTTCCGTTTCGAATTTTCTTCGGAGTTCAGTATTTTTGTGATTTTTACTTTTATGTTTACGTGTGAAATGGTGGTATTTAGGGTTGAAAAAACAAAAGTTTTTTAAGAACTTATTTCAGAATAATTAACTATTTAGAATAGTCCAGAAGTTCTTTCGAGTTTTTTTTTGGAATCCACATAGGATTAATACCACTTCGCGAGTAAACCGTTTCACAGTATGTATGAAGACAAAATAACAAAACATAGAAGAGCAAAAATAACAGCAATGCATTATACATCAATAAGTGTTACACAAATCTGTCATCACCACATACAGTTAGTCAAAGGTTAATTTCTAATAATAGAATATAAAATTTGATTTATGTTTGTAATGATCTTATTGTATGCATTTTCTAACTATTAAAATCATATAATGATAGTATTATATTAGTAGTGGGGTTATTAATTTTAGCTTAACTCCTATTCATGTCTAGGATTATGATTGGTTAAAAGCAACCTCATGGAGTCCGTGTATATTCCATATTATGTTAGTTGGCAGGGATGATTTCAATTCACGGTTAGTAGTGTTGTTATGTCCCTTTACCAAAAAAAAATGGTACAGAGAAAAAATCTTAAGGGTTTAGCTAGCTTTAAAACCAGGTTTAATCCACCATTTTCGACATACGAAAATGCCTGTACCAAGTCAGGAATATGAAAGTTGTTATCTATTCGTCTGATGTGTTTAAAGTTTTTATTTGCCATTTCGTTAGGGAATTTCCGTTTTGGATTTTCTTCGGAGTTCAGTATTTTTGTGATTTTTACTTTTTTTTTTACATGTGAAATGGTGGTATACAGGGTTGACAAATCAAAAGTTTTTTAAGAACTTATTTCAGAATAAATATTCAGAATAGTCCAGAAGTTCTTTCGAGTTTTTTTTTTGGAATCCACATCATCACATAGGGTTAATACCACTTCGCGAGTAAACCGTTTCACAGTATGTATGAAGACCCTCTCTCAATGTGGACATACTTTTTGTTAATCTAATGGGCAATTATTTAGTCGAGCATGTAGATGAGCCGGCAATGGACCGGTTTATACAAAGTTTTGTGAAGCTTTGAAATCCAATACAAACAAAGTAAGTCCTCTGATTTTTTATTCAATATAATGATCATTTAAGCCAGAGGCGGCTCCAGGGGGTGGTCACCCGGTGCCAATCCACCCCCTGGGTTTGCAAAAATGGTGCACCATGTACCAAAAAATGATGCACCTTGAACATTTTGAAAAATAAATTCGTCGATCAAATCAATTTGTCTATCGTAATCACCAGTCATAAAGTTGTCATTACTTACCTTAAGGCTAAATACATGTACCTTGACAGGTATGTTTATACAATGAACATGTAATCAACAATCGCTAATTACCTGGTCAATTTCTTTGATGTTAAGGTGTAAAAATGAACAGACAGTCCTCAATCTTAGATGTTTTTAGCAGGTAATTTATACTTTTTTTACATTACGTTTATCTAAATTTTTAAAAATTGTATAATAACTTTTCTCGACCAATAATATTTTTTTACTGTGATGTCAAAATTCAAATTTTTTTTTTAAGTTTTAAAGTCACATAAATGGGTACAGATGCGCATTAGTTTTTCCATAGGCAGTAATGGTAACGTTTTCTTCTGTTGCTCAGTCCATATCGTTAACTTGGATATGTGTGATGGCTCGTTTCGAAGCTGAGACATTTTGACATATGTGGTTAAAGTTTCGGGGTACGAAGTGAGATTACTTTTTCCGTAAATTAGCAAACCCCGAGTATCCTTTTGTGATGCGGCTCCTCATGGTAAATAATCCCATTTTTAACACAAAAAGTTCTTTGAAAATTTAATACTTTGAACACATTTAATAGCTCCATAGATTTTACACATTTATTCTGTGTTCCCCTACTTTCTAAATTAACTCAAATGGTTAAGCTCAGTCACTTGTTTATCATAGAAAAGTGTCAAATATCACTACACAGAGAATTTTTGTTTACACGTGACTTTTGAGTTCCTCATTTCAAGGCGCATTAGGGATCTTGTCCCAAATATTCTATATTGAATGAATACCCCCGTTCCATCATTTGTTTGTCTAAAAGTTTCGCTCATTCCAATTTTTTTAGTAACTTATACCCTCTTTCCTTCAGGAAACGCCACAAATCAGCCCCCTCTGAAGTACCAACGACTTGTAATGGACCTAGCATTGATACAAATAAAAGGGATCAGATTAAAGAAACAACCCCCGACTTACATATAAGTACAAACGACATTGGTTTTGTAAAACAATCAACATGTAAGTTACATGTCTGGCGTACTAAATTAGTCCTGGTACCTTTGATAACTATTAACAAACGAAGAGAATTTAATTTGATAAGAAATCATTTCCAACCTGAAATAAACTATAACTTTCCTATAAAAGATATGCAGGAAAGAACAGACTGTTTCAACTGAATTGGCTAAATCGCTATGGTGGGCTAGTGTACTCACCTTCACAAGAAGAAGCTTACTGCATATACTGTGCTCTGTTTGGGGTTGATAGTTTGGGAACATTATCATGCAAACCACTAACATATATGGCACATGCAAGTACAAGACTTAACGATCATTTCGGCTGTGATGAGAAATCATGTAAAAAAAGTCATACTGAAGCTAGAGCAAAAGCTCAACTTTTTCTTGACAACATTGAGCAAAGGACTACTGATATTCAAACATTTATTGATAAAGCAATGAATGAACGTATAAAAGCAAACAGAACTGTTTTGAAATCTATATGCAAGTGTGTTGTGCTTTGTGGCAAACAGAACCTTCCTATAAGGGGCCATAGGGATGATGCAAAACATATTTCGGACAGAAGTTTCAATTCCGGGATGTTTACTTTCGACATGCACTCTGTAAGCCGTATATTGATGAACTGATCTCTGGCATTAATGATAGATTTTCTTCTCTTTCTAAAACAGCTGTTATGGCGCTTGTTTTAATTCCAGAGATGACTATCCAGAAACAACACGCTCATGTAATACTCGAGAACATTAAACCGTTTCTTGATTTTTATCACTCTGACTTGCCTAGTTCATTTGGAATTTCTTCGGAAGTAGATAGGTGGTTGCATTTCTGGAAACATACCACAGATACATTGCCAAAGTCAGCTGCTGAAACCATTAAAAAATGCAACAAACTTGATTATCCCAATATATATGCAATTCTCAAAATTGTTTGCACAATGAGTGTAACAAGTTGTGAATGTGAGCGTTCGAATAGTGAGCTTGGGTTACTGAAAACATTTGTACGTGCAACAATGGGCCAGGACCGACTAAATGGACTTGCACCGATGCACGTGCATTACAATTTAGAGTAAGAACTTGATGTTATAGTTGACATGTTTGCACGCAGGCATCCAAAAAAAAATGAAATTGGAATCAATTTTATAAATAATGTGTAACTTTTGTCTTCTATAGTTGTAACTATTTTCATGATACCAATAAAAAAATGAATTTTAATTTAAGATTTCAAAAGGTGACCACCCCCTAATAAATTCCTGGATCCGCCCCTGTAAGCCATGTAGGACTTATGATTCAAGAAAAGCTCATCCTTGTTAAATGATATGTTTTTGTATGTAGGGTAACCTGAGTGTTGATTTATTCCTAATTCTTTTAGAAGATACTCGTAGTAATACGATTCCCATACAAAGACAATATTATTTGGAGCTGTGTCCATATCGTGTACAAAATTTTTGTACACGTTATAATTTGTTCAATGCAAACATGCAAGTTAGAACATGTACAAAAGTACCTCGTACATGTTATAACCTGTACAAAATGTTGCTTAAAATAGGTTTAACTTGTATAACATTTGCAAATAAGAATATGTTTTATTATTACAAAGCATGCCATTAACCTCAGCAGTATTTTCATCAATTTTTTGTTATTGTCAATTCATTTTAGTGTAATATCTCTTTGATACACTTAATGACCAGATAAATAGTTTTTATAATTACTTGATACCTTAAGGTGATATGGAAGTTTCAATAAAAAATGATAGAATTTGTTCATACTTTGCCAAAATGAAGTATATATAGTCATATGATATAAAATATAAAGAAAATAATAGGTCACCGGGCATTTTCTTAAGCTACAGGTTGTGATAACATGACACATTTTGTATGGATTATACAGGGAAAAAACATCAATATGTGATTAGAAGCTAAACTAAAGGATATAATTGTAAAATAAAATAGAAGATAGCTTTTATTAAATGCTTTGATAATATCAATAGAACAGATAGGGTCACTGTTCGTTTTTTCCGGCTAAAGTATGAAGAAGCAAAATTGCGAATTCATGTAGATTCCATCAGAAATGTACTATTTCGGAGTAATGTCCCATTATATTGCAAATTTTAAACATTTAAAATCAAGCAAATCTTTACATGGAAAAAAATTGTTAATGATAAGTAAAATCTAATAAATTTATTAATTGTTCTCTAGCCCTGCTGATGAAAGAAACATAAAAGGCGTGGTGATGAATGTGAATAAACATTGTTACTATAAAATTGGAACTAAAGTTGCACAAATAAAGGGATACTGTAGTAGAAACAAGATTCAAATTTTTGCAAATGCAACTTTAAATATGTTTGACTTGTAACAATGAGTGTGAGAGAGATAGTGCGCGAGTTATAATTGAGTGGATGGCAAGGTGTATTGCATAAGAAAAGCAGTTGTAAGTCTTGTGGGTTTAAATGTAGAAGAATGAAAGTTTTGTGCTTCTCAAGGTGACAAATGTCTCTTTCCAGTAGCAACAAGTAAAAATAAATTGTTTTTAAAATGAATGAAAATGTAGTATTTTATGTAAATAATCTACCTTCTTTTGCTTTTGATTATTGTTTCTTTATCATTTATTAAATTTCAATCATGAAATAACATAACAAAAGACTTGATGTACGATAAAATTGAAACTGCTTAATAAATACAGGTAGCCTTTGTGAGAAATAAATGAAGATAAAAAACATACTTTATTCAAATAATTATATATGGTGAGAGTTATAGATATATAGATCGATATTGATTGCAGGTACATGTACATTGGTACAAGGATAGATAATATTTATAAAGGTTGATGTTAATAATTTATAGCGGGAGTTTTTTTCTCATTTGCTTTTTCCCCGACAAATGAGACTGTAAAAATTGGGGCCCCCTTAGTTGCTTCCCTGGGCAACTGAGGGTTGATGTAACAGGTGATTGTTAATAAAATATGTTTAATATATAAAAAAAAAAAAAAAATTAAAAAAATTTCAATCATGCATGCATATCATTATTATTTTCAATTTTTTTACAGGTTAAAACAATTTCTAAGCAATATTTTGTACAAGTTATAACATGTACGAGGTACTTTGGACATGTTATAACTTGTATGTTAGCATTGTACAAATTATATATTATAACCTGTACAAAATTGCAACTTGTACACGACATTCACAGGAACAACAACACACTAATCATGAACAGACGATAGACATTTTACAGCCTCTTTAGTCGATCATTCACACAATTGTTTAACTGATAAATACGGCGTTTTAACAAAGACCTGATTGTTTTGACCCATTCTGACAAAGCGTTCAGTTACATTGATACTTTGGATTTTTTCAACTTAGAACCAAGAGATATTCATGGTGAATTATGTTTAGAACCTCAGTTATTACAGAGCCAAAGGGGCTTAAATTTTAAACCGAGTGGAAACAGTCACATGTCAGAGGTTGTTCTTTTTAGATATTGTTCCAAAGGAAGGTTCTTCAATTCTTGTTTATGGTAAAACATTAAATTTGATAAGCATTATTTAACAACCATCGATTTGTCATTTATTGTCGACTTATGAGTTTCCAATACCCCTATGGTATATTTTGATTTTATTGTAATAAAAAGCGGAAGGCAGCTAATAAAAAATACATAATCGTAACGTCGATATAATTATATCATTTCTGTAAATAATTATGTAAATAATTAGATATAATATTTTCTTAATACATACTTTAAACCGAAACCGAAACTGAAAGTGTATTTCGCAAGGATTTTTCCAAAACAATCACCTGTCAATAAAATCATTTGTAGCACTGATAAGCAGATAGTAAGCTTGTCTACAGAAAATTGTGTTTATATAAAGTCGGAGGAGACTAGTTAGTCTGTATGTGAATAACGGAAAAGTATAGTCACCATATATGTATTACTGCAACAGTGCAAATGTTTTTGTTTTGTAGACATATAAAAAAGAAGATGTGGTATGATTGCCAATGAGACAACTGTCCACAAGAGACCAAAATGACACAGACATTAACAACTATAGGTCACCGTACGGCCTTCAACAATGAGCAAGGCCAATACCACATAGTCAGCTATAAAAGGCCTCGATATGACAATGTAAAACAATTCAAACGAGAAAACAAACGGCCTTATTTAAATAATAAAATGAACGAAAAACAAATATGTAACAATAAAAAAAAAAAACGACAACCACTGAATTACAGGCATGTTGATATGACGATGATTCTTTTTTAAAACACTTCCAATGTCGTTTCATTTGACCTGCATTCTTGTTGACTATATTTAACCAAATGCCAATATACTAGGAAAAAAGAAAACAAAACACTATTATCCCAGTAGAAAAAATCAATATGAAGTCAGTTATATATTAATATCATACATCTTTCCTTTGTGCTGATTTAGACTCTAACGCTTTCAATCTATGTTCAAAATTAAATAAACTCAACGGAAAATGGGCGAATCGCCCTGCTAGGGCCAAATCAACCGTTCCCAAAAAAAACTCATTTCCAACACATCTTGTGTAACGAGACTAGATATGAAATTATTAACATTCTTAATGATGTTTCCAAATTTACAAAACGGGAGATATCAAAAACAGGAGTTGTATGGTCATAGCCAGCGTAGAATTGACTCATTAACCATGTTGAATGAAAAGACTAGACAACCATTGAAGGTGGGATGGGTGTCTTTTGCCATCTTGGATTGTAAAAAAACAGAAAAATCAGGTCCAGCAAAGTTAGCAAAAATTTATGCAGGCATGCAGATAACTAATTTGAATTTTCATTTTAAAGTACAAATGTATAACATTATTACAAATGAATATAAATATTTTTATCAGTGTAGATTATTTCTTGCTTGATTTTTAATGTTTATAAAATAAATAAGCACCTTAAGGGGAGGTAACTCTAGAATAGTGCTTTTCTGAAAGAATCTACATGGAATTTTGCTATTTTGTACTTTAGCCGGAACAAACGTACGGTGACCCCACCTTTTATTTTGATAATCTCAATGCATTTTCTAAAAGCTATCTTTTTTATATTTTATTTTACAATTCTATAATTTAGTTTAGCTTCTAATCACGTATTGATTTTTTTTCCTGTATAATTTTCACAAAATGTGTCATTATATCACAACCTGCAGCTTGAGAAAATGCGCGGTGACCTATCACTTTGATTATAATTTCGAACTTATAAAACTACGTTTGGCAAAGGAAGAATAAATTCTAACATTTTAAATTTATACTCCCATATCACCTTATGTCAATAAAAGACAAAATGTTCCAACATCGCAAATGAATGTTATGTATCAAAATGATTCGTGAACATCTGAAAAGGAGGCAATTGTGATAAAAATGGTAACTTTGAAAATAGAATATCTTTCTAAAGATCAGACATGATTGTTTTTGTATATACCAGGCGAGCTTAAAATGGATAGAACAAATCCCGGAATCTTTGTCCAAATCTGATTTTATCCCTTTTTCATCAGATCATCTATCAAACTTTGAAATAACAGAAACTATTTTGAGACGTGATAGATCAACGTAGAAAATATTTAGAAAATAATGCTCGAAAACAATATAGATAATGACTTTACAAAGATTTGGATTTTCTTTTAGTTGCAAACTCTGTCTTGCCTTTCCATCTTTGCAAAGTGTCTCATCCTGCCTTTTTTTTAAATTGCATTCTACCTCCTATCCCTAAAAACAAAAGTAGCTCCCTTGGTTTATACAATACTCTCATTAAAAGAAGTTAGATTAATCAACTGACTATTTTGTTTTACAATGAAGATTTATTATACAATTGTCTAACTATAGCAAACACAAATACTGCTATCTATATTTTAGGAATATTCATTTATATTCTTCTGTTTTTATTGTTAATGATTATTTCCAAATAGTTTTGTAAAATCTATAATTGTACAGGAATAGACATAGCAAAAACAACATTGAAACTCGTAAGTCGAGAACAAATTGATTATGAAAGGCCAACAACAAACCACACGAAAGCAGAATAGATGATAAACAACAGTTATTCATACACAACATAGACAACTAAAGACTATATACAGCTAATTATATTCACCCATCTGAAAAATTGAGATTAAGTTGAAAAAATCTTAACAATTTAGAAAAAAAGTTTTGAAGGCAATTTTTGAAATAAACGTAAACAACCCCTGTCAAAAAGCTGAATTTTGTTTACATATTTATGAAATAGAATTCCTCCAAGTAAGCTTAACATGCTTAAGATTACAAATGTTGTGTTCCTCCACAGAGAATTCTTCCTATTAACTAGATGCATTCTGTCATGCTGTTCAGTACAAATTGTTTTCTCCTCTTCGGTATAGAAATTTTCGTTGTTCTTCATGTTCAGTATAACTAAATCCTTTATTTTTTCCAGCAGCAACCTTAGGTGTCCGTCCATTTCACCCTCAATGTTTCTGTTGTCAAGTATAGCATATCTGCCACAACACATTTTGAGTATCTCCTTTGCGCCATCATGTAAGTTTAGAAGATATTGGTGTACATCTGGGTCTTGCCTGTTATCTTTTGACCTATCTTTCCAAACATCAAAATTTGTAAAGAGAACGATTGAGTACTTGAACATTTTTTCTCCGAACAAATGCTTATATCGAAGCATAATTTTGTAAAATTCAACATTACGACCCATTTCTGTAACTAGAAGAAACACGAGGGGACCGCCATGTGCCATTTGAACACTCCTTTTAATTTCATTTAAAAGTGCGTTATTTTCTTTTACATCTCCCCAAATCCCCGGAGTGTCTATTATTAGTAGCCGTTTGCCAAACCGTTCGCCAGCTGCAGAATCGGATTTGACGGTAACCTGGTCACCTCCAGGATTAACTTGGAAGCCTGGTGTAAGCTGACCGAGATTATTTCCTGTCTGGCGTTTTCCTGACCCAGACTTACCTAAAAGTATTATCCTGATCTCTTGGTTTGTCTACAATAAAAAGAAGAAATACTTTTTTATGATATTTTTCTGACAGATTGTATATTCAACAATGAAATATTCATATAATTATTTTTTATAAAATTCGCCAATGTTTTAATACCAAATCAACTGCATTAGATATCGAGTTATTAAAACAACAGGGGTTACGTTAGAATTTTTCGGGATCCGGGAAATCTTTTTTCGAATTTCGGGATGGCAGGATTTATTTTAAATTACTTTAAATTCGGGACCTCTGGATTTCATTTTTTAAAGTCCGGGATTTTGGGATCAGGACCCCTCCTTTTTTTTAGTAGGTATATAGCAGTAGTATTATATAGAGATGATCGATATAATCTCGTTCTCGACCTTCAAGTTTTATGGGTGAAATAGAATTGAGAACAGTTCTATTCTATATTTGAGATGCTACTTTCAGAGTACATTTTTATTTTTTATTCGGTTAATTTTTACCCATATATATATAGAACAATTTCCTTTGAAGAGACAACTATACGAATCAATACTAGTAAGAAAATTCTTTTAAGGATCCACTGAATGTTCTTTTATTAGGATAATATTCCATGTATAACTCTTTAAACCATAAACTATTTATACTTGTATCTATTCAAAAGATTTGTGTTCTATTTTTAACATCGAAACTTTCAACAAAATTGCGGACGTGAAAGAAAACACCATTACAAAAAAAAAACACGTCAGAATACAAAATTTAGCGATGGATTAATGATCGTGAAACATCATTTTTGTTTATTTTTCATTTGTTATAGTCTAAAAACTGTTGTATGAATATTACATTATTGTTCCAATCGTGAAGAAGGTTAAAATTTTAAATGTATGATAGTTTAGTGTCATCTATATGACTGACTGACAGCAGCGGAAAATTTATGACCAGTATTAATTTATGTGGTTCATTTCCTTTTCGCTAGTTTGAAAATATTTTTAATTGTTCCGAATGGTGTGATAATTTTCAAAATAGGGAATATCTAGTCTTACCGTACAAGACTAAGTTTAGTATTAATGTCCCAAACTTGCACCCCTTCTGCTTATTTCCTGCTACACGATGTCTTTTCCCAGTGAGTATAGGTTTTTTTGTATGGACAGTTTTGACATACTACATATAGAATACAGGGGCGGATCCAGGAATTTGCAAAGTGGGGGCGAAGTTTTTTAAATTCGCCCAGCGGAGCGAGGCGAACAAATTTTGGGACATTTTTTTGGCTAAAAAACTTAAAATAAGTGTAAAATGCACTTTTTAAACGGTTCTAGACGTGGGGCATGTATATTATATAGTTGCTGTTAAGTGTAAGAGTTGGACATTTTTGATGTTGTATTCTCCACATAAATGGTCTATCATAAAATTATAGTATGGGTCACAGATTTCTTGTTGTAAACAAGATACACGCCGCTATTCGATGAATTTTACAATACGAGCGACACGAGTTAAAAAAGACAAACAAGCAATTTTTATACAAATGTTTGGTTGATATGTTTTACCCAACACAATTGAAAATTAACCAAAGGCTACGAATGAGTCTGAAATGACAACGAATTTATGAATGACGGTCGACAAATGGAGACATAAAGGCCACACCAGCAGGCAAATTGCAGTCTGATCTTGATAAAATCATTCAATATATCAGTTCATGCAAATCCCCGTCCCTCAAAAAAATACGCCCGTTTTTTATTCATTATGGTCATTTAATGCTATATTATTCTGTTGGAAATTTTCGTTTCTATTAGCCAAAAAGTGGACAAGATTATTGTTTTCAATCTAAATACGGCCAGACTCTCAGATCTCAGACTGCCTCCTGAAACAAATGGCTCGTACCTTGCACTTTAAATCTAGTCCAGAGCTTATACTGACTGGGGATAATTATTCAGCTATGTTATTTTAAGATAGGCGCGGGCGTTTGGGGATAAACATAATTTCGTAGGTAAATAATATTAATGTGGAACTTTTTTTCATGAGATTATAATAGAGTGTCATGATTTTTCATGCTCAGAATTGCAAATGTGTTCCTGTAATTTGAATTTCAAAATGACTGAGTGACGTTTTTTCGACGAACTGGTCAACTCAACCATACCGAATCACTCTACTGTGATGCGACTGCCATATAAGTGAGAGGTTTAGCGCTATAAAACCAGGTTATATCCATCATTTTCTACATTTGAAAATGCCTGTACCAAGTCAGGAATATGACAGTTGTTGTCCATTCGTTTGATGTGTTTTATCATTTGAATTTGTTATTTGATTAGGGACTTTCCGTTTTGAATTTTTCTCGGAGTTCAGTATTTTGTAATTTTACTTTTGAAATAATCAGTAAATACTGGCGAAAAAAATCTTTATATGAAAAGACTTGTCTCATAAAAATTAAATACAAGGGAAATGGCAAAGTTCACGAAGTCTAGTCTTATTAATCTTTTTACAAAAGTCCAAGCAAAAAGGGGGAGCGTACGCCCTCATGCCTCCCTCTGGATCCGCCACTACACGTAGTTACTGACAGCTTGTTCGTAGCCAATAAAAACTAATAAAAAAATCAAGCATCTAAGACTAAATTCTTACCAAGATTTCTGTAAATCAGTGTTGATGGAGACCCACTGGAAAGAAATGCACCACTATTATTCCGTGTAACAGATTGCCATTGTTGCGTCAACCAGATTGATTTCTTGTTTTACTTCATTTGAATTTTAAAAGTGTAAGAAAAATTTATTTCTTGTCCAAAAATACCGTGTGTTGCACTTATAAACATTTCTTCCTGTTTTAAAACATTCTAAATGTTTATAATTACATGATTGTGTAAATTTACATTCAAACATTAGATGAATTGCATTTATTTCAAACGTGCCAGAAAATATGCACATATTCGAATAAGCTGACAATAATTCAAGTGAAACAGGGATGGGATATACAAAGTACTGTAAAAGAAAAGTTAGATTATCTATACTAATAAACGAGAAGACCTAATTTTGTGTGTCGCTTCTCTTCCTTCTACAATGAATTAATCACCATGCCTCTGTGTTCTATATAGGCATAGTCGCATTTGTCATCTTTTCTTCTGATTATTCAGTTTGGGTTATTTTGGGAGAAAAACGAAAATAAAGGTGTCAGACCACCAATTAAAAATCCCTATCTGTTCAACCGAATCTTGCAATTTTAAAAGCTATCTAAATATTTTACCTTAAGTTTAACTTTAAGGAAACCAGGTATATCCTGAATTGTACATGTATCCCCTTTCTACATGCCAATTTTCAACCAATGTTTAAAGTCTTATATGAAATTTCTGATCTTGAAAACACAGGTACTACCAAAATAACTCCCTGTTTTCTGGAAATCTTAAATTATTGTACTATGTAGCGCATTAATCCTGAATTTTTAACGCAAACTCATAGACAAGTGAATTTTGACTCAGAATGGTCTAAATATATTTCCCTTTCACCAGAAGTTTCATTTCTGCATATTTGTTGGTTAGTTTAAGTAAACAATGCCATCAAAAGTACTATTTTGTGTCAGAGTTCAATATACTGTCGAGACCGCACTGTTTTTCCTCATCACAATTATGTAGAAATAGTGGTGAGCAACAGTTTTCACACTTGTTTTAACTGGTCGGCAAATATCCAAACTCAAACACCTGATTTTCGTTTTGAAGATTGTCTTCATGACTGTTTTCATATTCATTTTCAAAATCCTGTAGCATTTCTTTAATTTTAGCAAACAAGTTCATTCTCCTAGAAGATACATACTTTCCGTCAGATTTACCGTTGTCCCATTGAAAAGTCGCCGGTTGAAATTTTAACATTGCAAAATCTGGTCAAAGGGATGTAATTCGTACAAAACGTCGCAATATTTCGCGGAATCCGCTAGACGGCGTTCATTTACTGTTACTTGGCCTTAACTCATAAGTATTTTAAAATGCTATGGTTACGTCCTGCACTTACGACAACCCATAATTCAGCATGAAAAGAGCGACGTTGTAACTCCCGCGGTATGTCAAAATCATTCAATCCCGTAGTTTCATTTGAAATTCAGAGAAATATAATGACGTTTGCGGTCAAATATTTTCATCGAGGTCCAAAAGTTTGAAACTATTGACCGGTCAAATAGTTCAACGCTTGCAATTTGAAAATTAGTTGAAACATTGTATACTTACCTTATATAGAAAATTATAACAGAGGTATAATAAAATCAATTTTATATAATCACTTCTTGAATAAAGATCCTATATAACCCTTGTATTTATTAGCTCTAACGACTTGATAAAATTGGTTACTGGAACACTATCAATCGACAACGTAGTGACTACATCACTACAACACAAATCTGAACTTATCTAGTTGGATACAATGACTGACGTTTAGAAAGAGGAGACACAAACTGAAACCGCCAAAAGGACAACCATCAAAATACCAGAACAGAGGACTAATTCAGGGGTCTCAACATAATAAACTCTTTATCAAATGTCATTGGTGTAATAGCTTTTAAAAGCTTTTTGATAACGAATTTGAGACATATACTCATAACTCTTGCAATAAAGGTTTCTTACTCTGAATTGAGTTTGTCGTGTTTTTCCTGCGGAATTAACACCTTCATTAGCACAGTATCAATGACAGACCCAAAAAAGTAAAAACCGTAGCTTGTCCTGTTGTTTAACATTCAGCAATAAAAATAAAGGCAACAGTAGTATACCACTATTCTATAGTCATAATCAATTTAACTGAATCAAATCTGGGTCCCAAAACCAGAACCGAAGGAATCAGGTCATCTATAAGAGGAAAAAACAACAGAATAAAGAAACACTGAACTGCTACACAAACAATCGCAAATATACATAGAAACGGTCTATTTGATAGCAACTGCTATATTCCTGACTTGGTACAGGACCTTTTAAGAAAAAAAATTATGGGTTGAACAAGGTTTTATGGCTAGCCATATCTCCTGCTTATTTGACAATGTCTAAAATACCTCTAAAAAGAATCATTACGGGCCATAACACAATGTTGACTACCTTACCTCTATTTTTGACATTTTTACCTGTTTCGTCTGTTTGTTTTGTTGACACATTGCTGTCAATATAATGGGATTGTATTGACTGCAATACAATACGAGATGCAGCTAGCTATAAAACTAGGTTTAATCCAACTTTTCTAAATAAAAAAATTAACGTACTAAGTCAGGACCATACTTGTTGTTTTCAATTCATTTAAGGTTTATGAGCTTCTGATTTTCTCATCTAATAAGGGAATAAGCATTTTGAGTCAAGTATTTTTTTTATTTTACTCGTAAAAGAGTTAATTTAGCGGCTCCTCATATTTTTAATGATGAAATAAATTATGACCATGGAATTTGCAAATATAAAATGACAGCTCAAGCAAAAGATTTGTTCAGGCAAGCTAAAGTGCACTTGTCAGATGTAAGTTATAGTGTTTTCAGCATGACGATGTTGAATAGATACGTACATGATGTCATTGAGTAATATTTTTCCGAGTATCAAGCCCATGCTTTAAAAATATATAAGACAGAAATATCATAAACATAGAAATTGCCGATAACTGCAATCCTTCTTTCAAAATATAACCAAACTTATTTGGAATCTTCATATGTGAAGGCAGGTGAAAAACTTTATTTTTTTTTAAATTGGCAAAAATTGCCAAAACGTATATGCTATGATTATTGAATAACTAAAATAATGAAGATCAACGCAGAATTCTCTTGACACATATATTTAAAATACATGATCTATAGCTATTTTAGTACGAATTTTGAGTTTTTGTTGCCAATCGAAATTTCAGATAACCACCATAATAAAGCAAAGTTTAGCATACAACTGTGAATACATATAAAACATGTTTCAAAAGATATATTTTTGTACTTTAAGAAAAGTATACAATTTATATTTCACCAATAACCATAAATATCTCTTCCTTCAAATAGGAACAAATTCATACTTGTTTTTCGTTTATCTTAACGAAAATAATTTAAAGTTATCGAAAAATTAAGAATTTTGAAAAAAGTTGAAATTATATGTAGGTTTATTTAATTTCTGAAATACACAATACGCCATGGCCAACAACACGATAAATGAAACTAGTAAAGAAATTATACACTTGTTCTTCTTTACAGCTTTCTTACACCAACGTAACATGCTGATGATAGCTCTCTTAATCTAATTAATCAAGCGAGTTAGTATCCTACACATATTTCACTACAATGGAAATGAAATAATAATACAGTGTCATGCTACAGAGTGTTGCATATTTTCGTTTGAACTGTTTTACATTTGTCATTTCAGGACCTTTTCTAGTTGACTATGCGGTATGGGCTTTGCTCATATTTATTCACTGTACGGTAAAATATAGTTCCCAATGTCTGTGTCATATTGTATAGTGGAGATTTGCCTCATTTGTCATTTTACTTCATCTTCTTTTTACACGATAGTCACAATATCTTAACAAAAATCGAAATAAATATTTGAAACTGTGCATACAGGACTTAGTTTAGTATACACGTATGCATTGGTTGCAAATTTGAGTTCAAATGGAAGTCTCAGTTATTCTTGTCACGACGATTTAGAGGTTGACATGTTATACAGTTAAGTATCTACGGTTGAACATTATACATTCCTACAAGATGTGATTTGTTTTCATTAACTTTTTTTGTCTCATTAACATATGAATAGCTTTTCTTTTTCCTATTTGATTGGATTCCAATCGAACAAAAATTTAGGTGCTTGTGACTCTGACTGACCTTGTTACACCCGTCTTAATCTGAAATGTCAGGACCTTTTCTAGTTGACTATGCGGTATGGGCATTTCACATATTTAACCACTTTTCGGAAAAATATAGTTCCCAATGTCTGTGTCATATTGTTTAGTGGAGATATGCCTCATTTCCCATCTTACTACATCTTCTTTTTACACAATAGTCACAATATCTTAACAAAAATCGAAATAAATATTAGAAATTGTGCATACAGGACTTAGTTTAGTATACACGCATGCATTGGTTGCAAATTTACAAATGTATAAAACTTGATTCATCTAAGTTCAAATGTAAGTCTCAGTTTATTCTTGTCACGACGATTTAAAGGTTGACAGGTTATACAGTTAAGTATCTATGGTTGAACATTATACATTACTACAAGATGTGATTTGTTTTCATTCATTTTTTTTGTCTCATTAACATATGAATAGCTTTTCTTTTTTCCATTTGATTGGATTCCAATCGAACAAAACATTTGGGTGCTTGTGACTCTGATTGACCTTGTTACACCCGTCTTAATCTGAAATTACAACTTAAACGTTTTGAAGGATAAGGTTTGGTGATTGGAAGAAATTCGGTCTTCACTGTCCCTCTCCCTCATTTAGATAAGTTGGCATTCATTTCGATATTGGAAACGCTAAATTAAATTACAATTAAACTTCTGTTATGAAATTCCCATGCCAATTTCAACCAGTCTTGATCAAAATTTTATAGATCATGGACACTGGAAATTTGTCAGACGTCCCCATGATTTTATGCTTCAATTTGCCAGGCGTGTGGTTGAGGCTTATAACAATCATTGTTATGTTTAAATAAGATTTTATCTTAAATCAACCAATCAAACATTTGTAGAAAAATTATAAAGATAACTTAATGGATTCAATTTACATTGAGAGATTCAAAAATTGTCGATGAGAATTTCAAAATATCTATTCTAATCAATAATTTTTAACCGTGATGCGCTTTAACTATATCTTAAAAAAATGTTTCTTTTCTCAACTTCAATCGATGTATTTCCCCTCCTGCTTCCTGGTTTCAAGTCTTCTTTTGCTATTAATAGATATGTATGCACTCAAGATAAGATAAAGATTATAACACAATGTTGACTGCTCTACCCCTATTTTTTTATTTACCTATGTCTGTATATTTTGTTCACGCATTGTTGTCAATATAATGGAATTTGATGCGACTGTCATACACATGAGAGGTTTAGCAATAAAACTATGTTCAATCCACCATTTTCTACATAAGAAAATTCCTGTACCAATTCAGAATTATGATAGTTGTTATCCATTCGTTTGATGTGTTTGAGCTTTTATTTTTTCCATTTGATTAGGGACTTTCCGTTTTGAATTTTCCTCGGAGTTTAGTACTTTTGTGATTTTACTTTTTATAAAATCATTGACCAATTGAAAATAAAGCGCATTGCTTCAAAGTGTATACTTAAAAACAAATTATCATGGTTATTGTTTTCAAATTGTACTTTCAACAAATTAAAGACAGATAATTAAACACAAATGCATGTTGATGACCCTTTGAAGTCATGTGAACATTTTCTAAATCTTCCCCTTGTCCAATTGATTACTGCAGTTTTAGAAAAAAAAAACAAGACAATTAACAGTGATATCCAACATCGAAATGTTTCCCGTTCTTTCACTGTGTCTAAACTACACCGGCAAAACATGTTTGGACTCGATGGTATCTAACATCCGGCACGGTGTAGGAACATCAATAGACATAGATAAGGTAGGTTTCTGCTTATTTAAAAAAAAAAAATAATTATGATATCAAAGAATGTAAATACATGTACACATACAACTATTTTCTATTGTGAGAATGAATATGTTTTTGAACCTTTCTAGATTAATGGAGAAATAAGTAAAAAGGCATGTCAAAATTACCAATTGAGTGAACCTTGCCTCGAATTTGTTTTATTTCCCGTTAACATATTCACAATTTACGGAAAGAAAGGTACGGAAAGAAAAATATTGACATAATGATTGCAAAACTAGTCACTTTCAGCACCTCAATATTTGTATTTCTGTGTATGGAATGAAAAAAATGGATCATGTCAAAATGGAACAAACCGGTTTCTTAAATGTGTACCACCCGTTTTTGCCCTAGATTTCACAATGCATAGCCCGGATTTTTCAAAGAAAAACATATCAAAATCACATTTCATAGTTTGACTTCAGTGTTTAAAACATAAACTATAAATATGACTTTACGGTCTTAAAAATTGATGCCTGCATATTTGATGTGATTTTCGTGCACATTATAATGGTTATCTTTACTAGTAATCCAATCACACTAGGGGTGTAATCTTTCCTATGATCGTTTAAATAAATCTTCTTAAGGACAAATGTTCATTATAATGCATGATTATAAGACAAATGTATATGCATGCAGAATCGACATAGAAAATTAATGTTTTTGTAGAGAAAAGATATCATGCATTAAAAGATTAGAACTTAAAACAAATGCAGGACAATTTTTGTCATCCTAGCTCCCTCCCCTTAAAATCAAATGGTGGCGGATCTGGCATTCACATTTCCGTTTGTCAGTGGGTTTTTTTTCATGACGTCTTTGGCCACTTTTTGTTTTTAATTTTTCCCCACAAAAACAGTAAAAACAGTAATCAAATATAGGTTGACCATCGATGCTGTTGACTGCAGCTGCAACAGCTGATGAGTTTTCATTAATAAGTTCATGAAATGGCTCATCAAATTCCTCAATTGTAACTGTTCTCGCATCTGAAAAAAAACAAAACAGATTTTTAGAAGGGGATAGAAATGTCTATCAACATGATAAATTCATACATTTTTGGTTAATTGTTATATTATGACCAACAAGAGTTTGAGACCAAATTACCCCTTACCCTTAATACATGATCGAACTCCAAACGTTCTAACCTTACTTAAATATATAAAAAAAAAGACAATGTGGTATGAATGCCAATGAGACAACGCTCCACAAGAGACCAAAATGACATAGAAATTAACAACTATAGGTCACCGTACGGCTTTCAACAATGACGCCCATACCGCATAGTCAGCTATAAAGGGCCCCAAAATGTATATATTAAAGTTAGGGTAATCTTAAAAGTGATACAACTTTTCGCGCAAATCGCGCATTTACTTTACAGGCTCTGTCATCAGATGAGTTTAGCTTTTTTCAATTGTTTTGATTGTTTGTTATTCTGTTGTGCTGTTGTTGGGAGGCGCCAACACGTTTAACCCCATCATTCTGTAAGTGACAGGCCAGCCCCGAATCAAGGAGCCTGTAATTCAGTGGTTGTTTTGGTTGCTTCATAGCGTATTCATTTTGAACATAAGAAAGACAGTTACTATTCTAGTTTGAATTGTTTAACATTTGTCATTTTGGGCCCTGTTATAGCTTGCTATGCGGTAAAGATGTTTTTCTCATTGTTAAATGCAATATGCTGACCTAACTTTGATAACTTTACCGTCATTTAGTTTCTAAAGAAAAGTTGTCACATTGTCAATTTTTAGGTCACTTTGGTTAATCTAAATAGGACGTAAATATGAATGTCATATTTTGCAAACCAAATTTTATTCACATTGGAAATACATAACTGTAGTATATTTATTTCAAACGTTGTCTTAAAGTTTCATTTGAATTTGATCTGTGGAAATCATATTGAAAACATGCCTATAAAATTAAATGTGGTAACCTGAAAGTGAAGAGAAAGTAACAAATCCCAAAGCTATCTTATGTGTGCTCAAGAATGAAAACTTGCATTAGTGCGCGAGTAACATAGTATATATAATACCAGAAAATCTGGGGTTGCATACATGATTAACTCGTGCAGAATAGTATAGACTAAAGACTGTTTTTGACTGTTCGTCAATGATTAAATGAATAAATGAATGAATAAATGATATTAAATATAATATTGTAAACAAAGTGTATAGTAATGTAAAACATTGAAGCTTTACTAGTTATAAAATAAAGTTTAATACGACAGGTTATTTTACATTCCAATATGACGACCTATTATCGTCAACAAGTATAATCACAATATATATTTACCTTTAGCGCAAACGCAATAATACACAAAAACGGCTGTTCCGTGTTACGACTAAAATTATTAATACTGCAAGATATTCTCAATTCTCGACATCGAAATCCTAAGTTTCCGAAGGTCAAGATTCAGATACAATAAATTTATCTCTATTCTACAGCAAAAAAAAACAAACCCATATCAGTCCATTTCAACATGTTTAATTTTTTTTCATGGTAAAATTTTATAAAACGAAAATTCCGTAAAATGATGTTATTGTCTTGGCATTGCAACGAAACAAGGTGACGTCACAAATATCGTTCAGTAAACAAAAATCAAATGTAAATACCGGGTCTTTTAACGCTTATTGTACGCCTCAGAAAGAATTAAATTAAAGTAGAAGAAAATATATAAGTGAAAAATGTGATTATAAAAATATAATCATTAAATTATATAATAATTCTAATATTATTAAAATTGAGTAAATCGGAACAGCCAAAACAGTATCGTATGCTAACGTTCATGGTAAAATAATCGAATATAAATGCCCAACCCATGGATAAATGAAAACAAATCTACGACTGCCATAAATAACAAATATTTTAAAATTGGTGCGATAGACAATGTTCAAATCCGTGTTAACGTTGCTTGTCATAAATTGTTTGGTTTAAAAAAAAAGGTTGATATACTTAGACAAACCCTGGTGATTGTGTAGTAAACAACATTGACAAAACATACCATTTCCATTTTGACATGACCCATTGTCTTAGTTCCATACACAGATATACAAGTAGTGAGATGCTAAAGGTGACTAGGTTTGTAATCTTTTTCCATGCCAGTATCTTTATTTTCACTTACTACGTTATTTTCGTGTAATTAGTGAGGAATCCTCTTCGAAAAAAGATGGAAAACATTTCGATGTTGGATATCACTGTCAATTGTCTTGTTTTTCTAAAATTGCAGTAAACAATTGAACAATGTGAAGATTTAGAAAATGTTCACATGACTTCAAAGTTGTCAACAACATGCATTTATGTGTAATTATCTTTCTTCAATTTGTTGAAAATATAATTTGCAAACAATGATCATGATAATTCGTTTTTTAAGAATACGCTTTAAAGCGATGCGCTTTAGTTTTAATTGGTCAATGATTTTATAAAAAGTAAATGTATAGATATTCTGCGATATCACAAAAGATAAATAGAAATTAGCTGAAACCTACCTTATCTGTGTCTATTGATGTTCCGTCACCGTGCCGGATGTAAGATACCATCAGGTCCAACAGTTTTTCCCGGTGTAGTTTAGACACAGTGTAATTTAAACTTTATATTTCCTCAAAACTAATACAAAACTAAGAGCTTACAGAAAAACAAAGCTTTTACGACTCGACAGATCAATATATGTTTGAAGTGTGGAATTAGTTATCGTGATATGGTTCACTACATTTTTAAAATTTTAAAACTTTTTATTTCATCTATTGTAAGCGTTGGTAAATATTCTTTGATAAAGTTTTATTTACTACTGTTTTTAACAATAAACATCATAAACATAGTTTTATTCGTACTCTCGCTCTTCTTTAATAAATACTTTCAAATATCAAGAAAAGAAATTGTCTTATAGGAACAGCTCATATTAAGGATAATTATGTTTAACACTGATTTAATGAATATTTTAAGTTGTTGATATAAATATAAAGTGTTGTAATCATTGTTTCCTTGTATCTGTTTGCAAATGGGAGGCGAAAGATACCAAAAGGAGATTTATACTCATATGTTGAATATTAACTGACTCGTTTGAATCGTTTTATGCTTGTCATTTCGGGGTCTTTTATAGATAAATATGCGGTATGTGCTTTGTCAATTGCTGAAGGCTGTACGGTGACCTATAATTGTTAATTTCGCCGTCATTTGGGCTCTTGTGGAGAGTTGTCTCATTGGCAATTATACCACATCTTCTTATCGATATCAACACGATGACGAACAAATAAAAAAAACCCACTAAGAGACAAACAACGGTACACAAAACACAATACAGAAACATAAAAACTGAGCAACACAAACCGAACTGAAACTGGGGGCGATCTAATGTATACACAGAAGGGAAGCACAGCCTGCTCTAAAGGTTGCACCTGCGGTTTGCTGATTTAAGTACAAAGCCGATGGTAAGTATCATTCGGGAGATACCATTTTAAACTTTTTAGAAAAAATCATGAACATATGTTTTGTTCATGTCTAAACCCAAACATGTTTCCGAGAGAAAATATTGTTTAAAATAAAATGCAGAAAGATTAAATCAGATGTAAAGGTGTATTTTTACTACACTTTTTTGTATACTTTTATAAATGCGAAATTTTTTCTTACTTTTTTAGTACAAAATTACGACGAACAAACACATCATTCCAGATTAATCTAAAATTATGCTTTCGTTTATAGTAATATCCTGATCTGCTTCCATTTGTTACACTATTAAATTGTTGGTGAACTGAGAAACAAGAATACATAAGTTGTTACTTCGGTGTATTATATTTGCCGTTTTTTCTGCAACAGAGATCGCTCATTTTAGAGTTTATGCGGTTATGATTGTTTAAGATCCCTTTGGTATCTTTCTCCTTTATTTGAATAAAACAAATCCAGAACGCAGCTAATCAAAATATACACAATCATAACGTCGATATGCTTATATCATTTATGTAAATAATTAAATATATTATTTTCTTAACACATTCAGAGATGATTTTTCATTTCCTATCGTTAATTATCCATTTTTAGATCGTGACGTTCCCTTGTCACCATCTTACGGTGTTTATATATCTCAACTTGTACGATTCGCTCGTGTATGTAACAATGTTTTAGATTTTAACGAGAGAAATTTATGTATTACTGAAAAATAATTACACCAGGGTTTTCGATATCACAAACTAGTCAAAACATTTACTAAATTGTATCATCGGTATAAGGACATCATTCGTAAATATAGCTCAACATGCAGACTTCTTATACGTTCAGGTATTTCACATCCAATTTTTTATGGAAATTTTCTTTATAAAGCAAGAAGGTGTCAGTATTCACCTCAAAAACTAACAAAACCTTTGGGTAGACTTATTAAGAAGGGATATAGTTACGGTACTGTTGTCAAGTCATTAAAGATTGCATATTTTGGCGTTAATATTGATTCACTTATAGGGTCTTTGCATCGGAACTAAACACATTTATTCAAAAACCAGTTGTTGGCATGACACGGGTTATGTTCTTTTCATATATGTTATGATGGTATGATACTAAACCCCTAACGGGAACACTACAAACTCCTCAGAGTCTGAATTGACCAGTTTTTGTGCTCGACCAGTAAAATCGAGCACACATTTTACTCAACTAGTCTCGACATTGTCTCGACTGTACTTAACTGTACTTAAGTGTACTCGACTAGGTCTCGACTAGGTCTCGACTTTACTTAATTAGTCTGATTCAGTACTTGATGATCTTTGTGTAGTCTGAAATGGTCTTGACCAAGGCTCGACCTGTCTCGACCTGTCTTGACTAGTCTCGACCTGTCTCGACTAGTCTCGACTCAGTCTCAACCAGTCTCGACCTGTCTCCACTAGTCTTGACCTTCAAATTTAGTTTTGACTGGTGTAAATCAGCCCATCTAACTAAATTAAATATTGATCTTAAAAAATTCAAGCTTATTAGGTAGTTTGATTTATTGCTGTGAAATGAAAGAATTTAATTTTACAATATGTAAAAAAAAATTATTATATAAAAATTCAGATAGGCATCTTTAATTTTTTTTATAACTTTTTCAAATCAACTTGGATTTTCATCAAACTATGCAGATATCTTACATATATATCAAGCTTACTGAATCCCATTTCATTTAGTTTTTTGTTGTATTGCTGTGAAATTTAAGAATTAAAGTAATCTTGGTATAAAAAGCTAGGATTTGCAATTCGGACAAAATAGAGATAGTACACTTTAATTTTTTTAATAACTTTTTCAAATCAACTTGGATATTCATCAAACTATGCAGCTATCTTACATATATATCAAGCTTACTGAATCCCATTTCATTTAGTTTTTTGTTGTATTGCTGTAAAATTTAAGAATTAAAGTAATCTTGGTATAAAAAGCTAGGATTTGCAATTCGGACAAAATAGAGATAGTACACTTTAATTTTTTTAATAACTTTTTCAAATCAACTTGGATTTGCATCAAACTATGCAGCTACCTTACATATATTTCAAGCTTACTGAATCCCATTTCATTTAGTTTTTTGTTGTATTGCTGTAAAATTTAAGAATTAAAGTAATCTTGGTATAAAAAGCTAGGATTTGCAATTCGGACAAAATAGAGATAGTACACTTTAATTTTTTTAATAACTTTTTCAAATCAACTTGGATTTTCATCAAACTATGCAGCTATCTTAAATGTATACTAATCTTACTAAATCCCAGGTCATTTTGTTTTTTGTTGTAATGTTGTCAAATTTAAGAATTAAATTAATCTAGGTCAAAAAAGCTTGAATTTGCAGTTCGAACAAAATAGAGATAGTACACTTTAATTTTTTTTATAACTTTTTAAATTCAACTTGGATTTTATTGAAACTACATAGCTACCTTGGTGATGTATTCTTCTTACTGAATCCCAGGTTGTTATAAAGTTTGTTGTATTGCTGTCAAATTTAAGAATTAATTTAATCTAGGTAAAAAAAGCTAGGATTTGCAGTTTTGACAAAATAGAGATTGTACACTTTAATTTTTTTCATAACTTTTTCAAATCAACTTAGATTTTCATCAAACTCTACAAATATCTTTGCAATATATTGATCTTACTGAATCATAGGTTGTTATTTTGTTTGGTGTATTTCTGTCAAATTTAAGAATTTAATTAACCTAGGTCAAAAAGCTACGATATTAGAAATATTTCTTTTCTCATAATTTGGGAAAAAGTATACATAAAATATTAATATAATTCCTTTAATGTTTTATTCCTTTTGATATAAACTATATAAATATATCAAAAAGGGATGAAATATTAGAAATTATTAAAATAGTTCTTCTGATTTGTGGTGATTTATAAAGCAATACCTTCTGCTTGGGGCAAACTTATTAAAAAGATCACATCTACCAGAGAGTTTTAAATTCTAAATAACATTTATTCAAAGTTGCAACATCCTGTTAAATCTAAATCGCAGGGCTTTTAATTCACTAGATAAGTAATACACGAGTTTAAGAAAAGTAGGGCTTTCTTTTTACCTGTAAAACTCACGTGTACTGATGTCATTAAATCATGTATAGTGTCATGTCATTAAATTTGACAAAAATATATTTTAAAACTTCATAACAACCTGGGATTTAGTAAGATCACCAAGGTAGCTATATAGTTTTAATAAAATCCAAGTTGATTTGAAAAAGTTATTAAAAAGCTTAAAGTGTACTATCTCTATTTTGTTCGAACTGCAAATTCTAGCTTTTTTGACCTAGATTAATTTAATTCTTAAATTTTACAGCAATACAACAAAAATCTAAATGAAATGGGATTCAGTAAGCTTGATATATATGTAAGATAGCTGCATAGTTTGATGCTAATCCAAGTTGATTTGAAAAAGTTATTAAAAAAATTAAAGTGTACTATCTCTATTTTGTCCGAATTGCAAATCCTAGCTTTTTATACCAAGATTACTTTAATTCTTAAATTTTACAGCAATACAACAAAAATCTAAATGAAATGGGATTCAGTAAACTTGATATATATGTAAGATAGCTGTATAGTTTGATGCAAATCCAAGTTGATTTGAAAAAGTTGTTAAAAAAATTAAAGTGTACTATCTCTATTTTGTCCGAATTGCAAATCCTAGCTTTTTATACCAAGATTACTTTAATTCTTAAATTTTACAGCAATACAACAAAAAACTAAATGAAATGGGATTCAGTAAGCTTGATATATATGTAAGATAGCTGCATAGTTTGATGAATATCCAAGTTGATTTGAAAAAGTTATTAAAAAAATTAAAGTGTACTATCTCTATTTTGTCCGAATTGCAAATCCTAGCTTTTTATACCAAGATTACTTTAATTCTTAAATTTTACAGCAATACAACAAAAAACTAAATGAAATGGGATTCAGTAAGCTTGATATATATGTAAGATATCTGCATAATTTGATGAAAATCCAAGTTGATTTGAAAAAGTTATAAAAAAAATTAAAGATGCCTATCTGAATTTTTATATAATATTTTTTTTTTACATATTGTAAAATTAAATTCTTTCATTTCACAGCAATAAATCAAACTACCTAATAAGCTTGAATTTTTTAAGATCAATATTTAATTTAGTTAGATGGGCTGATTTACACCAGTCAAAACTAAATTTGAAGGTCAAGACTAGTCGAGACAGGTCGAGACTGGTTGAGACTGAGTCGAGACTAGTCGAGACAGGTCGAGACTAGTCAAGACAGGTCGAGACAGGTCGAGCCTTGGTCAAGACCATTTCAGACTACACAAAGATCATCAAGTACTGAATCAGACTAATTAAGTAAAGTCGAGACCTAGTCGAGTACACTTAAGTACAGTTAAGTACAGTCGAGACAATGTCGAGACTAGTCGAGTAAAATGTGTGCTCGATTTTACTGGTCGAGCACAAAAACTGGTCAATTCAGACTCTGAGGAGTTTGTAGTGGAAGGAACCATAATCTTTCAGTCAGTTTAATTGAAGTCTGGAGCTGGCATGTCAGTTAACTGCTAGTAGTCTGTTGCTATTGATGTATTATTGTCATTTTGTTTATTTTCTTTGGTTACATCTTCTGACATCAGACTCGGACTTCTCTTGAACTGAATTTTAATGTGCGTATTGTTATGCGTTTACTTTTCTACATTAGCTAGAGGTATAGGGGGAGGGTTGAGATATCACAAACATGTTTAACCCCGCCGCATTTTTGCGCCTGTCCCAAGTCAGGAGCCTCTGGCCTTTGTTAGTCTTGTATTATTTTAATTTTAGTTTCTTGTGTACAATTTGGAAATTAGTATGGCGTTCATTATCACTGAACTAGTATATATTTGTTTAGGGGCCAGCTGAAGGCCGCCTCCGGGTGCGGAAAGTTCTCGCTACATTGAAGACCTGTTGGTGACCTTCTGCTGTTGTTTTTTTCTATGGTCGGGTTGTTGTCTCTTTGGCACATTCCCCATTTCCATTCTCAATTTTATTCAAACCGGAACTGAAACTGAAAGTACATTACGTACGCATATTTCCAAAAATCCATCTTTCAATAAAATCATTCTTAGCCCTGATAAACAGATAGTATGCGTGCCGACTGAAAAATTTGTTAATATAAAGAGTGTAGGGACTAAATACGTGTGAATGTTAGTAACGAAAAAGTACTGATAAAGTATGATCACCTTTATATGTATAACTGCACAGTGCAAATGTTTTTGTTTTGTAAAAATGAAAATATTATGCCTTTTTTTTTTTTTTAAAGATATTTATCTAAAGTCGATTCATTTGAGCAGCATACTTGTCGACTATGTTTAACTTAAATGTCAATTTGGTAGGAAATAGAAAAAAAAACCAACATTATTATCCGAGATGAACGATTTAATATGAAATTGAATAAATTGTCAGTAACATATAGATATTATTACACATTTCCTTTGCATTGGTTTAGACTCAAACATTTCAAATATATGTCCCGAATCCTCCCCCCTCCAAAAAAAAAAGATTGAGAAAACTCGACTTAGGACAAATCAACCGTGAAACCTACCCAAACTAGTTATGAAGTTATCAACATTCTTGGCGATGTTTCCAACTTTAGAAAACGGGAGATAGGAAAAACATGAGTTTTATGATAAAAAGTCAGCGTTATTTTGACTCAGTATTAAACCATGTTGCCTGAAAGAACTTATAGAAAACACAATAAGTCAATAACAGACCATTTTTTAAACGTTAGCGCAAATCCATAAAATGTACTACAATGATAAGGGGACTTCCGAAAAGGAGGTAATTGTTGACCAAAATGGTAACTTTGATATAAAATATCAGTTTTAAAGAAAAATTGTTTTAGTATATACCTGACGAGCTCAAAAGAATGCAAAATCCTAGAAGCTTAGTCCTGATTCTGATTTTTTTTTATGTTTATCTGATCATCTTTTAACATTAAAATTCAACCATAAACTATTCTGAGACTTTATAGACCAACAACAGTTGACAATTTATGAAAATATCTAGAAAAAAATTTCTCGATATCCTGAGAAAAAAAAAATGACTTTACAAAAGTTTGAATAATCTATCTATATCCCTTTTATTCAAATAGTTCTCCATGTTATCATCATTAGCTTTTAATATTTGAGTAATGTACTTTTCTGAAAGGTAAAAAACACACACACACATTCGATCCACTAAATTTATAATGAGTGTTTCATCTTATTCGGTATATCAAAAACTCTGATTAAATGTAATAAGATAAATAAACGGACTATTTTTATTTTTATAGTCTTCTATGAAACAAATGAAAAATTCCTAAATTTTCTGTAAATATTCATAGTATCGTTTATTGATATTGGTAAATATAAGATCCTTTCAGTTGCATGTTATTTTTATTTGTCTGTCGTCGTTCAACTAAAATCACGTTTTACTCATGAAGCTGAAGTTAAAGTTTATCCCCCATTTCACTTGGGGTTTTTTCTTCTTCAATACAAAATACACCACTAATGCACCGATCCCAACTGCAGTTGCTACTAATATGCCAATATGCACCTTGTCGATGTACCTCTTTAATTTTTTGACTTTCGTTTCTTAAAGAAAGGCATTATTGAAACAGCAACTACACTGAAAAATATAAATATATATATAAAATACAATTTAATGTTTAATACATTTCACCTCCTTTCATTTATAGATTTAACTATCAACTATTAGTACGGCGGATTCGTAAAAAAATGTGCACATCCTGCTACAAGCATGAAACTTGGCACAAAGCTATTACTCTTTGATTTCAGATAGGGAGGCAATCTGAAAAAATGCACCACTTCCGGTAAAATTCAATAGGGCGGACATTATACTTTAATCAGCCCAATTTCGAGGGCTAATATGTAAAAAGGTGTTTTATTCATGCTACTATCCTTACATTGGCACAAACCTTTAGTATGTGCTACTTTTGGATATATTTTATAGATTATATGGCTTAAAAACCATACTTCCGGTTAAATTTAACATGGCAGTCATTGTAGTAAAACAAGCGTATGTTTTAGAGAGGATAATTGAAATGTGTTTTAACGTATTGCTACTATCATTATATTATGCAGACACTTTTTCTTTGATGCTTTTCATGGATATAATATATATGACATATGTCTTTAAAACCCCTACTTCCGGTAATATCCAATATGACAGACATAGAAATATCAACTTTTAATTTTAATATTCAACTTTTTTCAAAATGTATATAAAGTGATTTTTTTTTGTGCCGGTTGCTAAACTTTTGGCTTGAAGTTATCTTCACACTGTTAATTCAATTTTATGTTTAAAACAAATGCACTAGGTTTTAATACAAAGTTAACACTTCTAGTAAAAAACGATATGGCGTAAATTTCAGAGATGAGTCTTCAATCTGTATCCTCGATGTAGAGATTTGGAAAGATTGATTAAACAAAATAAGGTCACTAAAGTACTAAATTATCTTTAGAATTACTAATTCATGGCTGCAAATACATGTTTATTCACAATCACCATCACGACCACAAAAAGCAGTGCATGAGAGACCCGATTTTCAACATTTACAACGACCACAGCCTCCTTTCTTACATCCACAATGTAGCATATGAACCAATTCCAAGCTTGTTACTCATTCACAACCGTCATGGTATATTCCACATTTTACAAGGTGGAAAAGACTAGACAGAGTAGTGGGAATAACCTCAATTAGTCTTTTTTCTTCCTAAAACAGATGTTTGCTTGCTTTGTTAACCCCCATCTTATAAGTTTGTTCGATCTTACAGCAAAACTACGTATTGTTCTATCAATGACATTATCAAATCCATATCTTCATTCTAAATGCTAAACTCTCATATTCAAACGCAATCCATATCACCAACGCAGTCTTTTTTCCTTTTCAAGAAAACTTATAATCGTTCAATACCTAGTGCATTTGAAAGGTTATGGATAGATATATATCTAAAGCTTTTCCCACTCCCAAACGCAAGCCAAAGTTCGTCTATCATTATGTCTCGGAATAGCGAAACACAAATGACAGCAACACCAGTATCGACTGTTCAAATCATGACTCATTTAAATCCGTGTTTCATTGCATCAGACAAATGCATCATGATTCTAGTGTCAGCCTCTTCATGTGGACATGGTGCGCAACTTGAAACATCATCATGTGGTGGATAACACAGAACATCCTGCGCATTTGTAGGTACATATCTTTCCCTCAAAATTGTATTGAGCAATCTATCTGCTGTGAAAAAAAATAAAACATTCTTTTTTATTGTCGTCATCTCTCAGAAAACTTTGCCAATTTTAATGAATTTGTTTTGACCCTGGTCCCCTAGCTCTTGCTTCTTGTGACAGCCTTCAAATTGTTGTCTATGTACGCATCCAAGACTACATTCACTGTTGTTACAGTTTCAAGGTGTTTCTTTAGGTAAGGACATAATACCAGATCAGCGTACTCGTTAGTATGTTTAGGGGCCAGCTGAAGGATGCCTCCAGGTGAGGAAGATTCTTGCTGCATTAAAGATCCTTTGGTGGTCTTCGGTTGTTGTCTGCTCTATGGTCGGGTTGTAGCAACAAATGCCTAGGATGTTCTATCTTATCAACCACAGGATGCTGTTTTAAGTTTAGCGCCATGTTCACATCAAAAGGCTGACACTAGTATCATATTGCATGTGTCTGATGCAGTGAAACACGGACTTAAACGAGTCATGATTCTAACAGTCGTTACTGATGATGCTGTCATTACTGTTTCGCTATTCTGTGACATATGGAGAGACGAACTATCATGGCTTGTGTTTGGGAGGACAAAAAGCTTTGGATAAATGTTCATCCATGACCTTTCAAATGCACTAGGCAATGAGTGATCACACACACTTCCTGTGAACCATGCCTTTACCGGTTGAGATGCTTTGTGTGTTTGCTCGAAAACGAAAAAAATACTGCATGGAAGACATTGATGTCATTTGAAGATGTGACTTAACATTAAGAATGATGATTGATCATCCTAAATCACCTTGGTTTTACTGTAAGATTGCACAAACTTATCAGATGGGGTTAACGAAGCAAGAAAATAACTATTTGCGCAAAAGGGAAGGCTCATTGACGATATTCACTCAACTTGGTCTAGTCTTTTTCCAGCATGTAAAATGTGCAATATACTAAGGCGGTTGTTTAGGGGGACGATCTTATAATTGGCTCTTATGCTACCCAGTCCCACCGCTAATGGATGGCACAGGGACAAAGAGGATCCATGGGAACCTTTTAAAAACTCTTTCTAATGCCTCATCATCTTGCCAGGAGCTTTTACATTGTGGATGTAAGAACGGATGCCGCGGTCGTTGTAAATGTTGCAAATCGGGTATCTCATTCACTGCTTTGTGTGCTCGTGGTGATGATTGTGAATAAACATGTATTTGCAGCCACATATTAGTAATTCTAAAGATAATTTAGTACTTAAGAGACCTTATTTTGTTTTATCAATCCTTCCAAATCTCTACATCGAGGATACAGATTGAGGACTCATCTCTGAAATAACTCCATATCGTTTTTTGACCAGAAGTTTTAACTTTGTATTAAAACATTTAATTCATACTAGAGAATTAGTGGTTTTGATGATAACTAAAACCCAACAGTTTTATAATGACCAGCACAAAAAACATTTTTTGTTTTACATTTTGAAAAAAAGTTAAATATTAAAATAAAAAAAATGATATTTTCATGTCCGCCATATTGGATATTACCGGAAGTAGGAGGTTTAAAGACATATATCCTATAAATTGTATTCATGAGAACCACTAAAGAAAGGTTCTTGTACAATATAATGATAGTAGCAATACGTTAAAACACATTTCAATTACCCTCCCTAAAGAAAAAGCTTATTTTGATACAATGTCAGTCATATTGGATTTTACCGGAAATATGGTTTTTGAAGACATCTAATCTATATAATATATCCAAAAGGAGTAAATAACAAAGGTTTGTACCAAATATTATGATAGTAGCATGATAATAACACCTTTTCACATACTTGTCTTCGATATTTGGCTTATTGAAGTATGATGTCCGCCATTTTTGATTTTACCGGAAGTAAGACATTTTTTTTTAATGCATCCCTATCTGAATTAAAAGAGTAATAGTTGAGGAAGGTCTATGCCAAATTTCATGCTTGTAGCAGTATTTGCACAATTCGTCTGAAATATGCTTGAAGCCGCTGCACTATAAGTATAAAGGTTAATCCGTCGAACGGAGTTTATTTTTTAAACTACACTATAAATCTAGTATGATATGTTATGAATCTAAGGTAAGACAGACCTCATAGTTTGACTAAGGCTGGTCTATTTTCCTTCAAAACATTAAAGCAAACTTTTTAACCTGTAGTTTTCGACTTCGCTGGAATTTTCCTTTGATGCATACATGCTTGTTATTGTTATCACCAGCCCAGTAGTCAGCACTATGGTGTTGACATGCATATCAATTTATGGTTATTTTTTTTTAAATTTCCTGTTTACAAAACTTTGAATTTTTCAAAAAAATAAGGATTTTCTTATCCCAGGAATAGATTACCGTAGCCGTATTTGGCACAACTTTTTGGAATTTTGGGTCTCAATGCTCTTCAACTTTGTACTTGTTTGGCTTTATAAATATTTTGATCTGAGCGTCACTGATGAGTCTCACAGTAGTTGTCGTCTGTTTATGTAGTTCATACGTGTTTCTCGTTTCTCGTTTTTCGTTTTTATATAGATTAGACCGTTGGTTTTCCCGTTTGAATGGTTTACTATAGTAATTTTTGAGGCATATTTTTTTGAGCATGCTGTCCGGCCATAAATTAATAAAGGAACAAGTCGACAAGAAAAGGAGCACAGTTGGTTCAAATACGAATGCCAATGATTTGCTGAAGGGCACTCCCATTAAATTAAACAAATAGGTTGTCAATAAAGAAATCAAGCATTTTGATAAAATCAGTTTAAGAAATTTTGTTTGAACTTGAGCACTTTTGTTTAGAAAGTACGACGTATCCTTCTCTAAGACAAGATCCTTTTTTCTACCTTGAGCATTTGTGGAAACAAAAACAGAATCAATTTGTTCAAATTTGGAGTAACGAAATACTTTTGAGAGGGTAGAAAAGTTTAAATTAGGATGTATAAATACGCATTTCCATCTTTTTAAAGTACTTTAATTGTATATATTGCAAGTGGGTAGAATTTAAGCAAAAGACATTTGTTTTTAATGTGCATAACGTTCAATATTTCTGAAAACATTATGGAATATGAAGTCATTTTACACCAGGATTGATGCTCCTGCTGTCTGATTTTTGTTGTCAGAAATTTGAATTGAATTTGTATTAAATATACCTTAAAAATGTTGAACTGTCTGAAACATATTGGCTCGAAATAAACGATGATAAAGAATAAATATTTACTAAGACGTTGTTCAAATTGTACAATGAATATATGTGATAGAGTCTTAATGCCAACAATACCACAAACAGCAGATTGAACATAGAAAAATACAAAACAAAACAAGAAATCATTAAAATCTTCCCTCAAGATGAGTATAAAAAAAGAAGATGTTATATGATTGCCAATGAGGCAACTCTCCCAAAGAGACAAAATTACTCAGAAATAAACAGCTTCAGGTCACCGTATTGCCTTTTACAATGAGAAAAGCACATACCGCATAGTCAGCTATAAATTGCCCCGAAATCACATATGTAAAACAATTCAAACGACGAAAGAAGCAGTCCAATTAATGTACCAAAAACGAACGAAAAAAAAATATATTACACAGCAACAAACGACAATCACAGTAATGGTTTTTAAGACATTACTGTTGTATTTCAAATTATTCAACATATAAAAGGTACAGTACTGTGGATTCATTTATTTTCGTGGATACAAATTTTCGTGGATTAAGGAAAACTTACATGTTAGTCGATATTTAATTTCGTGGTTATCCGAAGTCTGCTTACACACTTATGGAAAATTTGTCATTCGTTGAACATTTAATTTCGTGGTTTACCTATATCCACGAAATCTACGAAAATTAATATCCAATGAATAATAATGAATCCACAGTATTTTAACAGTTCTAATTATTAAATTAATGGTTGCAATAAAGAGCGAGGGGTTAATGTGCAACTATTGTGTCTTGTCTTGCTTTGTCAATTCTAAGCCCTTACCAGGTCCCTTTCCTGGATCCCCTTTGGAGCCTTAAATCTAGACTTAGGACAGGCCCATGTAATATGCTGCGGGGTTAAACTAGTTTTGACATGACCATACCCTCTCCCATCTATTTTTGTGATTAATGATGTGAATATTAAATACAGTCGTAGGCGCATTGTCAATTATTTACCAGAAAGCTCCAAATATAGCAAGAAATTGTAATGTCCGTCTGCATTTGTCTATTCGCAATTCAGGACCAGATGTTTTGTAAGGATAAGTGTCTACAGTCATTGGCTTAAAATCCGACACTCTCAGTACGTCAATAGCTAGCCTACTGAACATCTAATAAACGGGTATTAGTATTTGCTACAGAAAAGGTGGGTTATTGCAATATGACCTGTATAATACAATTTTGTTGCAAGCATTAAGGTCAGGTTATGGCCGTAAATAGTCTATGTCACAGATGTTTTTAAATTTTGCACACAAAACACCGTTGGCTTGTTAAAGTGTATCTGGGCGTTTTTCAATAAAAACGTGAATTCTTGTCCCAGCCACTTTAAAAAAAAATGTGTTTGATCTTTGTAAGTAATGTTTTGTGCAGTCAGTACATTGAATTAGATTTAACATTTTGAAGCAAAGAAACAGTCTATTTTAAGAGGGATTGATAAGATATTGATTCCTGAATAGTCCAAAATAATCAAAATGGCATGTCCCTAGACCGCCTGTTCAACATTCATACTCTGAAATATTGTAAAAAAAGGTAGAAATAAATGTTATTTTTACTTAATATAAGTTCTTTAATAATTCAAAAGTATGTTTAGAGCCAACATATTTTAATAAACAGTTTTTGACAAAGGATTTTTAATGTTAGAAGGTGTGTCCCTGACAAAATGTCCACTACGAAACGAAGTCATTAAATTTTGCTAATAAACAGTTTTATAAAATCAATGTAATTTTGTTTGCAATAGATATAAACATTAGGGTTTTACAAAAGAAGTGATGCTTTTAAAACGGCAGTCAAATTCTTAGTAAAAACAATTGAGCACATCAAACGGACCAGAGTGATACCGTACTTGTGTTAATGTCCACTACGAAACGGGTCAAATCTTCAGTATCTGGTTTTAAAATTATGAAAAAAATATCAGTGTACACCTGCTTTTGTGAATACAATCAGTCTTGTTACTATTGCAATATAGGGATTGTGGGGGAAAAATAAAACATGTGAATACGTCCTCTACGAAACGGTCACCTTCGAAACAAGTATGGGAGAAAAACGTTTCGTAGTGAACACTACCACTACCATGCAGTCTTGTTTTACTCTTTTTTCAATTATATTCTTGCAAAACAAATAACAAGGGTTAATTTCATGTAATTTTCCGTATGTTTTTTATTAACATAGAATAGGGTTGATGTCATCTACGAAACTTTTTGTCCACTACGAAACGGGTTTGTCAACTACGAAACGCATCAAAATGTCAACTACGTAACATGAGTTGTACCTTCATATGTGAAGTACTATCTAATCTTTATCGATACAAAATGGTTCTCCAATTCAGAAAAAAATGAGATATTTTTAGTATATAAATTAAAACAAACTGGAATGTCTATATGAGACATTTGAAATTGCAATAAGATGTGTGTTTAGAAGCAGTTTCGTAGTGGACAAATGTCCCCTACGAAACACTACATAAACCATGAAAATGATATCATTTTAAAGAGAATTTAAGATTGCACTTTTTGTTAACAAACAGGTCTTGTATAGAGGTATTCAAAATAACTCTTTAAATAAAATTTTAAACAAGTTGATTTTCCATTTTTATAGGTCTGAAATTCACGCTTTTAATGAAAAACGCCCATCTGCAAATTCCAAAAAAATGCATTTATATCTTTTATTTCTGAAATATTATTGATTTAATTCTTTCAAAATAGTTGGTCAATTGTAAAGAAAGCACATACAATCCACAAAAAAGTTCTTAATTTTACTTTAAATCATCAAATTTTCAATGTTTATTCCATACATATTTCTTCAAAAACTATAGGTTATTGGTACACAAATTTCCGTTTCTATGATGTAGAATAATAATAGGATCACCAACTTCGTTTTTACGGTATACATCAATCAAAGTTCAATTTTCAGATATATCTAAACGACTCCAATAAAGTTAACTGTAATATACCACTGTTCTAAATTTATAAATCGATTGAGAAAAAAACAAATCCGGGTTACAAACAAAAACTCAGGGAAACACATCAAATATAAGAGGATATGTTTCAAGTCATATGCAAAATTATACCAAAACCTGTGACATAGTCCATTAACTGTTCCTTGACCTTACGTTGGGAGGTCTTATAAAAGTTAAATTCTTGCAAATTATAAAAAACAACCGTTTTCCAGTTTAAAAATCCTAACTGTAATTAAGAGCATGCAGTCTTAAAATGCCTGTGATTTTTTAATCCAAAAGTAAGCCCTCCAATCCCAGTCCATTACTTTCTTGTTTGGTTTCTTAAATTATGTCTCAAACTTTGAAACAAAAATATCAAGTTAGTTAATAACTGTAAAAATTACTAAAAAAATGAGTGATTACCTGTACTTACTGAAACAATTAGTAAATACATGTAAACACACCAACCAGATGCTTTAGAAAACATGCCTGATATGCTCAAAGAATATCAAATCAATATTAGAGATGAGCAGATGAACGACTCTACAATAAGATAATGGATAGACAAAGTCAGTAGTAAGATGAAACCCAGAAAGCAAGATGTACCGTCGTTACCATTCCACAATATGCTGTATAACAATTTTGACAAGTTGAAAATCAAGCGTGGAATATTACACAGAACAACTACTGACAACGACACTACTAAAGATCAACTTGTATTACCAACCTCCCAGACCTCAACAGTACTTAGATCACTGCATAACAATATGGAACACCAGGGAAGAGACAGGACAACATCATTAGTCAAAGAACGCTTCTTCTGGTATGGTATGACTAGAGATATTGAGCAGTGGATCCAGAGATTTCCAAGATGTATATGGCGTAAGACTCCAACCAACGACAGAGCTCCATTGACCAGTATCAGAACTACTCAACCCATGGAGATAGTCTGTATGGACTTTCTGAAGTTAGAAGTTTCCAGGGGCGGAAACCAGATCGTATTGGTGATCACAGATCATTTTACTCGATGCGCACAGGCCATTCCAACGAAGAACATGACAGCTCGAACTACTGCTGAAGCTTTCTTCAAAAATTACGTGGTGCATTATGGACTTCCTGAAAAAATACACAGTGATCAAGGTGCAAACTTTGAGAGTCGTCTAGTCAAAGATTTATGTGATATCACTGGCATCAAGAAGTCTCGTACAACGCCATACCATCCACAAGGCAACGGACAATGCGAGAGATTCAACAGAACACTCATAAACATGCTTGGAACTCTGGAGAAAGACAAGAAAGCAGACTGGAAGTCTTACATTGGTCCTATTGTCCATGCCTACAACTCGACCAAGCATGACACTACAGGCTTCACACCGTTTCAGCTGATGTTTGGTCGACAGCCGAAGCTACCAGTAGATTTAGCTTTCGGGATTGACAGTGATAGAGAACCGAAAAGTATGACGAAGTATGTTGAAGATCTGAGACAGAAATTAAAGAAATCTTATGACCTTTCATCATCAGCTGCAGTAAAATCACAGGGTAAACAGAAGCAAGCTTATGATGTCAGAGTTAAAGGAGCGATTTTACATAAAGACGATCGAGTACTTGTGAAGATTCTTGCCTTCGATGGAACCCACAAGTTACAGGATAAATGGGAAGAAGAACCATATGTAATCCTCGATCAGCCTAACACAGAACTACCTGTCTATGTAGTTAGGAAAGATAATAGTCATGGAAGAAAACGAACGCTTCACAAGAACCATCTATTACCCATCGGAAGCATCAATGAGGAACTTGTGGAAGAAAACACAACTTACCAGATGCCAGTTCCATTGCCAAGAAGAAGTAAACGAAAACCAGCATCACCAAAGAAGAAACCTGCTCCAGTAAAAGTTTCAACAGACTCAAGCACAGAGAGTGAGGATGAATCAATGGTGTATGTCGTGGTTGAAGAGCCTCAACAAGAAGTTCAACAAGATATTCAGCCGGATGACGTTATCCAAGCAGATGATGAAACAGCATCGGTTGAGGAGGAGGCTACTGTTCCCGGTAACGCTGATGACGATCAGGACCGCACCGAGGAACATTCTGAATTAGAGGAGGACGCTTCTTTGCCTGAGGAATCAGGAGGTTCAGAGCACGAATCATCACTAGATGATCAAGTACATGATTTGGCAACAGATGCTTTACATGATGTAACAGATGATGATAGCAAGGAAGATGAGAACATTGGTGATGACAAGGAAGATGATGATGATACTAGTACACCAGAACCACAGCAAAGACGATCTACTAGAACTAAGATATCAACAGCTACAACCAAGTACAAGGATTTTGTTGTACCACCAGTCTCCAGGAGTGCACAACCAGAATGGATGGTTCGTGCTGACTACCTTAGGACTGCAGCATCCTCTGGAATGTTTATCAACATGGCTGATGAAGTTTCTAGAGCGATGTTGAAGCTGATCACTAAGCCAGATGATTAGATGATTTTTGTATTTCAGTTTTGTCCAGTATTAGACGAGGACGTCTTTTCCTCACACAGGGGGAAGATCATTTATATATATTTTTGTTTATTGTCACCATGATTCCAGTTATGTCTTGGAAGACCTTCTCGCAGCAGGGGGAGACTGTGACAGAGTATATTTTTACGTATTTCATTTATTAGTATTCTACATTTTATCATATGCCAGATATTAGACTTGATTACTTCACTTTGATTATTTTATCTTTTGATTTATAGTTCATTATCTCTGCACACTTTAAAGTGTATGAAAGTTCTAGTCAGTCATACTTCATTGGGCATAGTTATAATAGTATCTACCTGTCCAACTCATTAGTAAATTAATTGTCACACCTTGTTTACCTTTATGGTCAGTTCTTATTGGTCATTCTGGACACACCTCAGATTTTGGAAAAGAAGTAATGGTGGTTAACTATTGAAATTTGGAGACATACATATTTAATATATACTTCTTATTTAAACCGTATATAGTGATGAAACTTATATAGAGACATTATATTTAGTGCTCGTTATTACTCACTGAAGTTTCCATACTTTGGAACAACTGTAGTTATTGGAAATTACATTCTTTATATCTGGTAAGTAGATTTTATGTTCTTTGTGGTGTATGAAAGGCGTATGCAGTGCATGCTATACAATTCTGCCCGTTTATAGGTAAGTATGCCCATAGACCTTAGATATGATAGGAGTAAGATAGTTGATGTATTAATCTGAGAAATATGATTTGAATCTGTAGTTTGAATATAGAAAGGGAGATTTACGAATGATTTTGAAAGTGACCTTGACCTTTCAGTTATGGATCTATGACGTCACATTGACAATTGCATTCATATGTCATATATGGTTATTTTGTGTAGTAGCTTGATTTTATTATATCAGTCTTTAATATGTTGTATTTTATATAAGGGATCACTATTTTCCTAGATCCTAGTATTTACTATTGTGTATTATTTTCAGGACACATAGATTATGATGTCCCTGTAACATATACTGGTTGTACTGTAGATGTTAGATATATTACCTGGTTCCACATATTGGTAAGGGTCATATTATATTGTACCTACATAGATATTATACATTACAGTAGTGCATACGAACTTAATAGAATATATACTACAGTGAACAGATAATAATCTTTGTATGTTAAAGGTTTTATGAATGACACTCGTTTATGAAGTACGATACATTCGACTTGTTTATAATACGCTTGGTTGATTATAATGATATAATATTCGATACGACTTATCAAAAGCATGTATTTGTATTCAGAAAACACGACTATCACATAACTATTAAAGACCGTTAGTTTTCTCGTTTGAATTGTTTTACATTGTCTTATCGGGGCCTTTTATAGCTGACTATGCGGTATGGGCTTTGCTCATTGTTGAAGGCCGTACGGTGACCTATAGTTGTTAATGTCTGTGTCATTTTGGTCTCTTGTGGACAGTTGTCTCATTGGCAATCATACCACATCTTCTTTTTTATATTTCAAATCGGTTGTCTACTCGAAATCCTTTCTTCATCTTCTTCTTTTAAACGGTACAGTAAGTGTTTATCTAATTTCACAAAAAATAATTTGCCTATAAACTATTTTCTTTTGCCTCGAACAATGATGAAACAACTGATGTCTTGTAAATTCCATGGTTTTGATTTAATAGTATTCTCTCGCTCTCTTGTATTGAAACATCTATATATATTGATGAATAGAAGACTTTATACATACAACCCGAATTTTTAATGGCATTGCGACAAAGGTCACACATTGTCAATGTCCTCAAGTTGTGCTGAAAAATCATTATAACTTATTTATTCTAAAAAATCAATCCAACGTAAAGAGATCTAGCATGTCTTGTTTTAACATTGACTACTTGAATAAGAGAAAGATATCTACAAGAATGTTAAGAAATTCATTTTAAACACTATTTACTTACCATGATCTTGGTTTAACTATACATTTAGTACTTCTTTGCACTAGAATTAATGTATTTCTTGTCGTGTGTCCTGTTTTGATTTCTTCTTTTACTTTCACTATTAATAAATCAGGTTTTTTTATACAGTGGGAAAGCCAGTGACGTTGAAGAACTTCTTCCGGTGGTCACGCGGGAAAGGGGACATAATCTAAAAATTTCGAGGTGGCGCTGTAACCAGCGTGTAAACAAAAACGTAGCCTGTGCTTCAGACAATAAATCTATTAAAACTACTTATCATCCATCAGTATTTGAGGTTAATTTTTCATTAGAATAGATTTTGGAACACGACTGCACAATTAGGCATTAAAATAAGTGCTCCGTACTGAAATATGATAAATCAAAAGACTACCTCCGTTGATTTCCAAAAAACCGCGGGTACTCCCCCCGTCTACAAAGAACTGACACAAATGCATTCTAAAGCTTTTCATTGGTCGAGATATAAATAAATGTGACCCAGAAACTTATGAACACATGACTATGTACAGGATCCCCCGTCACTCTGAGTCTTGTTTACATAATAAATACTTCAAACGGAGGTCAAAATTCAACATTTTTCATACGTTTTTGGAGTTATTTCGGTGCATTATTAAGCAAATTATGTCATATTTTACAGCTTGTAACCACGGAATTGGTTAAGACAATTAAGGGTGATGATGTTTCCAGGATTTTGAATATATTTTACTTTAAAATGTTGATGTGTTGAAGGCTTTACACCGTCATTTGTTGATGTTTTTCATGTTGCTCAAAATCTTTAAGTTCATTTGTCTCTATTTTTGTTATACTTTTTGTCCATCATTTCTCTTTTCTCAATATAATAAATAAGCACATCAATAGTTCAAATAATTATGACGTCAGGCTAGGATATTTTAATTTCATTCTGGGATGTGTAGGAAGCTTCGTGTAGGAAGGCGTCCCAGAAAAAAAATAGCCTTGTCAGACGTCATAATTATTTGGACTACATGTAGCATGTCATTTGCTCTATTCCTTATCTTATAGTCAATTTTCTCTATTCTTTGTTCCTTTAGTCATAGTTCTCCAATTCTTTATGCTTTTAGCCATAGTTCCAAGTGTAGGATCTAGGGATAGGGTTCCGGCGAGTGGAATCCCCCTCTTTTTCGGGACGATCAATGCATTTGAATGGGGACATATACATGTAGTTGGAATCCCCCTTTATTCTGGGTAGGGAACTCCTTTTCAAAATGGCTTGATCTGCCCCTGGTTCACTTTTTTGATAACCCTGTATTAACTGTAAGAAAAGTTGATTAGTTTTAAGATAAAATTTAACTATACTTATGTAGTTGTTGTATTTTTCCAATAATTTTATTTTGTTTGTTTTTGTTTTTTGTCACACACTTTTGGGGTTCAAAAATAAAATTATAAACCATGCATATCAACCTTTTTACTATTCGAGACAACCAAACAAATCAGCACAACTGCTTTACACAACCGTAATAACTTAATCAAAATTTAAATGCCAACATTCACATGCCAAAATTCAAGTTTATTCAAAATTGCAGTCGCACGCTGAGAAAGGGGCGTTTATTTACATGTGGTCTGTGGAAATTTACTGAATTTCAGCATCGAAAAGAGGCATACATATAGCCATAACCCGATCTGATCAATAAATTATGTTATGGATAGTGTTCACATCTTTCTACTAACCATTAAAAGTAATAATACAAGGATTTTGTGAGCTCAGAAACCTTGATCTGTTGAAAAATGGCGTCGATTTATGTGCTTCCTTTCGCAGCCTCAGTTACAATTTGACACGGAGTGATGGGTATTTATGCAAATATTTAGGGACTCCTATCATCATAGCTACTATTTTTGGTCATTTTATATTTAAATAGTCAATAGGATGCGAATGTGTCAGTTATTTTCAGAAGTGGAAAACACCCGCCATATTTGTATCTTCCAAATTGTCAACGTCACTTGCCATTTTCAGATGTTTGTTTCTTGTAAAATAAAATATCTTAATAAGAAAAAATAGCATGGTCACCTGTAAAACTTACCTATATAACTAATTGATGATGAAATGACACAAGTTTAATTGTCTTTTATAATAAATTTCTTGAAAAATCACGCGTACACGATGTAAACAAATTACCAAGATGGCGCGATACTGTCGCCGTCTATGTAAAAATCGCGATTGTCGCCCTTGATTCTTTGGCCGTTACGTCATATGGAAGGAGGCGCAGAACTGATCCGTGGCTTTCCCACTGATAGTGTAATGCATAAAAATAAAGATAACAAAAATATTGAACTCCGAGGGACCGCCCATTTAGGGGAGAGCTTTCTGTATAACACTGAAGTCATATGCTCTTCTGATTGGTTGATAATGTTTGTAATAAATATTTTTTGGCAGATTGATCAAAACTAGAGTTGAAAAAAAATAAAAAATAAATGCTGAATGTACTAAATTTTTTTCCTACAGGGTTGAAAAGTAATGGGGGTCAGTATAGGAATTCAGTGCGAATCTACATTGTTTGTAAACAAGGCCATGTGAATGCCCCAAAATGCCGCATGACCCTATGTTTTTATAAGTGCAAAAGATAGGGCTACATTTGTACTTTCATGAATGTTATATGAAAGTTTCCAATTTCTAAAGGTAAATCAGGTATGAATTTAATTCCATACATAGATTACCATTAAAGTCAATGGGAGATTTTTTAATGAATTTACCCCTATAGCAAAATATGAACTCTTTCACTGTACTTGTCCAAGGCCACACAATAATCAACAAACTCATTTCCTGTAAATTTTAATGTAATGGAAGGATTTTGAACCGTTTGAAGTTGTTTTTTACACAAATTTCTATCTTAGCTGCGGCTATCCAGGATGCACTGAGTGTACTGTGAGAGGAGGCATGGGGTATATGGTAAAAATCAGTTTTTGAGTGCAAATTGAAAGAAACAATAGAAATTACACTTTAGAGTTATGATATCAATGAAAGGCATGAATATTCTCCCCATTTACATCACATTTTGCACATATTTCTCCTCATAATGTATATAAAACCATATGAAAAATGGATTACCTCCCTTTGACATAGTGATGTTTTTTTTAGCTGTGTTCCCCATGTTTAGTTGTAGAACAAGTGGTAAATAAGCACTTTTCTAGTATTTTAACACTCAAATAATCTGACCGCATGAAGGTATTCATTTATTTTTACATAACACATTGCGTTTCTTTATTTAAAAACTATACTAGACAACTTTTCATGATTACATGTCCTTCATCTAGGAAACTAGTGTTGAAATGTTTGTATTTGGATTTTTATGTTAAATAATTGCTTTCAAATATTCCAAATTGTTACTTTAATCTTCCAAATGCAAAGTTTGGTTATACTTAGTCTTATTTGTTCATATTTGGCACTTTTTTCTACTTCAGTTCTGGCTGTCTAGTTTTGAGGAAGAATCCATCCTGATGTTTGGGTAACAGGAATTTCTGCAGAGTGATTGTCAATGACATTTTGTGAACTTTACAAGTAATTAAAACACAGATTTAGTATAATGAAACATAATTGTTGTTTTATTTGGTATCAAACTGCTTAAAAAAGCCTTTTAAAAGTCTTTTTGTGGTCTTTTCAGAGTATTTAATCAAAAACTTCCATATAAGGAAACATTAAACTAAGAGTACATCAAGTCTTTAGTTTCTAGGTGTACTTGTTATACTGGTCAAAGCAAACACAGAAAACAATTCATATTTATTAAACATAGTATTTTACACCATTCTTTTAAAAACAGTCAATGTGCAACTTTATATACGAAATATACATTGCCGGCAGTATGGGCTGTAGTATAAATTTTGCTCTATCTTTACAAATTCAGCATTTATGAATGTTGTATTGAAACTGGAACTTGAAAATTGGATACCTTACATGTTTATTACAAAAAAAGTAAAAAGAAAAGAAGTAAAAAAAGTCCCTTAAACGGAATGTCCCTTAGCAAATGGCAAAATAAAAACAATAATCACCAACAGGCAAAAAAAAAAAAACAAACAAAAAAAACAAACAAATATGCCATCAAAGAAAAAAAAAGAAGACATCTAGACAAGTCACATCATTAAAGCTTACTCTGCACAATATTTCATAACAGTAAAGAGCATAGCTAGTTAGAAGGTTGTAAGTCAAGAAAAAAATTATGAATGTGTTAAAAAAAAGTAAAGAAAGAATTTAATGAGCCATTGCCTTGTGTTATTAGTTTTAATCCTCATCATTGTTCTAAAATGAAATGTTCATTTATTAAAAATAAATATAGATTTTGACAACAACTGGTATTTAAACCAATGAACAACTTAAAGATTATCGATGGACTTTCAAAAGAGGTGGAGTTTCTCGGCTAACATATAATAGAGTATAAAAAAATGTCAATGACGTATGACCCCTCCCCCGATGGTATATGAATGTGCAGGATGTACAAGAACACAGTCCGGTCTGGTCAGAATGTGGACGTAAAAAAACAAAATCTCGTTTTTAAAGAATACCAAGCTCCCTTCTCTTAAAAATGCATGTCGCTGACAGACATGTAATCAAACATTGACTATTGAAATTACGTCTTGCAATTAAAGAAATAAATAAAGCTGGGCAGTTACTTATATGCATTCATATTAATGCTACATAATTGAAAACGCATGGTTTATAAGCCCTGGTCACAACGAACCTTCGACACATCTACACAGCGCCACGACAAATCACGGATCATCTGTACGACAACCGCACGATATTTTGAGCATCGTGGCGCGGTCGTGTGTCGTGGGACGAAAATTGGACATGCATCTTTTTTACTCTACGATTTTTTATCGTGTCACTGTCTTGTGGATGTCATGAAAGTGTCTTACAATCGTCGTGCGATAACACATTGTGCTTGATATCAATATAATGCATTTTAATCAAACAAAATTATTTCATATCTCTTCCTATGTGACGTTTATATTTTCTGACTTCATACACGCGAAATAATGAATGTGGGCTTTAAATTTGATGGATGCTTTTTGCGCTTTTTTGTTAAATATTTGTTTGTTTTGAGATTGTGACACAATGATGACTGCTATACCCATATTGTGACTATTTCACCTATCATGTCTATTTTGTTCACACATCGATGTAAATATAAGGGAATTTGATGCGACTGTCATACAAGTGAGAGGTTTAGCGCTATGAACCCAGGTTCCATCCCCCATTTTCTACATTTGAAAATACTTGTACCAAGTCAGGAATATGACAGTTGTTGTCCATTCGTTTGATGGGTTTTCTCTTTTGATATTGCCAGTTAATTAGGGACTTTCCGTTTTGAATTTTCCTCGGAGTTCAGTATTTTTGTGTTTTTATTATTTTCATACTAGTGCAACAACTCTGGTATAAAACCTGTCTTACTTCCAATCATTAGCTTACTCGCGAGGGATGTCGTTTTGCTGATCCTTCTTCTCTGGTCGCTCTTCAGACTTCGTCTTTGTTAAATGTAATCAAATTCTTTATTTTTTCCATCAGATTTCTTAACTCTCCTTCGATTTCATCCTAAATTGCATTTGTTATCAAACATGTCAAATACAACATATCTTTCTAAACATTTTCCAAATACAATCATTTCATCCGCGGGTAAGCTTTTTTCAAGGTATTGATCAACATCTGGGTCTTGGTCGTGATCATTTTTAAACAAGTCTTTCCAAACATAAAAATTTGTAAAGACGGCAATTGCATACATGAACATGTTTTGTCCGAACAAATACTGATATCGAAGATATATTTTGTTGACATCGACGGCAGCACTCATTTCTGTGACCAAAAGGAACACATGGGACCTTCATTTGACATTTTCAAACCTTTTTTAATTTCATCTAAAAGTTTTCTCTCCAAAAACTCCAGGGGTGTCTTTTATGTTAAGTCGTTTGCCAAACATTTTGCCTGTTTGAGCTTTGCATTGAATGATAATCAACCAAGTTCCTTCGTTGCGGACACTGTGTGCTGTTTTGTTACAGAGAAGATTGTTAACTTTACCAATTTTACCAGCACTGGACGGGCCTAAAAGCATTGTTCAAATCTATTGGTTTGACGGAATATTCTACAATAAAAAAGTGTTTTCACATTTGGATTTCTAGTTTTTGTAAACTTTTAAAATACTATTCCTCCGATGATATTTATCATCTGAGGAATAGTATTTAATAGTATAATTGATAATTATTTTACACGACTGGTAATCTACACACGCAGAACAATTGGTTCTGCAATGAAAACTGTGAGAGGATTTTCCGGTTGTGCTTGATTGGAGCAATTGTCACCGCTTCAAAAGGTATGTACATTTCTAAACCGCAACTTTCTAATTCAACTGATCAATTATAGAAAATCGGAGAATGCTATACTGAGGTGAATACTTTAACGAACAGATACATGTATCATTTACAGTGGAACATGGAGTTAAACTCCTACAAAATCAGTTGCCCCACGTGAAATTGGCGAAAAAAGTGACATTTAAATTTTGAAATGGTTCTATGAACAGACCTACAAGTTCAAATTTAATTTTTTTTCTGCCAATGGATAGAAATGTCGTTTCGGGCGGCGTGTACGCTGTCGGAACTTGATAGACGTCTTAATAAATCTAAAAACAACAAATTTTCTTTAATTCGTGCGTGAGGGGATCGGTTCTGATTGAGGACATCGTGAATGCGTGAGGAAACATGAAGTCATATCTTTATATCCAAGCTTTGGGCCGTTGGGGGTTGCCTAAATGTCCTAAATTTGGTTAGAGTTTACATGAAAAAACACATTTGTGTGCATAAAAAAACCCTATGAGATATAATTTTGAAATAAATTGTGGGAAGATAGGTTTTACAATATGTTTTAGGAAAAGAAAAATAAAAAAAAATGGTGTCAATGATTTGGTTTTCTTGCTACAAGTAAAAATTTTAATTTTCCGTATCAGTCAAGTATATTTAAAAAAAAAGAGTTATATCCCATTAAATGGCTTATGTGGGAAAAAAAATGATTCTAAAATCACAAATTTTGATATTTGTTTAATTATTTTGATGTATACAATAAGTCACCAAGTTTTCTTTATATAAATAAAAAATCACTCTATAAATTTGCAGATAGGGAAATTTTAATTTTTACTTGTAGGGCCAACTCAAATTAATTAGTAGATTTCCATCCAAATTTTTGAAAAAATGGGGCGGGTGGGAGGATTTAATTTTTTAATTTTTATTTCTTATGAAACCCTCTTGTGACGTGTTCTTCAAAAATGTAAGTGTAATAATAAGCTTATATCTATAATACTAAAATAACGAGGTCAAATTTGTCAGCCGTCATCGGGTAAAAACGACAAATCAAAGAATTCAACTTTATATATAGCTAATATAGGACAATGGTGTAGATTAAAAATTACACCACTCCAGACCCTTTTGTTTTCCACATAATTGATATTGCCAATAATTAACAAGTTCCGGGTCGAATCCGATACCGATACCAATAGTATATTCACCTGTTATCTATTATCTTATCTGTACGTTCCGCATCTGACAGGCGCACCACCAAAGTTTAACGGTATATTTAGGATTTTGCTATATACTCGGGTCATAATCACAGGGTTGACACTACTAAAGTCAATCATTGTCAAATTGTTTCCTATTGTAGTATTTTAATCAGTTAGACTTTCTAAGATAACAATACGAATACTAAAAATCTAGACTTAAATAAGGCGTATAGGTACAGTTTTCAATTTGTTAGGATAACAATACCATGGCAATACTAAAATAAGGCTTACGCATAGTTATATACTTTAATTCAGTCACGGGCCCGCGATATCACGGGTGTGTTCTAGTCATGTATATAAATGTATAAGGAATCTTTCATATTATTTCAAATTATAACATGCATGAAAATCTCTGATTGGCAACCACTGTTCTACATGTAATTGCGGCTTTAGAAACCTTAACAGCAAAAACATAAGAGAATGCTCTCTTCAGTTGGACTACCTTCACCAAAGGAGTAGGTCAGGTAAGGACTGATTTTGGCCTCAAATTTCAGGTTCTTCTAACGAAAGATTTTTAATCACTTAAGTGGCTATTTCAATTGGTTCAATTAGTTTATGTGTACGATTTTAACTTATTTAGTCATTACAAACGCTCCGATTCAAGCTTAAATATGAAAATTCTATCAAATTTGCCAAAAAACGTCACTTTTCAGTTGGTTTTTGTCAAAAATGAAAGTTGCCGCATCGGTGTTCATCCTCAACCTTTATATATGTTATGTGTTATCATCAAATACAACTTACATCTCAATATTATGAATGAACACGAATGCGGTCACCTTAATTTAAGACGGAAACCGTCTAAAATTTAACTAAAATGCTGAAATTGTGAAGATTTCAGTAATTTAGCATGACTTTATGATGCTAGTACCCGATATATGTGCATTATATTGTCAATAACAGCCCATATTTATGTAGCAGAAGCATTCTTTTTTCTAATAAATAGCTAAAAGATTATATTTTCACAATTTTGTAAAACTGCTCTATTTTTGGGCCAAAAAGGGGTCTTACTGAACCTACTCCTTTATGTGACCTCCTAATCGACCCTTTTTTTCCGTCTCCATTATAAAATGAAACAAATATGCAACTAAGGAATTACGAGTACAGAATAAAATGAAACAGTTTTGAAAACAATAGGGTTCGTGCTTTTATAATTCTTCTTATAGATGTAAATATATTTAATATGTAAAACATGACCTAAACCAAAATTTAAAGGAGAAGTTGTTTAATGGCTCTAATGAGGGTATTGGGACAGAAGGTGTTTGCTGATTGTCAACCAAAAAATAGCCATGGGTTAATTTAAGTGTATGTTTGTCGACTTTTTGAACTCAATAAACTGTCATAAATCTTACAAGTTCGTGCTTGTGTCATTTTGTTTATACAGTGATGTTTTTGTACCAATGTGTTTCACAATTCTTGCTCTTTGGGTATAATTCACAGTCCAAAGTTCCGGCCACAAAGTCATTTTATCAATAAATCAAAGCGCGAAAGCGCTGTAAAGGCAGTTAATTACAGGTTGTGTGTATTTCTAGTCCAGTTATATCATTATCTTCCAAAGTACAGAGGTGGTTTGTAGTATTTAAGATTAAGAGTTCTCTTGTACCTAGTTCACCTATAGTCACTCATAGTCTACTGTTTCAGTATATTTTCTGTACCTCGCCATGTAATGCATTTTTTAGGCATAAAAGAACTTTTCCTTATTAACATAAAAGTAGTTCACAAAGATTGACTAGTCACCGTACTGTTTGTATTGCAAGAACATCAAGTAACATAATGGTAAATGTACATAGTAACATGTCAACTCTTTCGATGACCATATTTTTTCTAACTCCAAGCAAAATTATTTTTCAGTATAAACATGATAAAGTAATTTACTGGTATGAATGAAAGAGGAGTTTTTAATTAAGAAAACAATGACATCTGGTGGTCATTTATAATAGCTGTCTCATTAGCATTTTAACCACTCCCCATATTTGCAATTAAGACAATCGTGACAATAGGTGTAACACCACTAATTCGGGCCCGGCCAGAAAGCACATACCAGAAAGTAGTGCATTTTTAACACAATATTAAAAAAACTGCACCAAATTTTAAAAAGAGGGTACATTTTGTCTGTTTGTCAGATCTGAAGTAACTGTTTGGGTACATCCGAAGTTCTGGGAACCAGTTCTTTCTTATATGCCATTAAAGGTATGTTGATTTTTTCAGTACAAGACACCATAAAGTGTTGTTTTGCAATGCAATGATTGCCACTTTATTTGAACTTAAAACAAAAGAGGTGTACCTGCTTGAAACGGAGGAATTTAACATAGAAAACAATAGGACCATGAATTAGTGGTGTACTTCCTATTACAGAGAATCATCAGAAATCCAATTTTGAGAAGTTGTACATATTCCAATGAAAATAAGTCAAATTTGATGGTAGTAATCATGTTTCATCATCTTTTTTTGGTGAACCATCCTGTTTATGGAAAATGTAAGCTTTTTAATTGGCATACTCAAGTATTTTGGCCTTTTATGGTCATACAACATGCATGCAGTTAAGACTTGGCTCCAAAGTTCTTATTTTTGCACTTTTTATGATTGAAATCAATAAAACATGTATTTTATGACTTGTATATGGTACAAAATAGCTCTTGGTCAAAATAATCCTTTGATTTTTCAAGTTTTATTGTGTTTCTTTAATATGATAGCCTTTTACAATCTAGGCAAATGGTATACACTCATATAAGAATTCTAAAATCTCACTATACATGCAATTTTGAACCAGTTTAGCAAGTTATCTAGCTGAGGGATATAAATTGCTCTTAATGATCTATTTTTTACCACAGAATTATGTTTTATACAAAAAAAAGCCCTTTTCCAATTTAAAGAAAAAAAGGGGGACAATTTTCGCATTTATGTCTTAAGTTTGGACTAATATATTTTTATTTGATGAAAAACCTCTGATAAATATATGACTTTTGGTAAGCACACAGCTTTCCTAATAGAAATTGATAAATAAAACAATGATATTGAGAATAAATAAAATAAATTGGCCATTTGTAATATCAATATGCAGTTCCATATGTTACCACTAGTCCAATTTGTGCTTAAAATTAGTAAAATAGTATTTGGACTAAAGTTTTATGTGTTTTTTTCTGCTTGAAATAGATCATAGAATGAAATAAAGTAATGCTCAAGTCAATATAGCAAGTTTGTTTCTGTTATACAGAGAATCATCAGAAATCCAATTTTTAGTAGTTGTACATATTCCAATGAAAATAAGTCAAATTTGATGGTAGTTATCATGTTTCATCATATTTTTTTGGTGAACCATCCTGTTTATGGAAAATGTAAGCTCTTTAATTGGCATACTCAAGTATTTTAGCCTTTTATGGTCATACAACATGCATGCAGTTAAGACTTGGCTCCAAGTTCTTATTTTTGCACTTTTTATGATTGAAATCAATAAAACATGTATTTTATGACTTGTATATGGTACAAAATAGCTCTTAGTCAAAATAATCCTATGATTTTTCAAGTTTAATTGTGTTTCTTATGATAGCCTTTTACAATCTAGGCAAATGGTATACACTCATATAAGAATTCTAAAATCTCACTATGCATGCAATATTTAACCAGTTTAGCAAGTTATCTAGCTGAGGGATATATAAATTGCTCTTAATAATCTATTTTTTACCACAGAATTATGGTTTATACAAAAAAAAGCCCTTTTTCAATTTAAAAAAAAGGGGGGGGGGACAATTTTCTCATGTATGTCTTAAGTTTGGACTAATATATTTTTATTTGATGAAGAACCTCTGATAAATATATGACTATTGGTAAGCACACAGCTTTCCTAATAGAAATTAATAAATAAAACAATGAAATTGAGAATAAAAAAGTAAAATTGGCCATTTGTAATATCAATATGCAGTTTTCTTTGAATAACCAATATGTTACTACTAGTCCAATTTGACCTTAAAATTAGTAAAATAGTATTTGGACTAAAGCTTTACGTGTTTTTTATTGCTTGAAATAGATCATAGAATGAAATAAAGTAATGCTCAAGTCAATATAGCAAGTTTGTTTCTGTATTACAGAGAATCATCAGAAATCCAATTTTTAGAAGTTGTACATATTCCAATGAAAATAAGTCAAATTTGATGGTAGTAATCATGTTTCATCATCTTTTTTTGGTGAACCATCCTGTTTATGGAAATGTAAGCTCTTTAATTGGCATACTCAAGTATTTTAGCCTTTTATGGTCATACAACATGCATGCAGTTAAGACTTGGCTCCAAATTCTTATTTTTAAAATTGAGAATGGAAATGGGGAATGTGTCAAAGAGACAACAACCCGACCAAAATAAAAAAACACAACAGCAGAAGGTCACCAACAGGTCTTCAATGTAGCGAGAAATTCCCGCACCCGGAGGCGTCCTTCAGCTGGCCCCTAAACAAATATATACTAGTTCAGTGATAATGAACGCCATACTAATTTCCAAATTGTACACAAGAAACTAAAATTTAAATAATACAAGACTAACAAAGGCCAGAGGCTCCTGACTTGGGACAGGCGCAAAAAATGCGGCGGGGTTAAACATGTTTGTGAGATCTCAACCCTCCCCCTATACCTCTAACCAGTGTAGAAAAGTAAAAGCATAACAATACGCACATTAAAATTCAGTTCAAGAGAAGTCCGAGTCTGATGTCAGAATATGTAACCAAAGAAAATAAACAAAATAACAATAATACATAAATAACAACAGACTACTAGCAGTTAACTGAAATGCCAGCTCCAGACTTCAATTAAACTGACTGAAAGATTATGATTTCATCATATGAACATCAGGCACAATCCTTCCCGTAAGGGGTTTAGTATCATACCATCATAACATATATGAGAAGAACATAACCCGTGTCATGCCAACAACTGTTTTTAGAATAAATGTGTTTAGTTCCGACGCAAAGACCTTATCAGTGACTCAATATTAACGCCAAAATATGCAATCTTTAATGACTTGACAACAGTATCGTAATTATATCCCTTCTTAATAAGTCTATTCAACGGTTTTGTAAGTTTATGAGGTGAATACTGACACCTTTGTGCTTTATAAAGAATATTTCCATAAAAAATTGGATGTGAAATACCTGAACGTATAAAAAGTCTGCATGTTGAGCTATATTTACGAATGATGTCTTTATACCGATGATAAAATTTAGTAAATGTTTTGACTAGTTTGTGATATCGAAAACCCTGGTGTAATAATTTTTCAGTAATACATAAATTTCTCTCGTTAAAATCTAAAACATTGTTACATACACGAGCGAATCGTACAAGTTGAGATATATAAACACCGTAAGATGGTGACAATGGAACGTCACCATCTAAAAACGGATAATTAACGATAGGAAATGAAAAATCATCCCTTTTATCATAAATTTTAGTATTCAGCTTTCCGTTAGTGATATAGATATCAAGATCGAGGAAAGGGCAGTGGTCATTGTTAGTATTAGCTTTATTTAAAGTAAGTTAACCAGGATAAATTTCATTAATATACATACTGAAGTCGTCATTATTGAGAGCCAAAATATCATCCAAATATCTAAAAGTATTATTAAATTTGTTTATCAGATGTTGTTTTGATGGGTCTTTGCTTATTTTTGTCATAAATTGTAACTCGTAACAATACAAAAAGAGGTCCGCAATAAGTGGTGCACAGTTAGTCCCCATTGGAATTCCGATAATCTGACGATATACGGAATCCCCAAAGCGAACAAAAATGTTATCTAGTAAAAATTCAAGGGCATATATAGTATCAAAGCATGTCCAATTAACATAGTATTTTTGTTTATTGCTACTAAAAAATGACCTAAAAGAGTTTGAACATATATATTCACATTCTGATTTTTTGAATGCCCATTTAATTAGGTGTGTGAATTTTTTCTTAATGAGAATGTGAGGCAATGTGGTATACAGGGTAGAAAAATCAAAACTTTGAACAGATTCAAAATCACCAATATAAGCATGCAATTTATCAAGTACTTCCAACGAGTTCTTGACACTCCAAAAGTAATTTATTCCACTATTTTCGAAGGCCTTATTTGAACAATTTATTATAAGGTTTTTAATTGTACCAAGTGTGCTGGTAAGAATAATAGACAATTTAGTAGTTGAACAATGGCTTGAAGACGAAATAAATCTATATGTGTAAGGGGTTTTGTGTAGCTTCGGAAGCCAATACATAGTTGGGACTTTCATTGTATTTGGCTCTGCTTGTAAAGCGGTGGCTAAAAGTTTATGTTTGTTACAGATTTCGTTTTCTGAAAATGGAGTCAGTTGGAATGTTGGTGAATTGGTGATTTCCTTTTTCAGAACCTCAATGTAAAATTTACGTCAAACAATAATAATATTATTAGCAGCTTTATCGGCCGGGACAAAAACAAATTCCTTGGCTAGTTCTTTTAGTTTATGTTTGATACGAGAAATAGGTTTATTGTGGTTATCGTTAATAGTAAAATGTTCTTTAAAATGTTGAATACGTATATCACATTTGCATTTTTTTATGATTGAAATCAATAAAACATGTATTTTATGACTTGTATATGGTACAAAATAGCTCATGGTCAAAATAATCCTATGATTTTTCAAGTTTTATTGTGTTTCTTATGATAGCCTTTTACAATCTAGGCAAATGGTATACACTCATATAAGAAGTATATTTGAATAACCCATATGTTACTACTAGTCCAATTTGAGCTTAGAATTAGTAAAATAGTATTTGGACTAAAGCTTTATGTGTTTTTTATTGCTTGAAAGAGATCATAAAATGAAATAAAGTAATGCTTAAGTCAATAAAGTAAGTTCGTTTCTGTTATAGGTGTAACACCACTAATTCGGGCCCGGCCAGAAAGCACATACCAGAAAGTAGTACATATTTAACACAAAATAGTTCCTACGCATGAGTGTAACTTTCAAAATATGTAGAATATTTAGGTATTTTTGGTATCAAATGAAAGCTGAATGACTGGTGATCATTGTAGAACACTTTTGGACTTTTAATTTTGAATATTAAAAAAAATGCACCAAATTTTAAAAGAGGGTACATTTTGTCTGTTTGTCAGATCTGAAGTACCTGTTTAAGTACATCGGAAGTTCTGGGAACCAGTTCTTTCTTATATGCCATTAAAGGTATGTTGATTTTTTCAGTACAAGACACCATAAAGTGTTGTTTTGCAATGCAATGATTGTCACTTCATTTTGAACTTAAAACAAAAGAGGTGTGCCTGCTTGAAACGGAGGAATTTAACATAGAAAGCAATGGGGCCATGAATTAGTTCCAATATAAGAAAATGATGCAACGCAAAAACAAAACTTACTTGTAAATCTATGAATACTCTTTACGGTATGAGTTTTTCTCATTGTTGGAGATAGTACAGTAGTACCTGTAACTGCTTATACCCATTTCCTATGCACTTTTGTTTGATAAACCCACTTAATATCATGTATATACCACATCTCATTATTTTTATATGCATTACAATAACATTTACAATTGTAATTCAAATCTATATATCAAAGCAAAATGAATTGCACCACTTTCATTTATGCATCCTTTGCCAAAATACAAGTTCTTAAATACACAATATAAATTTATTTATATAAAAAAAAATTAAGTATACAACTCTTAACAGGTACAAATCCAAGAGCTGATAGCTCTGATGTGGAAGAAGGTAAATAAAAAGTAACTTGATTTACCATAAAAACAGCCCCACTAACACAGGCTGCTTTGTTCCATTATCTTTATGATGTATTTTTTTTCCTTCAAACAAGAATGTGTCATAAGTACATGGATTTCCCATCCGGACAATCATTTTCTATGTTCAGTGGACTGTGAAAAAAAGGTAAAATCTTTAATTTGGCAGTAAAATTAGAAAGACCATATCATCGAACAACTGATATTCTTTAACCCTGCTGACTGCCATTGGTGATTGCCAAATAAAATTAATCACAAGATGTAACAAAATAGATCTTAATATAAATTTGATACTAAACAGAAAACAAGTAACTTGTGGCCACAATGCTGTGCCACAGACATAAGGTGTTTATATTTTTTTGTACACCATATCCGGATTTCGACAATAAATGTCTCTTCAGTGATGTTAGGGATCGAAACGGTATTTGGAAGGCCATATAAGTACGTCTGAGTCAGTGACAACTCTACAACAGATTTATCCATCGGATCACCAGCAATGATGGTGAAACATGGCTGTGTACATTATGTATATACAACTGGTCTAAACATCAACCCAACAATGTTAGATCTGTAAATTTGCTTTCGCAATTTTTTTGTTCTTCCCTCGCCGGGATTAGAACCCATGCTACTGAGATATCGTGACACCTAATCGCCTGTACTGTAGCCGTCCAGCTAGACCACACCACCACCTGGGCTTCACTAAAATAAAGCATACGGTGGCCGTGTGTTACCTTTCCTCGTCAGTTTTAACCTAGCGTCGTACTACAATACTTGATATATAAGGCATGGAGATGTTATTGTTACAGATCAGCTCAGTTATCTATAGTAAAGGATCCTACAAGTTAATGCAAGATACAGTCACAGAAAATAATTATATTGATTAGTACGTCTGAGTCAATGACAACTCTACAACAGATTTATCCATCGGATCACCAGCAATGATGGTGATACATGTACATGGCTTTGTACATTATGTATATACAATACAAAGAATCCTTTACTATATATAATTGAGCTGATCTGTAACAATAACATCTTCATGCCTTATATATCATGTACTGTAGTACGACGCTAGATTAAAACTGACGAGGAATGTTAACACACGGCCACCGAAAGCTTTATTTAAGTGAAGCCCAGGTGGTCGTGTGGTCTAGCGGGACGGCTACAGTGCAGGCGATTAGGTGTCACGATATCTCAGTAGCATGGGTTCGCATCCCGGCGAGGGAAGAACAAAAAAATTGCGAAATCAAATTTACAGATCTAACATTGTTGGGTTGATGTTTAGACGAGTTGTTTGGGCTTGTATCATATTTTCCCTCCGGTTTATATGATCCGTTCATCCTATATTGACTCTTAAAATTCAAGAGTCTATCTTAAATTGAGGGTAAATTATATGGCTTTCCAAATTACGATTGGATTCCTAACATCACTGAAGAGACATTTATTGTCGAAATCCGAATCTGGTGTACAAAACATATATATATTGACACCTTATGTTTGTGGCATAACATCTTGGCCACAAGTTAACTGTTTTCTGTTTAGTATTAAAATTATATTAAGATCCATTTTGTTACATCTTGTGATCAATTTTATTTGACAATCGCCAATGGTAGTCGGCAGGGTTAAAGAACATCAGTTGTTCGACCTGTTAGTCAAATGCGTTTTCTTTAAATAAACTTTTTTACTTTTTTGGTCTTTTGGAAAATGTTGTTTGTGCTGTATTTAGACCCTTCTACAACGAAATTTGTTTTACACGCACACGTATAAAAATTGCGGTTTTTATCAAACGCAAGCATACATTGTAGGTTTGAACGTTGTTTTCAATTTAGACTTATATATCGATACAGAGTTAATACAAATATTTAATTAAGTCTGAAAATTACACGCAACAGTGTGACAATAAGATATTTTGATGACAATTTTTGTCCCTCAACAGGATTTGAAATCACACCTTTATAGACTACAGCACCAATCTGTAAGACTCATGGCCAGCACTTTAGACCACGCGACCACACCCGCTTAGAAAACATATAAACTTAATAGTCAAAGTTCTACTCTTTCACAGAAGGCGAATCTAAGGATATATATATGCCCACTAGACCTCAGTGTGTTCGAGATACAGAGTTAAACAACTATGGCCACACCAAATTAATTTCTTGTTCTACGGATTTTTGGACTCCAAAAATTGGGGCGAGCGAGCGATTTGAAAAGGAGTAGGTCCGGTAAGGACCGATTTTGGCCTCAAATTTCAGTTTCATCTGATGAAAGATTTTGACCACTTTTTAAACACTTAAGTGTCTATTCCATATGATGCAATTAATTTATGTGAAAGATTTTAACTTATTTAGTCATTAAAAACGATCCAATTCAGGCTCAAATATGAGAAATCTACCAAATATGCGAAAAAATGTCACTTTTCAGATGGTTTTTGTCAAAAACGAAAGTGGCCGCATCCGTGTTCATCCTCAATCTTTATATATGTTACGTATTATCATTAAATACAACTTCCATTTCAATATTTTGGATGAACACGAATGCGGCCACTTTCGTTTTACACGGAAACCGTCTAAAATTTAACTAAAATGCTGGAATTGTGAAGATTTCAGTAATTTAGCATGAATTAATGGTGCTAGTTCTCAATATATGTACATTGTATTGTCAAAAAGAGCCCATATTTATGTAGCAGAACCTTTCTACTATCCAATAAATGACTAAAAGTTTACATTTTAACAATTTTGTAAAACAGCTATATTTTGGGGCCAAAAAGGGGTCTTACTGGACCTACTCCTTTATATAAAAAAATATTTAATTTGCAAGTTTTTGAGGCAAAGCTTAAAAAGTTAAGGCGAGCGATTATATTTTTTTTTTGTAAACATAAAATAGTAGGTTTTCACTATATTAAAACTTGATTTATCACTTGTACCTTGACATTTCTTTAATTTATGAAGTATTTTTCCCTGTTCAACAAGAAATAATCAGATAATTGAATTATTAAATTTGGTCTAGAATGTATGTGTGACTGACAATGAGACAATTCTCCATCCGAGTCATAATCAGGTTCAGAACAACCCCTTAATGTTATGAATATCCCTTTTATGAGGGGTCAATACAAGTTATAATATTTTTTTTTGTAAAAACACTTTTAGTACAAAAGGGCTAGTATTTTCCCAAAGAACTATAATATCTATATGGTATGAAATGGTCAAAACATGTCCAAGAATTTTACTGGACTATTATTCAAAATAAGTGGACCCCTCTTTTAGAAAAGTTGTTTAAAAATATAATGTACTTTTTCCTCTTTTTGAGTAAAAAATTCTAAGTTTTCAAAGGTTTTGTATAGTAGCACTATACAAATCCTTAGTATTTCCTGGGAACAGTTAATATATATGTTCCTGGTATTTCTATTTTCTTTTCTACAACAGTAAACATGGTAAAATGACCCCTTCAAGGCCCTTGTCTGAGGGATAACCTGATAATAACAAACATAGGTCAAAGTACGGCCTTTTACACAGAGCTTTGATCCAGACCAAACAGCAACCTATAAGGGACCACAACTTAGTATTGTGTAAAGCAAAATAATGTCCTATGAAATATTGTCCAACATGACAATATTTCATGACTATGTACCATGAAGTACTGTCCTCATCTATGAAATTATGTCTTGAGAATGACAAATTTTCATAGTGGAATTTGGTCTGTTTGATAACAATAATTCACAGATGAATAGTATTAAATTGTGTCCTGCTAAAGGGAAGTAATCATTTGTTTATATTAAGACAATATTTCATAGACTGATTGTTATGAAATTTTGTCTTATGAAGGGGAGGTTATCAACTTATCATGATGGTTAAAAATATCATTAAAGTGTTTTCTTCAATTGACAATAACAAATAAGAAAATAATAATAAATAGATACAGGTATAAATAGAAAACTAGTTTTGCTCATCATGGATGGCAAGGAGTATAAAATACTTTTTGAGTTTCTCAGTCTAACAGTTTTACCGGAAGGAATTTCAGAAAATCAGAAGAGAGTAATTAGAAGAAAGTCTAATTCCTTTTGTATACATATAAATGAAATTTGTTTCAAGTTTTGATAAGAAATCAAATGAAGTTATGAAAAGACTTGTGATTCATGAAGACAAATTAGAAAGAGTGATGTATCTTTGTCATATTGAAAGTGGAGAACATTTGGGCATAAATAAGACTGTTGCAAAGGTTGCATCGAAGTATTATTTCCCGGCTATTAATGATAATGTTAAATCGTACATTAGTAAATGTGAAGAGTGTCAGAAACAAAATAAAGAGACAAAAACATTAGTACCATAACTCCAACCTGTACTATGTGGTAACCGAGTGTGGGACAAGATTGGCATTGATCTGATAGGACATTTTCTGCATGCCAAAAACTAAAGAGCAAATTTCTGCTAATGGGTATAGGTAAGTCTTATTTATCTTATACATGTATGAAACAAATTAAAAATGTATGCAATAAGAAGATTGACACATTCCCCATATCCATTCTTAATTTTATGCAATAAGAAATAAAAAGTTATCAAAGTACATCTTTTTAATCATTAATATATTAATAAAAAGTAGATTATTGGCATTAATCATGTTAAGAGAATGTTATTATTAAAAAAAAATAAACATATTTGAACATAAATAATTCATAAGAAATAAGTATTTTTTCGAAAACAATTATTGAATTCACATTGTTGATTATATTAAGAATATGTTATATTTCATTAAAAATGTTATGTTTTTTTATATTGTAAAAGTCCTAATTTTTAAAAATTTTACTTTTTAAATTAATCCTTTAGGATTTAAAATTTATACCTTATTTTGGATAAAAAATCAGCTTATTTACTTTTACATTTATATACATGTTTCCCACATCTTTATTTTCAGATATGCCATTACAATGATAGATTATTTATCTAAATGGCCAGAGGCATTTCCTCTATACCACAAAAGTGCAAAAGAAGTTGCAGAAAAGTTAGCAGATACTATTTACAGATATGGACCACCAGATACAATCATCTCAGATTGTGGTGGAGAGTTTAATTCAAAGATCACTTGTCAGCTCAGGTCAAATTTTGGTATAAAACACATAAATACTGCACCCTATCATCCACAGGCAAATGGTTTGGTCGAAAACTTTAACCAAACCCTAAAAAATATGATCAACAAGAATGTCAGTGATAATGGTAATGATTGGGATGTAAAGCTTAATAAATCTTTGTTTGCGTATCGTACTTCAAAACATCATAGTTCAAAATTTACACCTTTTGAGGTAATGTTCGTTAGGAAGGCAATATTGGTAAATGAAGCTTCTGTTGGGCCTGTGTCTGCACCAGCAGAAGAAAATATATCAGATCAGGATATTGAAAAATTAATGGCTAAACGAGATGTAATTGAGGCTCAGGTGAGAGAAAACATTGGAAATGCACAAGAAAGACAAAAGGTATCATACGACATACGACATAATGTTGAAAATAACATTTTTTTCTATTAATGATAGAGTATTGTTGAAAAATTTCAGAAGGAAACATGGAATGGGCACTATAGAACAACAAAGATATAAAGGTCCCTTTATAGTTACAGAGTATAGAGGAAAAGGAAATTACTTAATGATTGATGAAGAAACAAATAAAAAAATTGGGCCACATAACCAAAAATCTCTAAAAAAGTGGAATTACCCTGTAATGAATGAAAGCATTGGAAGTGAGACATTAGATGAAAACAATAACGTATCTGTACATAAAAACTTGATGGGTAAGAGTTTTGAAGCTTCAGTTACTGTACATACTGAGAATTTTCAAACTCAAAATGTTGATGTTGTGGAGAAAGATTCAGATATAGATTTAGAGGAACAAGATGATGATTATTTTCCTTCTGCCCAGTCAAAAGTTATATCACCAATTAATGAAGCTTCATTTGACTTGTTTGATGTGTCATTGAAGGAAATGTTTTCCCCTCCAGGCACCGCATATGACAGTGGAGATGAAATTGAAGTATTGAAAAAAGACATTCCAATTAGTCCAGTACCTTCAAAACGCCGTTGCAAAAAGATTCGCCAACCTAGCATATATGAATACTATTAGTACAATATTCATAAAGGATAATGATTTATAATTGAACAAGCAATAGAATTAATAAATTAACAATTTATAAAGTATCTCTGCAAATTGGAATATAGCTTATGTTAAAATTATCTATATATATATATATATTAATAACCAAATAACAAATTTTTTTTTATTATTCTTCAAAAATATGCATGCTGCATGTTTGTGTGATGTAACTTTTATTAATTTGAACAAGAATTTTTATTATGGACAGTATTCTATAGGGACAATTAATATTATCCATGAAATATTGTGCTGTCGACAAAATTTAATATAAAATATTGTTAGCAGACACGTTTTCATAGTGATATATTGTCATGGACATAATTTCATAGTGAAATATTGTCATGGACAAAATTTCATAGTGAAATATTGTCAGTGACAAAATTTAATAGTGAAATATTGTCTTTAAGGCGGTGACAAAATTTCATGGACAAGCACAATATTTCATAATGAAATATTGTCCTTATAGGGCATATAGATAGCTTTTTGTGCCCTCCATTTTAATTCGGTGCAAATCGGATGAAAAATCAAGCTGCCAAAGGCAATACATGATTCTGATTGACCAATGAACAACCATCTCACACTTAACTTATAATTTAAATGTTTTTATAAAACAAGTTTGATGATTGAAAGAAACCCTATACCCCCTTTCGTTTTGAAATAGTTGGCATACATTCTGGTGTTGACATGATTATCAATGCATGCAATTATATGGTCATTGTTATAAATTTCCTGTTTACAAAACTTTGATTTACTTATCCCAGGAAAAGATAACTTAAGCCGTATTTGGCACAACTTTTTTGGAAATTTGGGTCCTCAATGCTCCTCAACTTTGTACTTGTTTGTCTTTATAACTATTTTGATATGAGCGTATCTGATGAGTCTTATGTAGATGAAACGCGCGTCTGACGTACCAAATTATAATCCTGGTACCTTTGATAACTTTTTAACCACCGGAAAACTCTGCTTGTCATTACAAATCAATTATACAAAATTTGAAGGCATGTTTTGTTTCATTCAAATAATACTGGTTAAGTACCGGCTTATAAGAAAGCTCGGAGTTCTTTTTATTTTGGTATGAAAATTATTAAAAGTCAAACTACAAAATATCTTTAGATACTTATCGGAGGTCACACTTTGAGGAAAAGATGGATGTACTTTGGCCAAAAATGGTTTATTTTATAAATTGTGACTCTCTCTCTCTCTCTCTCTCTCTCTCTCTCTCTCTCTCTCTCTCTCTCTCTCTCTCTCTCTCTCTCTCTCTCTCTCTCTCTCTCTCTCTCTCTCTCAAATGTCTTAATGTATCAAAACATATTGACAATTGGAAGACTCTTACGTGCAATTATAATGCTAATTGACGTTGCGACGAAGGTCACACCCATTGTTAATTTAATCAAGTCTTGATAAAATCCATGATAGTGTTAATATGAGTTATGTAATATGTAAATTTCTCAAAAGTTACCATGAACATTTAAGGGGGTTATTAGGCAGGCGTGTTATGAAGGCTCATAAGATATACATTCTTCAAATTCGATTTTTTTTCAATTAATCAATCAAATATTTTTAGATGCATGAAAGAAATTTCTTCTTGTCTTCTTTAAACAATGAAAGTTTGAATAAGAGCAAAATATCGAAGAGACTTATAGTTAAATTATTTGTATCAATATTTACTTACCGTGATTGTGAATTAATTGTATCTAATGTATTATATTTCTTTTTTGCACTAAAAGTAGTGTATTTCCTTTCGTGTTTCCTGTTCTGAATTCTTGTTTCGTTATTAATAGATCATTTTACAAATATGGTTTTCAGAGGTGTTTAATTATAATTCTGGTACATTATGCAAGGCGCTGACAGACAATCTATTTATAATTGATCATATTAACCTAACAGTGACTATAGAAGTTACATTTAATAACCACGGAAAGAAATGATACTGGGCAGTTACCTATATGCATCCGCATGCATGCAACCAAATAAATGTTTATATTGAAATAAACATAGGACACATCTATAAAATAGTTCAGTACACAGCCTTAGTATAAGTTGGCAGGGTTGATTTATCTAAAAACCTTCTTGTTGACAAAAAAAATCCCACACAAATTCAAGACATATACAAATTCCTAGAGACAAATTCAATTTATAATGTGTGTACCAACAAAAGAAAAAACAAAACATATTATTTCCCTTTCAATTGAAAACGTATGTTTTATAAGTAAGAACTTTAAAATTTAAATCAAAATTTTAAACGGATCCGTTGTCCTTCAAAATCAGTTCAATAACTTCCATCAAGTTAGAATAGATCATTTGTCGGTATGCACGAATTTGCTTTACATTTTGTTTTATCTACATCTTGTTTTAATAAATCGACGAGCAGAAGTTTTATTTCTCAAACAATTTTCTTTCTAGCTCAATGTTTTGGGAGTTTATCTAGAAATAAGTAAACAAAAAAATGTCTTACAAATATGGTCATTCGTAGCTCAATCACCAATTAAAACAATAGGGCAGTCATTACTGTACCGAAAGACAATCAGCCCCTTAAATATGAAAAAAACAAAACACAAGGATTATAATTGTGTGAATAAGATTTTTCATCTAAATAATACTACTTCAAAACAGTTGAAAAAAAACTAATTAAGACCAAGATGGAGGGTATTATTTTTTCTTAAATAGAAAAATCACCAAATGTGGCTTAAATAAAGACAACCGTAGTTTACCGATGTGCAACTCTGGTAAATTGGTAAGGTTGAGACAAACCAAAGGAACAACCAACACTGGGGGAATGTATGAACCCGAAAAGAAGCTAGACCGGGTGTGTCGAAATGGTTATTATCGGTCTTTTTTTTACCTCATTAGATGCGGTAAATGTCACTTCTGCTATGCATGCACCAATGCAACACCTGTAATGACAAATCCAACTCAGTCGAAATGTCACCACCATTGTATATTGGAGACAATCGGTACAATTTCAGATTAAGTCAGTGGTTTTTCCTCATAACTTTATTTAAGTTCTTTTGTGAAGTAATAGTGTGAACATACACGATGGTAATGTAACAGCTGAGATATGTAGACACTTTACGATGGAGTAGAGGGTAAGTTTCACCCTTAGATTGATTCTTATTCTTATGAGTCTTTATGTACTCGAAACGCGCGTCTGGCGTATTAAATGATAATCCTGGTACCTTTGATCACTTTTTCCCGAATATATAATACATTTTTGTATTGCATCATTTGAAACATTAAGTTTTTACCTGTAAGTTAAAGATTGTCATAACCGTATTTGGCACAATTATCTTGAATCTTATTATGTATTAAATTGATATAAGGAATATGAATACATAATTTCCTGCAGACGACGTGTCTTAACTGACATACGCTTTGATACTTTGAATGTGGGTACGTTACATAAAGACGACTCTTTGCAGACGATTCATTATGTGCAATTGACATTATTTAGTGTTATTTTACTGACACGTATTTGTCATTGTCATACATGTAACTTTGGAATCCGTATAAATGGCTTTTTTCATAAGTGCCATATAGATACATCACCCCAAGACAATCAAACTTTTGTCTTGTGGTACCATGTTAAAAGTCCGACTCAGCGTGTCTTTTTTTAACAAAGCAGGATATATCTACATGTCATTAAAAAGTCAATATCCTGCACATGTTCATAATATTTGACGCTGGAAATAAAGCAGTAATAATTCAATCAATAAAACACTTACAAATAAGTTATTTGAAAGTCTGCTCTATGGTCGGGTTGTTGTCGCTTTGACACATTCCCCATTTCCATTCTCAATTTTATACAGACATATACATAGGCTTCTTTGTAGATTGACTGGTAAAAATATCCAGTATGCTTTAGAAAGATAATATTTACCCTTATTCACTTTTCACTTATCCTTGTGTTTTGATAATATATTTCATTTTTCTGTTTGTATTTTACCAGCTATTATTTTTCTGATTCTGTTTTTTACCTGTGTTTATGTATTTACTGTCGCGCTTCCTGTCCAATTATACTGTCGATATAAATATATATGTACGGTTTAGTATGACAATCGAAAGTTTATTTTTTATGTATAGCCATAATTGAGTGAAAGAAAGTTTACATATATCACGCATGGTTCAATAGTCATATTATGAATATTGCTGTTCAATATTCATCTCAAGTTTTGAAGAGATAGAAAAAAGTGAATGTGTTTTGCACACTTAGTTTTCTATGTATAATAACAATGGAAACTACTTAAGATTTTGCATTATGCCTGTGTATTGTCTGTCTTCTTATATAGATACCTTACTAGTTTTTAGCAACTTATCATCCGTTGTCTCGCTAACAAAAAAAAATTGCCAAATTGTGTGTATTGTCGCCATGTTTAGTCTTGTGGACAACGGTATACAAATCTGATAACCATGGTGTTTTAAATTTCAAACAATCTTAAAAAAAAGTTTATTGCAGCGAAATAAATAGAAATAATAGAAATACATTCAAAGTCGATATGTTTTACTTTCTTAATATATTAACTACTAATCGCCATAGTTAAACATTTATTAGACAGGAATGCACATATACGTATTAACCATGATTTTATCATACCAATATTTGAGTTGACTTTTTTTGTCTGGGGGTATCTACTTTCAGCGCGAATGTAAACCTTTTAAAAATGTCCAATACTTTTGCTGGAATTGTTACTGGATAAAGGCATAATTCTTCGAGGCATAAACCTCCATTGTATTAGAATGAGAATAGATAAATAACATAAACTTATACTGTTTTATAAATTTTAAATGGGATTGTACCCCTCATTTGGTAGAACTAGCACTCATTCTTTCTCCTATAATGCTTTGTAATAATCCCCATCTTAATATAAAAGTATCCCAAAGTATGTTTGAAAGTTGACTAGACAAATGTTAAATGACTGATAATTTGTTTTACCGAACTATTATATTATATCATTGTCAGTTTATAAGTAATGCTATCAACCTAAAAATCATTTGTTTGATCAACTGTAACTACCCTGTTGAGGATTTCTCTTTTAATGTCCTAATACGACTGATGTAATACAGATCATACTTGATTCCGTAATCACCATTGTTGATAATAAAGATGAAATAAATGATGACTTATTCCTTTAAGAAATATATTATTTTCATGGATGGTATACATGTTGCTATTTTTAGATCTGTTCACAAATATATTAATGACACAAGTACTCGTCATTTTGTATTTTTTTTAGTTCACAAATTACCTATAGTGTCTCTTCCAAACATTATTTATATATTTTTAATGACTTTAAAATGGTGATATATAAAATTTGATATAAACATGCCTTCACACTTCTACATAATATATTGGTTGTGATGCACAATGTTTATATGTATTTCTTTGTGTATGCTCATAAATAGCATTCCGTTTTCCAATATAATGCTAATATTTCAGATCCGGCTGTTTATAAATGATGAATACCTTGAACGTGTTATATAGAGAGAGCTTGTTAATGATGTGTCTGTTGTTCAATCTTTTTCATACCTTTATGAATAAAATATGTTTAAAATCAGAATCATTTGGGTTCTAAAAATAAACATGACTGCACGACTTATAGATTTAACATCGACAAGATTAATGTAGGACACAAAGTAAAATAATTGCTTAAAACACCGCAAAAAAATCATTCTGATTTCGGTCATGGTATTGTCATAAAGTGCGTTGAAATGAACCGTGGTAAACATGGTATAGCAAACATCAAATTACCTCACAAAATGTTATCACGCACTATAGTCAAATAGTTTCAAATCGCGAATCTTCAGTTGTAAATCTCAAGAGTTAAAACAAAACAGCTATTTCATATTAGAAATGTCGGAATTTAATCAAATTAAATCAATATATAATAGATAGAAGTGTCCTTAAACAATAGATATATGAAACAGAAATTGAAAGTACATTTCGGGTATTTTCGAGAAATCCATTTGTTAGGGATATGATCAAATATCTTTAGCACATAAAAAATGATAGTCTGCGACGGAAAATGTGTTTTTTGTTGTGTAGAACGGACATTAGCCTTTGAATCCGTTAAATGGATCAGGTCAAATGTTTGTATTGAAAACAAAATAACCATGTTACTTTTTTGGTTGATTTTAGTACTAAGAGACAGTAACGGATGATTATCAGGGTTAACTTAAAATTAAAATAATAACTTAAATTTTTTTCAAATTCAAATTTTTACCCTTAAAGTCTACGAAATTTCGACTTTATCTGGAGCATGTAACGTTTTAAAACTTGTACTTTAACTTCCAACACTCGATATTCAAATAATGTCTCATGATTCGCTGTATAAAACGTATCATCATTGCAAAACGTCTTCTTTATTTACACAAAACGACAAAAGAAAAGTGGGCGACATTATTGAAATAATAATCAGAAAAAAATACCAGCGACTTTTAAAATTGAGTTCAACATTTACGGTATGAACTATGTCTTTTTCGTTCAAACATCGTTGTAAAAAAACAACGGAATTCATTATAGATTGGATTATGTTTTAAAGATCAAACACCTATTCAACTTCTGAAAAAGAAAATAATATTTCTATGGATTATGTCTTAAATTATTAGTTCAGACTGCATATAGCGCGTTTGCATTATTCTTATGTAATGGAATAGTACTTACAAAAACACAAAGATTGACATAAGTTTTTATTGTTTCTACGAAAAGATGAATAGGGTTCTACAAATTCAAATTTATTTCCTCAAACTAGGGTAATGGTAGGATAAGAATAACTTAGTAGTATTCGTCACTTAAATTTGATAATTTTAAATTACAAGAACACGAAGTATTTAAAAATTCTTCTGATATTAAAAAATGTATTCTGTCAGATATTTGTAACTATCAATTTTAGTTATGAAATCTAGATGTGACTGTCATAAAAGTGAAAAGTTTAGCGCTATACAACCACCAGGTTCAATCCCCCGTTTTCTGCATTTGAAAATGCATGTAGCAAGTCAGGAATATGACAGTTGTTGTCCATTCGTTTGACGTGTTTTATCTTTTTATTTTGCAATTTGATTAGGGACTGTCCGTTTTGAATTTTCCATCGGAGTTCAGTATTTTTATGACTTTACTTTTTTGCATTTTATATTTGACTTGCGGGTGCTTTACTTAAGGTAACAGGTACGTAAATGACTTGTCTTGTGATTTTTAAAAGAAATTGTATGCACGTAGAACTTATTAAAAGATAATGAAAAATTCAAGCTTTATTTATTCTGCAGTTTAAACCAATCCTACGATTTTTCTATAAAAATCAAATGTTTTTAAGGTATTATTTTCCTTTTCTTTTGATATATAATTTTCATGGGGTTACCGAGCTCAGCCGTTGAAAGGGTGTTGTTGACGGGAAAAGAGAGAGAAAAATCATGACGTCGCCGAAAGGATTACGCAACGTCAAGGTTATTTCAGCAGAATTGTAAAGACAACGACGGCCTCATTATTATTTGTTTGCTTATTCAAATGCGCTATAGAGCATATTATCCTGTCTGGAAAAAGGATTGATTACCTATTATTGTTTTTCGGTGATTATACGAGGTCTTTTAGTATTTATAACGTATTTCTGGAATGATTAAAAACACAATGTTAAAGGACATATGTTTATAAACTTATTGAACAGAAACGATAAAAGATCTATCATTAGAATAGATTCTCCGAATGACGAGATACATTCAATGTTCACATATTGGACCACAATTTTGCTACTTCACAATATTGGAGGCGAAATATACCGCGCAACGGGAAATTGAAACTTATAAGCCAAAACCATACTGAGAATGTCATGTGAAAAAAAAAACGAAATGGGGAAATGTGTCCATGGGGCACAGATGATGCGCCCACTGGCATATGATTTTATAAAGTGATATTACTAAAAAAACTTTAAAAGTGACGCCACCAAAATGTAAACTAGATCTGTGATTTGTTTTGGTAATCAGCATTGTGTATAAGTCTTCTAACATTTGTTTGAGACAAACTAAAATTAGAGAACGGAAACCAATTTTGGACGGTACGATGGACAGACGGACAAGTGAAGCAATGCACCCTCCGCTACGGCGTGTGCATAAAAAAAATCACAACATTTAACTTTTAATCTCCGATAGTTGCAGGAGATCATGCATATAAAATATATAAAATTATGGTTCAATGACACGAGAACATAACATAAACATAAACATGAACACATACTTCGATCCAAATAGTACTGGTCATTTGCAAAGTTAAGTAGTGTGTTTAATATATGACACGAAAGGAGATGTGGGATAAATGTAGATTATAGGCAAAAGACCAACAAAAAGAATATTTCAAAGTTTGTTGCATAGTATCCCTACTTTTGTTTTGTTCCGTTATTATAGTGCGGACAGTGCATAGATGTGAATATCTAAAAACAAATGTATATAAATTCAAATTATTTTTTTGTTTTTCGGCTTCGCCGCGGTTGCCAATGTTTTCTCGGGATATCAATCTGTTCTATCACCCACTCAGCTACGTGTTGTTATAAATTGTTTAACATAGACTTTGAACACACTTTATATGATGTTCAGATAAATGTATCCAATCTAGATTTTGAGAGCTGTAATGATCAAGCTAACAATATAGTGAATAGAAAAGCTGTGTGTGATTTTGAAGAACCGTCTTCGAAGGATTTTAAAGTATGCATTAGATGTTGCAGAGATTGGAAATCACCAACAGCATTATGGACCTCGTAATTTATGCCAACAATATTCATATATAAAAAAGGAGATGTGGTATGATTGCCAATGAGACAACTATCAACAAAAGAATATTCATGTTCGTACTTTAGAATTTTTTGCAAGTTTTGCGAAAATTGAGAAGAAATACGTACAGCAAAAATAAAAAAACTCTAATTCAAAATTTTTATAGCAGTATTTGCACATGTATATAAACAGTATCAACTGAAATCGAAATAACTGTAATTCCGATATTTTGCGCAATTAAAAATTAATTGATTGATGCCAGCAGAAATTTCTATATCATCAGTATAATATATATAATACTTTGCTAATTATGTTTTTTTTTGAAGTTGCGGTAAAGCCGTAATTTTCAATCAGCGGATCTATATTTTTCCCTTGCCGCTTTTTCTTGTTGAAAGCTTGTAATTCACAATGTTCCATTCAATTCAAATTGACTGAAAAGAAACGTGTATTCATTTCTTTTAAATTTTCGTTCATTTTGAAAGAGAGTTTTACTTCGGAGTTCACGTTTGTTCATGCGGAAGGTCCCATCACCATTAGTCAATACGATTCTCGTTCAAGCTTATTGTCACTTTCTCTTGCTTACCCGTTTGAAGTAATTTCCGACATTATATTTTACAAATTTCATGTCACACAGAAAGCAATTAAACTCTTTTGCTTTTCAATATTTATTTTTACTAAATATAAATTATTTGTTTTAATAGCACTAGTACTTTCATTTTCAAATTCTATTTATACCATATTGCGGACGTGAAAGAATGCCCTGTAAAGAAATATTTATGTTTATATTTGTATGAGAAAATGGTTATATAACAGTTATAATAGGAATATCAAATTAAAAAATATTAGACTAAGTATTAACCTCTTTTAATTTTTGTGTCGAGGATTGAATACGTCCTAGCCGTTTTCACTCACGTTGACAGTTGTTTTGGGAAAAATTATTTCTTTGAATGCAAATGACTGAATATAAGTCTATGACACAGTTTGCTTTGGAAGTTCAATAAATAAAACGACAATATATAGTGTAAGCTTTAATTTGTTATTGTGGGAGTTAGCGTGTGTACTGCATGTACGTGTTCACGATATTGTTATCAATATACTACATTTCATTTTTACGTCACATATGAACATTTCCGATTTTTTAGGTCTTTGCCGATTACCGGCGTATTGTAAGTTCATGTATGGACAGTTACCCCAAGGTTTAAACCAAATATTTCCGAGACCCATTCTTTGTACTTTAAACAGTTTTGTAGAAACATAATTTATATGCAAGTTTTAATTTGGTCAGCTAGTATTTAATTTAGTAAACCCAACTCAGTCGCTCTTCGGCCATCACGACATGCCAAGTTTCTTTCATTTTCATGGGAGGAAAGCACGGTTTAACTGTTACAAGATATTTCATTTTACATTCTTCAATGTTAGCTATATTTTTGATGATATGCATTTAATACTCTTCCACCAAATTGAATATATTCCGACATTTTGAAAATATTTTTTATGGTGTACGGGAGATAACTCCCATAGCAACAAACGCCTATTTTCCCGTTTTCCGCTAGAGGCGTTCGTTTACGTACCTCTCACCTTAAGACGATGTGTCATGTACCATTTGGTGCTGTTTTCATCTTGATCCATGACCGTCCCAATGATCAATTTTTGATATCTATGAAATTAAATAACTGTTTCTATCTTTAAAATGACTCAAACATTTTGTATGCGACTAGACTACCAGTACACGCACTGTGCCTTTCAACATTCTTTATGAATTTTTATCTTAAAATCCTTGACTATAAGGTCAATCTCGAATTAATTTTATCATGGTGAAAACTTGTATTAATCATAAAATTTTAATCCTTAAACTTAGTTTGTTTTTATGTCCACTCAAGACAGCTGGTAACTTAGAATTGGTGCAATCACGTTCGATTTAGAACTTTATAGTATTGCTGTGTCTTTGTTGCTAGCCTTATTTATATCATATAAATCTTTATTGTTTTTGTTTATAATATGTGATATTTGGAAAGATGAAGCGTTATCATAGGACATAGTGTCAAATATTATTATGATTCCATTTTTTTAAAACTCTATTCTATTGAATTACAGAAATACATAGAGTTTCAATATTCGGTATGAGTGTACCTTACTATTAGATAAAATCAGAAAAAAAATTGCAGATGGTATCGTAAGCATTCGTGATGCTGTACTGCTGAATTATGTTTTACTTAATATTAACATTTTCGATATTAAATTCTAAATAATATTTGCAAATTGATGATTTTAATTCGTGCTTCAATTTTTTTCATTTAAAAACCTGCATCACCAATACAACAGGGTATGAATTATCGTCTACATTCGAGGTGAATGTGTTTAAGTTAAAACAAATAAGACCATGTTTACTATATACATGTATATAGATATAATACATTTTTGATCTGATATCTTTTTATATGCATTACATCAAAATCTCGTGATCCCAATTGGAAAAATTATGTCATACATATTCTTTTTGATTAAAGACTATTTTCTTCATTAGTTTCTTTTTTCAAAGACAATATTTGAAATGTAAAATATATGGGAAAAATCATTATAGACATTTCTTTATAATGAATCCAGCAATATGCCAACATATTTATGAAAAACTCGTCTTTGCTAATGCTCCATACCAGCCCTTATCGTGGTTCCGATTCATTGACGATATTGATTTCAAATGGACAGATTCACAAGAACATCTTAATGAATTTCTAGAACACTGTAACTCTTTCCACCATTCAATAAAATTTACATATGAATCATCTATGGAGAAAATAAACTTCCTCGATACTACCAGTTACATCAAGAACGGAACTATTATAACGGACCTTCATACCATACAAACGGACTAACATCAATTCCTTTCCCCTTAAAGTTGCAATCCTAAACACTGCTCCCGTGGGAACCCATTCAGCCAGGCATTGCGAATCAAGAGAATATTCTCTACTAAAAACACGAAATATGCTAGACTTGGACAACTACGTAAATAAAGGCAACAGTAGTATACCGCTGTTAAAAACTCATAAATCCATGGACAAAAAACAAAATCGGGGTAACAAACTAAACCCGAAGGAAACGCATTAAATATAAGAGGAGAACAACGACACAACACTAAAATGTAACACACACAGAAACAAACCTAAACATCTAGTTGTTCATGGATACAATTACAACATCATTTATAGCGCTTTCGACAGAGCAAACATAACTAGTCGCCAAGAATTCCTAGAATACAAAGATAAGAATGAGGCAGCTAACAGAACACCCCTTGTACTCACTTACCATCCTGATTTTAAAAATGTGTCATCCATTGTTCAGAAGCATTCGTGACAAATTAGTGACATCTGTATTAGCAAAGCAGCCTACTCTATCTCCCGGTTGCTACAAACAATGTGGTCGAAGGAATTGTTTGTGTTGTTAAGCTGCCAATACAAGCAGTTATTTCATCAGCTCCGTTACTAAACAAATTTATACCATCTACTCTAATTTCAACTGTAAAACTGAGAACTCAATTTATATATTAACATGTGACACTTGTGACATTCAGTATGTGGGAGAAACCATGGACATATTTAATATTCGACTAAATAACCATCGTTCATTGTACAAAACCAACAAAAACTGTCCTCTCACAAGACATCTTCGTTCAACGAAACATCCTTTTGGTAATGTTAACTTTCCAAATCATAGAAGTCAACACCGAGTGGGACACCACGACGAGAAGGAGAAGAGAAAACTGTTGGATCCACCAACTCCACACTTAAAAACCTGATGGTCTTAACGAAAAAGACGAGAAAAGATACAGGAAAGATAAAGAATATTGTAATACAAAGCATCGTCCTTTTTATCCGGTAATATTGGCCAATGAACGTTGCTAACTTCAACTACCAATTATGTATTTTCAAGGCACTTAAATCCAAGTGCAACATATACATTGAGCAGCAAAATTTTCTTATTTTCATGGCAGCTAAATACAAGTGTAACATATGCATTGAGCTGCATCCGATTTCACCTGGATAGATGCACGCCTGATAAAACTAGTTGGTCTAGCAAAATATTGCGTTTATTTTCATCAATTTGTAAATATTTTAAACATTTTTATATTTACATACTAAATAGTGTGTTAAAATTACATTGTTAGGCAATCTATATACAAATAAGAATATATATTTATAATTATAATCGAAAAAAAGTGTAAACTTTTTGTTTTATATAATAAACCTGTTCATTGATTACCGACACCGCTTTTTTCTTTTATAAAATACATGATTATACCATAATGATTTACCTGGGAAATACAAAAATAACTTTTGAAAAATCAATTTTTGATCTGATATCTATTTATATGCATTACATCAAAATCTCGTGATCCCACTTGGAAAAATTATGTCATACACAGTCTTTTTGATTAAAAACTATGTTCTAGTTTCTATGTTCAAAGACAATATTTGAAATGTAAAAGATATGGGAAAAAATCATTATAGACATTTCTTTATAATGAATCCTGCAATAGCGCTTATTCCTGCAACAATCACAACAGGTATTTTCCAACCTTGTCTGAGAGGCTCTTCTTTTGTCTGATCAATTCTCTCACACATGTCTTCCGTATAGGCTTTATCTGTGCTGATTGCAATCCGTTCTGTTATTTTTTTCATCAGATTTTTTAACTGTTTTTCCATTTCATCCCCTGTGCATTTATTTTCAAATAAAACATATCTGCCTCCACAATCTTCAAGTAAACTTTTAACATCCTCTGGTAAGCTTTTAATGTATTGATGTTCATCTGGGTCTATACCGTTATCATCTTTAAACCTTTCCCTCCAAACATCTAAATTAGTGAAGAGGATGATAGCATACTTGAACATTTCTTTTCCGAACAAACACTGGTATCGAAGAGCTATTTTATGGACATCTACGGCGCGACCCATTTCAATGACCAGAAGGAAAACATTTACACCTTCATTTGCTATTTCCAGCCCCTTCTTTATTTCAATTAATAACTTTTCAGTTTCGACTTTTTCTCCCCAAACTCCAGGGGTGTCTATTACGTGGAGCCGATAGTCAAACCGTTCCACTGCTTGAGATCTGCTTTTTTCAGTAATTGGTGTACCGCCGGGACCAACTTTGAATACTTTATCACCGAGTAAATTATTTGCTGTCCGACTTTTACCAGCACCAGTATGGCCCAAAAGCATTATCGTTATCTCTCGTTTTGTCGGAACATCCTACAATACAAATATTTGTTTTTCACCTTTTGAGATAAAACAAAATGTGTATAATATCAGCTTAGAAATGTTACTTTAACAGTAAAATAAACAATCATATTCAAAAATACATCAATATATGTAATGTGACTGCTTGGTAATCAAAATAATTATCTTTTACGAAAGACAAAAGACAACTGTTATGTTTATCATATGCATGCCCTGTTTTGTGATACAACCCTAGATAAGACAGACAATGAAAGACAGCACGCGACTTAAGAAAACAATACTTAATATAGCCTAGTTGGCTCAGTGATTATGAGCGCTGGCCATAATGATGTCACAGATGCGAATTTTGATAACGCAAACTTGAGAATCAACATTTTCGTCATTTTCTTTAAATATTGACAGATAAAATCAGGTAAAGTGAAAAACGTTGATGATAATTCTACGACATTTATTCTTAGCAATTTGTACTTACCATTATTGTGGTTTCACTTTATCTTTTAAGTTTTTTGTTTCCTTTTTTCTACCTTGGATTTATGTATTTACTATCTAGTTTCCTTTTCTCAATTCTACTTTCGATATAGATCGAAATGTTTTGACTCGAGATAACAGATAACATCATTGACCAATAGAAAACAAAGCGCCTTGCTTCAAATTGAATATATTTCTTTTATCGACAAATAATCCAGGACCATTGTTGTAAGAAAAGAAAATCAAAGACAAAAGGTATCATACGACATACGACATAATGTTGAAAATAACATTTTTTCTATTAATGATAGAGTATTGTTAAAAAATTTCAGAAGGAAACATGGAATGGGCACTATAGAACAACAAAGATATAAAGGTCCCTTTATAATTACAGAGTATAGAGGAAAGGGAAATTTCTTAATGATTGATGAAGAAACAAATAAAAAAATTGGGCCACATAACCAAAAATCTCTAAAAAAGTGGAATGACCCTGTAATGAATGAAAGCATTGGAAGTGAGACATTAGATAAAAACAATAACGTATCTGTACATGAAAACTTGACGGGTAAGAGTTTTGAAGCTTCAGTTACTGTACATACTGAGAATTTTCAAACTCAAAATGTTGATGTTGTGGAGAAAGATTCAGATATAGATTTAGGGGAACAAGATGATGATTATTTTCCTTCTGCCCAGTCAAAAGTTATATCACCAATTAATGAAGCTTCATTTGACTTGTTTGATGTGTCATTGAAGGAAATGTTTTCCCCTCCAGGCACCGCATATGACAGTGGAGATGAAATTGAAGTATTGAAAAAAGACATTCCAATTAGTCCAGTACCTTCAAAACGCCGTTGCAAAACGATTCGCCAACCTAGCATATATGAATACTATTAATACAATATTCATAAAGGATAATGATTTATAATTGAACAAGCAATAGAATTAATAAATTAACAATTTATAAAGTATCTCTGCAAATTGGAATATAGCTTATGTTAAGATTATCTATCTATATATATATATTAATAACCAAATAACAATTTTTTTTTATTATTCTTCAAAAATATGCATGCTGCATGTTTGTGTGATGTAACTTTTATAAATTTGAACAAGAATTTTTATTATGGACAGTATTCTATAGGGACAATTAATATTATCCATGAAATATTGTGCTGTTGACAAAATTTAATATAAAATATTATTAGCAGACACGTTTTCATAGTGATATATTGTCATGGACATAATTTCATAGTGAAATATTGTCATGGACAAAATTTCATAGTGAAATATTGTCAGTGACAAAATTTAATAGTGAAATATTGTCTTTAAGGCGGTGACAAAATTTCATGGACAAGCACAATATTTCATAATGAAATATTGTCCTTATAGGGCATATAAATAGCTTTTTGTGCCCTCCATTTTAATTCGGTGCAAATCGGATGAAAAATCAAGCTGCCAAAGGCAATACATGATTCTGATTGACCAATGAACAACCATCTCACACTTAACTTATTATTTAAATGTTTTGATAAAACAAGTTTGATGATTGAAAGAAACCCTATACCCCCTTTCGTTTTTAAATAGTTGGCATACATTCTGGTGTTGACATGATTATCAATTCATGCAATTATATGGTCATTGTTATAAATTTCCTGTTTACAAAACTTTGATTTACTTATCCCAGGAAAAGATAACTTAAGCCGTATTTGGCACAAATTTTTTGGAAATTTGGGTCCTCAATGCTCCTCAACTTTGTACTTGTTTGGCTTTATACCTATTTTGATATGAGCGTATCTGATGAGTCTTATGTAGATGAAACGCGCGTCTGACGTACCAAATTATAATCCTGGTACCTTTGATAACTTTTTAACCATTGGAAAACTCTGCTTGTCATTACAAATCAATTATACAAAATTTGAAGGTATGTTTTGTTTCATTCAAATAATACTGATTAAGTACCGGCTTATAAGAAAGCTCGGAGTTCTTTTTATTTTGGTATGAAAATTATTAAAAGTCCAACTACAAAATATCTTTAGATATTTATCGGATGTCACACTTTGAGGAAAAGATGGATGTACTTTGGCCAAAAATGGTTTATTTTATAAATTGTTACTTGGATGGACAGTTGTCTCATTGGCACTCATACCTCATTTTCTTATATCTATATATAGTTCCCATTGAAACTCTTCAGAAAATCATGTTTACTTGTACCTTTTTTAAACGGTGCATTAAGTGCTTAACAAATTGCGCATTAACATAAAAGTTAAACAACTCTCTCTCTCTCTCTCTCTCTCTCTCTCTCTCTCTCTCTCTCTCTCTCTCTCTCTCTCTCTCTCTCTCTCTCTCAAATGTCTTAATGTATCAAAACATATTGACAATTGGAAGACTCTTACGTGCAATTATAATGCTAATTGACGTTGCGACGAAGGTCACACACATTGTTAATGTAATCAAGTCTTGATAAAATCCATGATAGTGTTAATATGAGTTATGTAATATGTAAATTTCTCAAAAGTTATCATGAACATTTAAGGGGTTTATTAGCCAGGCGTGTTATGAAGGCTCATAAGATATACATTCTTCAAATTCGATTTTTTTTTTCTATTAATCAATCAAATATTTTTAGATGCATGAAAGAAATTTCTTCTTGTCTTCTTTAAACAATGAAAGTTGGAATAAGAGCAAAATATCGAAGAGACTTATAGTTAAATTATTTGTATCAATATTTACTTACCGTGATTGTGAATTAATTGTATCTAATGTATTATATTTCTTTTTTGCACTAAAAGTAGTGTATTTCCTTTCGTGTTTCCTGTTCTGAATTTTAGTTTCGTTATTAATAAATCATTTTACAAATATGGTTTTCAGAGGTGTTTAATTATAATTCTGGTACATTATGCAAGGCGCTGACAGACAATCTATTTATAATTGATCATATTAACCTAACAGTGACTATAGAAGTTACGTCTAATAACCACAGAAAGAAATGATACTGGGCAGTTACCTATATGCATCCGCATGCATGCAACTAAACAAATGTTTATATTGAAATAAACATAGGACACATCTATAAAATAGTTCAGTACACAGCCTTAGTATAAGTTGGCAGGGTTGATTTATCTAAAAACCTTCTTGTTGACAAAAAAAAATCCCACACAAATTCAAGAAATATACAAATTCCTAGAGACAAATTCAATTTATAATGTGTGTACCAACAAAAGAAAAAACAAAACATATTATTTCCTTTTCAATTGAAAACGTATGTTTTATAAGTAAGAACTTTAAAATTTAAATCAAAATTTTAAACGGATCCGTTGTCCTTCAAAATCAGTTCAATAACTTCCATCAAGTTAGAATAGATCATTTGTCGGTATGCACGAATTTGCTTTACATTTTTTTTTTATCTACATCTTGTTTTAATAAATCGACGAGCAGAAGTTTTCTTTTTCAAACAATTTTCTTTCTAGCTCAATGTTTTGGGAGTTTATCTAGAAATAAGTAAACAAAAAAATGTCTTACAAATATGGTCATTCGTAGCTCAATCACCAATTAAAACAATAGGACAGTCATTACTGTACCGATAGACGATAAGCTCATTAAATATGAAAAAAAAACCACAAGGATTATAATTGTGTGAATAAGATTTTTCATCTAAATAAACAAAACAGTTGAAAAAACTAATTAAGACCAAGATGGAGGGTATTACTTTTTCTTAAATAGAAAAATCACCAAATGTGGCTTAAAAAAAGACAACCGTAGTTTACCGATGTGCAACTCTGGTAAATTGGTAAGGTTGAGACAAACCAAAGGAACACCCAACACGGGGGGAATCGTATGAACCCGAAAAGAAGCTAGACCGGGTGTGTCGAAATGGTTATTATCGGTACTTATTTTACCTCATTAGATGCGATAAATGTCACTTCTGCTATGCATGCACCAATGCAACACCTGTAATGACAAATCCAACTCAGTCGAAATGTCACCACCATTGTGTATTGGAGACAATCGGTACAATTTCAGATTAAGTCAGTGGTTTTTACTCATAACTTTATTTAAGTTCTTTTGTGAAGTAATAGTGTGAACATACACGAGGGTAATGTAACAGCTGAGATATGTAGACACAATACGATGGGGTAGAGGGTAAGTTTCACAGATGATATCGGATATGTTCCTTATGTCGTAATTACAATCCCCTTCCCTTTCGTGAATGTGACCTACCGAATTAGACTATTTAGCGGATTTGTTATAACATGAGCAACTCGACGGGTGACACATGTGGAACAGGATATGCTTACCCTTCCGGAGCACCTGAGATCAGCCCTAGTTTTGGAGGGGTTCGTGTTGCTTATTCTTTAGTTTTCTATGTTGTGTAATGTGTACTATTGTTCGTCTGTTTGTCTTTTTAATTTTTAGCCATGGCGTTGTCAGTTTAATTTTTCGGTTTATGAGTTTGACTGTCCCTTTGGTATCTTTCGCGCCTCTTTTACTGCTTAGAAATGGAAGGTGCTTATAAGCATTTTCCCCGTGGGTATCACCAGTTCTATAGTCAGTTCTTTTTAGTCGACATGGAATATGATTGATTCTTATTCTTATGAGTCTTATGTACTCGAAACGCGCGTCTGGCGTATTAAATTATAATCCTGGTACCTTTGATCACTTTTTCCCGAATATATAATACATTTTTGTATTGCATCATTTGAAACATTAAGGTTTTTACCTGTAAGTTAAAGATTGTCATAACCGTATTTGGCACAACTATCTGAATTTTCAATAATTTATTCTATTCAATTTCTTATTGATTTGACCTAACATTAGATTTAATTTGAGTGCTCCTGATGAGTCTAATGTCGTCCTATGTACATAATTGTAAGCCTTACACATTTTTGTAAACATTGTTGTCCCTTTTATGATAGGGGATTTGTTTTACTCGGCACGCAAGAACAAAACCAAAGACAACGCGTGATATTTGAAATGATTATTTATGATTACCTTCGATATCATGGTAAACTTAAAACATAAATATATTCGGAACTAATTTTTTATATATTATTTATAGATATATTATTGTGTGTCATGTAAGTAGATTACTTCATCAGGACACGGTGGTGTCCGTTTGACATCAGCGTAACTGTTAAAGCATTTGATGACAGCTCTAAACTATACGTTATTAAGTTATTTAACATGACCTTCACCTAACATTAGTTTTTTTAATATTAATCATGTTTTTCTATATAAAAGAAATAGATAGATAGATCACTTCAAAAAATCTTTTACCAGAAAATGCATTGTGTTGCTGATGCTGATCATATATTTGACTGTTGATTGCAATGTCGTGGTATTTTGAACTTTTGGCCTTATCTTGAATCTTATTATGTATTAAATTGATATAAGGAATATGAATACATAATTTCCTGACGACGTGTCTTAACTGACACTTTGAATGTGTGTACGTTACATAAAGACGACTCTTTGCAGACGATTCATTATGTGCACTTGACATAATTTAGTGTTATTTTACTGACACGTATTTGTCATTGTCATACATGTAACTTTGGAATCCGTATAAATGACTTTTTTCATAAGTGCCATATAGATACATCACCCCAAGACAATCAAACTTTTGTCTTGTGGTACCATGTTAAAAGTCCGACTCAGCGTGTCTTTTTTTTAACAAAGCAGGATATATCTATATAGCTACATGTCATTAAAAAGTCAATATCCTGCACATGTTCATAATATTTGCCGCTGGAAATAAAGCAGTAATAATTCAATCAATAAAACATTTACAAATAAGTTATTTGAAAGTCTGCTCTATGGTCGGGTTGTCGCTTTGACACATTCCCCATTTCCATTCTCAATTTTATACAAACATCTACATAGGCTTCGTTGTAGATTGACAGGTAAAAATATCCAGTATGCTTTAGAAAGATAATATTTACCCTTATTCACTTATCCTTGTGTTTTGATAATATATTTCATTTTTCTGTTTGTATTTTACCCGCTATTATTTTTCTGATTCTGTTTTTTACCTGTGTTTATGTATTTACTGTCGCGCTTCCTGTCCAATTATACTGTCGATATAAATATATATGTACGGTTTAGTATGACAATCGAAAGTTTATTTTTTATGTATAGCCATAGTTGAGTGAAAGAAAGTTTACATATATCACGCATGGTTCAATAGTCATATTATGAATATTGGTGTTCAATATTCATCTCAAGTTTTGAAGAGATAGAAAAAAGTGAATGTGTTTTGCACACTTAGTTTTCTATGTATAATAACAATGGTAACTACTTAAGATTTTGTATTATGCCTGTGTATTGTCTGTCTTCTTATATAGATACCTTACTAGTTTTTAGCAACTCATCATCCGTTGTCTCGCTAACAAAAAAAAAAATGCCAACATGTGTGTATTGTCGCCATGTTTAGTCTTGTGGACAACGGTATACAAATCTGATAACCATGGTGTTTTAAATTTCAAACAATCTTAAAAAAAAGTTTATTGCAGCGAAATAAATAGAAATAATAGAAATACATTCAACGTCGATATGTTTTACTTACTTAATATATAAATTACTAATCGCCATAGTTAAACATTTATTCGACAGGAATTCACATCTACGTATTAACCATGATTTTTTCATACCAATATTTGAGTTGACTTTTTTTTGTCTGGGGGTATCTACTTTCAGCGCGAATGTAAACCTTTTAAAAATGTCCAATATTTTTGCTGGAATTATTACTGGATAAAGGCATAATTCTTCGAGGCATAAACCTCCATTGTATTAGAATGAGAATAGATAAATAACATAAACTTATACTGTTTTATAAATTTTAAATGGGATTGTATCCCTCATTTGGTAGAACTAGCACTCATTTTTTCTCCTATAATGCTTTGTAATAATCCCCATCTTAATATAAAAGTATCCCAAAGTATGTTTGAAAGTTGACTAGACAAATGTTTAATGACTGATAATTTGTTTTACCGAACTATTATATTTTATCATATGTTTAGTAGTAAATACAGTAGTTTTGCATATGTGATAAATAGCCTGCTGTTTAATCCATATCGCGCAACTTTGATGCGCACCCTTTATCGCATACCCTTTATCACACCCCTACCCTTTATCGCATACCCTTTATCACACCCCTACTTTTTTTTTTTTTTTTTTTTACATAGTCAGTTTTGGTTTTTTTTTTTGCTTAAGAAAAATTTCCTCAAAATAGGTAAATTTTTTGAATGACGTCATTGTTTGGTATGTGACGTCACGAACGTCGAGTTTTCACATTGTATGTGACGTCACGAACGTCAAGTTTTCATATTTTTTGGCACACTAAATGCAACTATGAAAAATACAAAACACACAAATTAATACAATAATAAACAAAATATTTTTTAAAACAACAGCACGCAAATTGTAAGGTAACCCAGGTGCTTCGGATAAGTAATTGAGCAGTTCTTTTAAGGCCTTTGAAACAAGACAAAAGTAGAACTGAAGGTAACCCTTTGCTATGGATCAGAAAACAGTTCATATAATATAATACTCTTCTGTTGAAATATATGATAAAGTGTATAATACATGGCAAAATCCGTATCACATGCCGTATCACCCTCGACCAATATCATCCCTCGGGCCTAAAGGCCCTTGGGCTGATATTGATGTCTCGGGATGATACGACATATGATACGGATTTTGCCATGTATTATTCTCTATATATCATTGTCAGTTTATCAGTAATGCTATCAACCTAAAAATCATTTGTTTGATCAACTGTAACTACCCTGTTGAGGATTTCTCTTTATTGTCCTAATACGACTGATGTAATACAGATTCCGTAATCACCATTGTTGATAATAAAGATGAAATAGATGATGACTTATTCCTTTTCAGAAATATATTATTTTCATGGATGGTATACATGTTGCTATTTTTAGATCTGTTCACAAATATATTAATGACACAAGTACTCGTCATTTTGTATTTTTTTTAGTTCACAAATTAACTATAGTGTCTCTTCCAAACATTATTTATATATTTTTAATGACTTTAAAAAGGTGATATATAAAATTTGATATAAACATGCCTTCACACTTCTACATGATATATTTGTTGTGATGCACACTGTTTATATGTATTTCTTTGTGTATGCTCATAAATAGCATTCCGTTTTCCATTATAATGCTAATATTTCAGATCCGGCTGTTTATATATGATGAATACCTTGAACGTTTTATATAGAGATAGCTTGTTAATGATGTGTCTGTTGTTCAATCTTTTTCATACTTTTATGAATAAAATATGCTTAAAATCAGAATCATTTGGGTTCTAAATATTAAACATGACTGCACGACTTATAGATTTAACATCGACAAGATTAATGTAGGACACAAAGTAAAATAATTGCTTAAAACACCGCAAAAAAATCATTCTGATTTCGGTCATGGTATTGTCATAAAGTGCGTTGAAATGAACCGTGGTAAACATGGTATAGCAAACATCAAATTACCTCACAAAATGTTATCACGCACTATAGTCAAATAGTTTCAAATCGCGAATCTTCAGTTGTAAATCTCAAGAATTAAAATAAAACAGCTATTTCATATTAGAAATGTCGGAATTTAATCAAATTAAATCAATATATAATAGATAGAAGTGTCCTTAAACAATAGATATATGAAACAGAAATTGAAAGTACATTTCGGGTATTTTCCAGAAATCCATTTGTTAGGGATATGATCAAATATCTTTAGCACATCAAAAATGATAGTCTGCGACGGAAAATGTATTTTTTGTTGTGTAGAACGGAAATTACTCTTTGAATCCGTTAAATCGAACAGTACAATTGTTTGATTTGAAAACAAAATAATCATGTTACTTTTGTTGTTGATTTCAGTACTAAGAGACAGTAACGGATGATTATAAGGGTCAACGTAAAATCAAAATAATCACTTAACTTTTTTCAAAGTCAAATTTTTTACCCTTAAAGTCTACGAAATTTCGTCTTTATCTGGAGCAAGACATGTATCGTTTTAAATCTTGAACCTTGTACGTTAACTTCTAATACTCGATATTCAAGTTATGTCTCGCGATTCGCTGTATGAAACGTATCTCCATTGCAAAACGTCTATTTATTTACACAAAACGACAAAAGGTAGGCAACAGAATTGAAATAATAATCAGAAAAAAGTACCAGAGACTTTTAAAATTGAGTTCAACATTTACGGTATGAACTATGTCTGTTTTATTCACACATTGCTGTAAAAATAACGGAATTTGATGCGACTGTCATAAAAGGGAGAGGTTTACCGCTATAAAACTAGTTTCAATCCACCATTTTCTACATTTGAAAATGCCTGTACCAAGTCAGGAATATGACAGTTGTTGACCATTCGTTTGATGTGTACATGTTTTATCCTTTGATTTTGCAATTTGATTAGGGACTTTCCGTTTTGAATTTTCCTAGGAGTTCAGTATTTTTGTGATTTTACTTTTTTGTATTTTATATTTGACTTGTGGGTGCTTTAAGACGATGTGTCATGTACCATTTATTCCTGTTTTCATCTTGATCCATGACCATTCTTAAGATCAAATTCTGATTAACTAGGAAATTTAATAACTGTTTCTATCTTTAAAATGACTCAATAATTTTGTATGCGACTACACTACCAGTACACGCACTGTGCCTTTCAACATTCTTGGTGAATTTTTCTCTTAAAATCCTTGACAATAAGGTCAATCTTGATTTTTGTTATCATGGTGAGAACTTGTCTTTTTCATAAAATTTTAATCCTTAAACTTAGTTTGTTTTATGTCCACTCAAGGCACATGGTAACTTAGAATTTGGTGGGACCACGTTTGACATCAAGGTCGACTTAGAACTTTATAGTTGTGTCTTTGGCGATAGCCCTATTTATAACAAATAAATCTTTATTGATTTTGTATATAATATGTGATATTTGAAAGATAAAGCGTTATCATTGGACATTGTGTCAAATATTATATTGACTCTTTTTTCTTGTATCTATTCTATTTGAAGTATAGATATACATAGAGTTTCAATATTCGTGCAAATTGATGATTTTAATTCGTGCTTCACCTCTTTTTTTATTTGAAGACCTGCATCACCAATACAACAGGGTATGAATTATCGTCTACATTTGAGGTGAATGTGTTTTAGTTAAAGAAGATCATGTTTACTATATACATGTATATAGATATAAAACGATATATTTCTAATAATAATCGAAAAAAGTGCAAATTGATGATTTTAATTCGTGCTTAACTTTTTTTTATTTGAAGACATGCATCAACAAAACAGCAGGATATAAATCATCGTCTACATTCGAAGTGAATCATAATCGAAAAAAGTGTAAACTTTTTATTTATATAATAAACCTGTTCATTGATTACCGACACCGCTTTTTTCTTTTGTAAAATACATGATTATACCATAATGATTTACCTGGGAAATACAAAAATAACTTTTGAAAAATCAATTTTTGATCTGATATCTATTTATATGCATTACATCAAAATCTCGTGATCCCACTGGGAATAATTATGTCATACACAACCTTTTTGATTAAAGACTATTTTCTTCATTGGTTTCTATGTTCAAAGACAATATTTGAAATGTCAAATATTTGGGGAAAAAAATCATTAAAGACATTTCGTGATAATGAATCCTGCAATAGCGCTAAATCCTGCAACAATCACTACAGGTATACCCCAACCTTGTCTGGGAGGCTCTTCATTTGTCTGATCAATTCGCTCACACATGTCTTCCGTATAGGCTTCATCTGTGTTTAATGCAATCCGTTCTGTTATTGTATTCATCAGATTTCTTAACTGTGTTTCCATTTCATCCCCCTTGCATTTGTTGTCAAATAAAACATATTTGCTTCCACATTTTTTAAGTAAATATCTAGCTTCCTGTGGTAAGCTTTTAATGTACTGATGTTCATCTGGGTCTATACCGTGATCATCTTTAAACCTTTCCCTCCAAACATCTAAATTAGTGAAGAGGATGATAGCATACTTGAACATTTCTTTTCCGAACAAACACTGGTATCGAAGAGCTATTTTATGGACATCGACGGCGCGCCCCATTTCTATAACCAGAAGGAAAACATGTACACCTTGATTTGATAACTTCAGCCCCTTCTTTATTTCATCTAATAATTTTTTATTTTTGTTTTTCTCTCCCCAAACTCCAGGGGTGTCTATTACGTGTAGCCGATTGCCAAACCGTTTCCCTTTTTCAGACATGCTTTTTTCAGTAATTGGTGTACCACCGGAACCAACATTGAATACTTTAGTATCGAGTAAATTGTTCGCTGTTTGACTTTTACCTGCACCAGATGGGCCCAAAAGCATTATTGATATCTCTTGTTGTGTCGGAATACTCTACAATAAAAACAATTGTCTTTCACCTTTTGAGATAAAATGTTGTGTGATATTACCCGAGAAATGTAAGTTTAAAAATTATAAACAATCATATTCAGAAATACATTAATATATGTAATGTAACTGATTGGTAATCAAAATAATCATCTTTTACGAAAGACAAAATACATCTGTAATGTTAACCATATGCATGCCATGTTTTGTGATACAAACCTAGATAAAGCAGACAAGGAAAGATACCACGCGACTTAAGAAAACAATACTTTACATAGCCTAGTTGGCTTAGTGATTATGAACGCTGGACATAATGATGTCACAGATGCAGGGGTTCCAATTTCGCTGCGAATTTTGATAACGCAAATTTGAAAAATCAACATTTTCGTCATTTTCTTAAAATATTGACAGATAAAATCAGGTAAAGTGAAAAACGTCGATGATAATTCTTAACAATTTGTACTTACCATTATTGTGGTTTGACTTTATCTCTTTTTATGTTTTATGTTTCCTGTTTTCTACCTTAAATGTATGTATTTACTAACGTGTTTCCTTTTCTCAATTCTACTTTCGATATAGATCGAAATGTTTTGACTCGAGATAACAGATAACATCATTGACCAATAGAAAACAAAGCGCCTTGCTTCAAATAGAATATATTTCCTTTATCGACAAATAATTCAGGACCATTATTGAAAGAAAAAAAATCAGCAAATAAGAGACTGAAAATTAATCGAATCGGGTTTTGATAACCACAAGGCCGACAAGTAATTTTTTACCTTTATATTTACCCATGAGATTTGAAAACGTAGATATATATATATTACTCTACCTGTGATAAATACAGTTTTTGTTAGTAAAACAGGATTTTGATATTCCTGAAACTTTGTAATAATTGATGGGTGGTTTCTGTCTCCAACTTTTGACTATGAAAAACATGGCTCGCTTTGTTGGTTGCGTTTAATAAAAAAAAAATGAAAATAAAATAGCGTTAAAATAATAATAAGAATGCTGTTTCCGTTTTTAACAAATTCAATTACAGTAAATTCAATTGAATTCCGACTTCTAGTTGGTTTGCACTAAAGTTTAATCTTAATAATGCATGTGATTGAGACGTTTAATTAGCTAAAACAACTTAAAGGTTTAATCCACCGTTTTTTACATAAGAAAATGTCTGTACCTAATCAGGAATATAACAGTTAAGATCCATTCATTTGATGTGCTTGAGCTTTAAATTTAGTCATTTGAATACGACTTTACGTTTTGATTTTTTTCGGAGTTCTGTAATTGTATTGATGAAATTTACAATAAAACCGACACGATTTAAAAAGTCAAACAACCAATTTGTATCCAAATGTTTGGTTGATATGTTTCACCCAATAAATTTAGGGAGGTGAGGGGTTCCAAATCAACCAAAGGCTACGAATGAGTCTGAAATGACAACAAATTTATGAATGACCGTCGACAAATGGCGACAGAAAGGCCACACTCAGCAGTCAGGTTGCAGTCTGGTCTTGAAAAAAGTATTCAATATATCAGTTCGGCGAAATAGACATTCCGGTCAGACATGCAAACCGCCGGCCTAAAAAACATACGCCCGTTTTTTATTCATCATGTTCATTTAATGCTAAATAATTCTGTTGGAAATTATTGTTTCTAATAGAAAAAAAGTGGACAAGATTATTGTTTTTAATCCAGATACGGTCAGAATTTTTATTTTATGCAAAAATCATAGTCAGGTTTTTTTTTCAAATACTTTAGACTGCCTCCTCAAATCAAATGATTCGTACCTTAGAATTTAAATCTATCTAAAACTTATACTGACTGGGGATCATTATTCAGCTATCATGTTATTTTAAAATAGGCTGGGGCGTTTGGGGTTAACATGTTTTCGTAGGTAAATAATATTACTGTGGATATGTTTTTTTCATGAGAGTGAAATAGAGTAATACTTTCTGTTTGGTTGAATTGTGAAATAGAAGTCACTACTTAGCCTTAGCAATGTGTTACTGTAATTTGAATTTCAAAATGAGTGAGTGACGTTTTTTTTGGCACACTGGTCAACTCCACCATAGCGAATCACATGACTTGAACATAATCAATAAATACCAGCAAAAAATATCTTTATAAGTAAAGAATTGTCGCATAAAAATTAAATACACGGGAAATGGCAAAGTTCACGAAGTCTAGGCTGATCAATCATTTCACTTAAAATAAAAAAAAAAGTCCAAGCAAAGCCCTACGCCCCCTCTGGATCCGCTACTGCTCCTGGTACATATCTGGATAATTCAATATTTTAAAAACGTATATTTATATACTAATTTGTACGCGTTAAAATATTGGATTCTACTTAATTTGAATGTATTGTAACATATACGTTATTTCCTGCTTAACAATCAATTCTTTTACTGTTAATTGTTTGTTCGGTATAATAAAACAATTACAGCCCATTGAATCGGTGAATATCCAAAAATTGTCAGCCTGTGAAATTGTTAATCCCCTCTCAAACTATAGTTTTCGAATATACACGTTATATATTTTATCTTACATACCGCGTTCATATATAGTGGCATATACTACTTTGCAAAGCTGGTTTGACTCAAACGATAAAAGATCTCTATTTCATTTAGTTATTTTATCCTTATTGGATGTGACCTACCGAATTCTACTTATCACAGATTTTGTACTTACAAGAGTAACATTACGGGTGTCACATAATAGCAGTACCTGATTACCCTTATTTATCACCTCATATCAAACTCAGTTTTGGTTGTGTTTGTGTTGCTCAGTCTTTAACTTTCTCTGTTAAGTTTTGGGTACTAATGTTTGTCTTTTTTTTTTTATTATGACGTTTTTTTTATTTATGAGTTTAAATATAACATTTGTCATGTTAATATCTTTAGTCTCTTTTTTTAAGATACATCTCAACTAATAGCATGTTGATATCCTTCGTTTTATTTTCTGTGTGAAAATAATATTGTTGACCAACATTTATTGTTATCAATAAGGAATAACGATATAGATGTTGTAGGTTGTGGCCCTAGCTTTGTTTATCTTAATAATGTTATATGATTGTGTTTATTGGTAAATATAGTAATTAATTAACATAATTTGACATTTATAAGAGTTTGTGGTTCACACTGACCTTGACTGTCATATTATCAAGATTTTAAGTTGCAGATATTTAGTTCAACGGGCGAAATTGTTCAAGGAAGCTATTCTCATCGCCTAACGTATATCGTCGTCCGTTTACTTTTTTTTTCCTCATAAATTATTAAGCAAATTGCAACCAAGTTTGACCAGGCCATCCTTTATGTACTAGTATCTCATTTTAAATTGAGTCTATCGAACCCGCTTTTCATGGCATCCACGGAAAAAAATAGGCGAAAAATTGGTTACAAGTTAAAAAAAAGAAGGAGCGAAACCGGATGCACGGACATGGTAATAACATAACCGGAACCAATTTTACGTCACCACATACAGTAAACGTTTCCTGCTATGCATGCAATATCCACCATGCGACTTCACACTCAGTCGAAGTATCGCAATCATATATTGGAAACAAACGGTACAGTTACAAATCACATTAGTTGTTCTTTCGTCATAACTCTGTTTGATAATGTTTTTGTTTGAGAAGCATACTTCTGTTATTAAAGTTCGTATATTGTGAACATACGGTAAAAGCTAAGTTATATACGATGAACAGATGGTGTATTACTGCTGAAAATAAAAAGTTGACAAATTGTAGGTTTTTCATGTTTTGGTTTGCGTGTACACTACCGTGTCACAACATCTGAATCAATTGATAGATGGTACTTTTGTGTTGACATTCAAGATAGAGTACTGCTGACCATATTTGACTAACTCAAACTCATTTGTAAATTTGTAAATTAAATGCATGCTGATCGATTTTATAATAATTGAAGACCTGCAGTACACATTTTACAAGCTGCGTTGTTAAATGTGTAATGCAGATCTCCAATTATGTAATGAAATGCTGGTATGTTCTAGCTATCTAGTTAATAAAAATAAATCATCTTCAAAAGACAAAAAAAGTACATTTGTTCGTGGCATTGAAATATATTAATATAGTTTTGATTTACGTTATATACAATGTATCTGTCTACAAACTACTGGAACTGCTAAGTATATAAATCAAAGACAAGTTTATGTATAATATTTACCTGGGAAATACAAAAATAACACTCGTTAAATCCACCTTTGGTTTAGAACATCTATTTATATACATATCATCATAATGGTCACACACAAACTTGTTAAGAATATATTTTCGGTAGTACTTTATATGATCAAAGAGAATCATTGACATATTATTAGTTTGATACGACGTATTCTACTAGCGCGACAATTCCAGTATTAAAACTTTTAACTTCCAATCACTTCCTTGCTTGCGATGCATGTCGTTTTGTTGATCTTTCTTCTCCGGTCGCTTTTCAGTGTAGACTTCGACTTTATTTAAAAGAGAGACGAAAGATATCAGAGGGACGCTCATAATTCGAAATAAAACTGACAACGCAATGGCCAAAATGTTTTGTTAATTTTCCGTTTTAAATTTACTTCGGAGTTCAGTATTTTTGTGATTTTACTTTTTAAGAAAATAATTTCAATATTAAAGTGGAAGAAAACTGCACAAAATGCATTTTGATAATTTGAGGTCGGCTTACAACTTTTCAAACATATAAATGGTCCCCATAAGTTTTGAAAAACGTTGGTATATACGTATATCTCATTGTGATACACACAGTTTTTGGTAGAAAAAGACTATTAACACAGGTATGTTTGCCCCTAGCTAAAATGTACTTCATGTTTTGCCATAACAGCTGTTTTGTTTGTTCTGTTTAATTGGAAATATAGTACATAAATGTTTTCTCTATACAAATGTCTTCGTAGAGAGGTCTAAATATAGCACAAACAACATTTTCCAAAAAAGAGTCAAATAAGTGAAATGCGGTTTGTTTAAATATTCCTTTAACCTTTTTGGTCTTTCTAGAAAATGATGTTTCTGCTGTATTCAGACCCCTCTACCAAGACATTTGTTTTGCATGAACACGTAAATAAAATGCAGTTTTATCCAACGAAATCATAGGTTTGATAATTGTTCCCGATTGAAACTTATAAACATTTTTTCGTTTGGGCTTGTATTATATTTGCCTTCGAATTTATATGAACCGTTCATCCTATTTCGACTCATTCAAAATTCAAGTATATACTAAATTGAGGTATTTTATAGGGACTTCCAAATACCATTGGATTCCTAACATCACTGAAGAGACATTAATTTTCGAAATTCGGAAATGGTGTACTTTTTGACTTTTTTGTCTTTTGAAAATGTTGTTCTAGCTGTACTTAGACCCATTTACCAATAAATTTGTTTTGCATGCACACATTTAAAGAATTAAAGTTTTTATCCAACGCAATCATAGGTTTGAATGAAGTTTTCAATTTTGACTTGATTGTATCTTTGGAAGGCCATATAAATGCAATTTACCTTAATTTAGAACTGACGCTTACATTTCGAATGAGTCAAAATACGATAAACGGATCTGATAAACTCGAAGGCAAATATAATAAAAGCCTAAACGAAAAAGTATAAACAAGTCTTAATTAAACAAAAACTCGTTCAAACGTATAATTGCGTTGAATAAAAACCACATTTGTTTTACGCGTGCGTGCAAAACATGTTTCTTGCTAGAGGGGTCTAAATATAGCACAAACATCATTTTCCAGAAGACCAGAAAAGTAAAAATGTAAATTTAAACATAACGTATTTGACTAACAGGTCGAACAATCAACTGAGGTTCCTAAACCCTGCTGACTGTCATTGGCAATTACCAAATAAACGGATCACATGATGTAACAAAATTAATCTGATTATTAATTTATTTCCAACAAAAAAAACAACAAAAATGCAGAACAGATGGTATACCGCAAACATGAGGTGAAAATATTTGTACACCATATCCGGATTTCGACAATTAATGTCTCTTCAGTGATGTTAGGAATGGAATCCAAATTTGGAAGGCCATATAATATTCCTCAATTTAGGATAGACTATGGAATTTTGAAAGTATCGAAATAGGATGAATGGATCATACTAGCCCGAATGAAATTAAGATACAAGCTCAAACGTGTGCATGCAAATCAAACGTCTGGGTAGAGGGGTCTAAATACAGCGCAAATATCATTCCCCCCCCCAAAACAACCAAATGAAGACTTGTTTATACTTTAGTCGTTTTGCATGTACACTTTTCAGGAATGTTTTGTTCACGAGGGCATAACACACACTGTAATAAGAATTTTTTTGTTGGTGACAAGAATTCGAAGTACATAGATATAGGAAGATGTGGTGTGAGTGCCAATGAGACAACTCTCCATACAAATAACAATTTAAAAAGTAAACCATTATAGGTTAAAGTACGGCCTTCAACACGGAGCCTTGACTCACACCGAACAACAAGCTATAAAGGGCCCTAAAATTACTAGTGTAAACCATTTAAACGGGAAAACCAACGGTCTAATCTATATAAACAAAACGAGAAACGAGAAACACGTATATATTACATAAACAAACGACAACTACTGTACATCAGATTCCTGACTTAGGACAGGTGCAAACATTTGCAGCGGGATTAAACGTTTTAATGGATCCAAACCTTCTCCCTTTTTCTGAAACAATAGCATATAACATCACAACAAAGAAAAACATACGATAAAATATCAATTGGCAGACTTAACTCAATCAAAAAACGTATGATTAAACAATGAACGAATAAATTTGATCTGCGATATCTGAATACAAATGCACAGTTAATTAAATATTAGAGACAAACATTAATGACCAAAAAGCTAAGAAACAAATTCAAACACAGGACATGACTGAGAAATATTTAACCAATCAATGTTCACTTTAGAAAAAAACCGTTTTTTTTATAATCTTGAAGTTTATACAAATGTTGTAAGAATAAGTGAAAAATTGAAGATATTACAAATAATCAAAGCTGGTGTACAGACAAGATTCATATAAATAAAAAATAACAAAAAAGCATTATAAACAGTATCAACAGGTCGAATTAACAAGAAAATACGATTTGAGAGTACTCGCAGTTACTGACAGCTAGTTAAAAGCCAAAACCAATTAATAATAAAAAACCATGCATCAAAGACTAAAATCGACTAAAACACATCACAGGGATGATTGTTTATTTTTTGACGTTTGATTTAAAATTTTATGTGTGAGTAAATCATCAGAAAACGCGTTGTGTCGCATGTCATATGCTTGATGTTTTCATCTCTTTATCAAAGCATTATCATATATCTTTTGACGTAGAGAAAGTTAGTATTTGGCATACTGATACATGATTTCCAGACAATTTGTTGTGTACTACTTGGCTTGACCTGTGATCTGAATTGACACATGTTTTCGTATTTTGAATTTGATTACATAACCTGGAATACTTAAGATGCGTTATGTGAGCCAATGCTCCGTTATTAAGCCCGTAGTCTGATCTATTTAGATTTATTTTCACAAATTGGGACTTTTTTCATATCTATAAGCATAATTATGAGACGACAAAATTTAAAACGACAGATATTGTGCCTTTGACATGACCTTGTGATTCTAATTGAGCTCTTTTTTATTCTTATGACTCATGGTTAGTATATGACCACAAAACGATGTGTGAAGTGCCATTTGGAATTACCTTTGATCTCAATGCAATTGTCGTGATGTTGATATTAGAAAAAGACAGGCCGAACGTAAAACAACAAATCCTTATGAGATAACTTACATGTACCAATACTGTGGATTCATTTAACTTCGTGTGTACCATATGTCGTGCATTCACGAAATCTTCTATTTTCAGGGATATATGATTTCGTTGTTTACAAAGTCTGCATACATCCTTACGGAAAGTATATGTAATTTTCTGAACGTTTAAATTCGTATTTCAACTGTATCCACGAAATCCATTGATATCGGTATCCAACGAAAAATATTGAATCCACAGTATATGGGTACATGTAAGTAATCTCATAATGCTGTGTCGATTTATTCTATTATTCAATTATATCGTTTACTTCAGGGTCAACCTATTGTTATTGAAATTACACGTAGTTGTCCATTTTTTTTTTATATTTGACATGTTGGACATCACCCCAATACAGCGTGTCACTTAGTATTTGGTGCGACCAAATTTGACTTCAAGTTAAACTTTAATTGTTATGATATGGTCGTGTTTTGGTCGATACTCTTTGATATTATACCAATTAAAACTTTCAACATTTTTTCCATGGTAGTGAGTGATAAAATTGAGGTAATACACAAATCATTCAAAGGGACATTAACTGTTAAATTCATATTCACCGACTCAAATTGTCATGATTGATTTATAACATACTAGAATATTTCATGTGTATTTTAGTCTAGACGCCATATAATTAACCATTGCGGTGATCTTCAAAGACTGCCGGATATATATATATAATTAGATAGCGAACATTGTTGCAGGACTGTTTGATTTCATATCATAGTTTAAACAGTCATTTAAATGATCGTTTTTATCTGTATAAGAATTTTATTTTTATTTTTATTTAAACAGGCGATCGAATGACAATAATAACATTCTTTTCCTTTTAATAGCTGGTCGTGCCTTGTCCAGGCGTACCCAATCTGTAGCTTTTTGGTAAAATAGAAGTTCACAAAAATTGAACCAAACTGCCTGCATTAATAATTGAACCATATTTTGTTTTTACAACCTTGTGCAGAAAAATGTAGCCAATGCCTTTCTAAGAATATAAGTGTACATGTATATCTTCGAAGACAATCATTAAACCGTCACAAATGGCAAAAACACAGTTAACAAATATTCGATGCATCCTGAAGGATCTCCAATTGTCGTAACAACAATCTGGTTCTCCTCGTTATCCCAAATGTTACCTACAGAATAGGTATCATGATTTTCTTGATCAACGGATGTGTACTGACATAAGCAAGACGACAGGCCCCACATGTGGAACAGGATATGCTTAATCATCTGGTGGAATTTGTGTTGCTCAGTCTTTATTTTTTTTATTTTATGTTTCGTGTACTGTCATTTGTCTGTTTTCTTTTTCTTTTTCTTGTCTTTCTATACTGTGGTGTAAGAATATTCGTGAAGGATTATTTAGAAATACTTTAATGATTGAACCATAACTTTAAAACTTATGAAATTTTAATAACAGATGCTCATTTCACTAGCAATTTAACTAAGAAGTCATATTTTACCAGAAGTTACGATGATCTGAATTGTAAATCGATTAATGTCGTCTACGGATTAGAGAGCAATCTTTGCGGATTGGTATACGTCGGTGAAACGAAAGGAAAGCTAAACAAACGTATGTGCGGTCATAGATCAGACATTTACCTCAATGCTTACGACATTCTTTACCAGCATTTCAATCAGCTCGAGCATTCCATCTTTTCTATGACAGTACGCATTATCGAAAAATATACCATAGTTTTAACAATCCTTATCTTGCAACGCCTCTACGTAGACAAAGAGAGGACTATTAGATTAGACAATTAGGAACTGCGACACCATATGGTTGCAAGGAAAACATTGATGGTACAGGTATTCTACTTAGTCCTTCGTGTAGCTCGGTGAATGTGATGGATATTTTCAACTCTACTCCTCGACGTAGACGGAGACATGGTCATCGTCATTATACATCACCTGCATGATGTCTCTATTATTGACTTGCTGCCATTTATACAAAATTCGTTAGGTATTCATCACATTCGCACGAAACTTTATTCATTACCCCTTTTAAAACTTTATTCGCTGTTAAATTTATGTTCGGAAACCAATGTTACAAACCCTCATTCAAACCAATACAAACCTACAGCTATAATGTTTGATATTGCATGTCACAGACTTTTCAAGTCAGTCCGCATTGGAAAAGATTAAAAAGAGAAAAGATCTTTCCTTTATCTTTCCGTTGCCAACAAAGGTTTCGATGGCGTCAACTTAGGCAATATCCTTCATCATAAATTAGTTCAATCGAAAATACCTTCTTATTTTAAAGACCAGTGTGTACCAATCATTTCGTATACCTATACCAAACCTTTTGCAACTAAAATTTTCAATTACAAACACGTTTTGCAGGATCTCAGTATTGACGACTTCAAGTCTAAACCTTCTGATTGCACTTATGCTAGTTCCCAATTCACATATAATCCGACTGGCCACGTTATTACCGGTGACCTCAACATTGTGAATAACACTTCCCTAAGAAATGTGTTATCGAAAGGTCCAAAATATCGTGAGCCGAAATCCATCAATTGGAAATACAACTTTAAAATTTTGATGGATTCAGTCGAGGATCAGCCAGGCAATGGGCTAAGCGTGATAAGGAAGACGTAGACACTCTTTCCAGGCCTTAAATCCCCTACTCCAAATTTTAAACGGCATCGTTGTCTTAAAGATCAGTTCAATAACTTCAAACAAATTATATGAATGAATATCATTCGTAGTTGGGAATGGATTTGCTTTGCATAAAATTAATCGACGAGAAGAAATTTTATTGCTTAACCAATTTGCTCACCAATAATTTTCCTTCTTGCTCAATGTTTTTACAGATATTTTTATGTGTAGCTCAACTACAATTCAATACAAAAGGGCAGTCATCACAGTACTTATAGACGGTAGGCAACTTGCATATAAGTTCCAAAATATTTCAGGCTTATAGCAGAGTGAGTACGGATTTCATCTAAAAAATAATAATTCAAAACAGATGGAAGAAAATAAAAAAAAAAGATGCAGAGCATTCAAAACCAAATAAAAAAATCAAATTTGTACCAATTGTGGCTTAAATTAAGGTAATAGTAGATACCGATGTTCCATTCTTGTTAATAGGTAAAGTAGAAAAAAATGAAGGAAACTCGCATAGAATGTAACTCATTGTTGAGTAATATAAATGCTTATACCCACCCCTCCCCTTCTCGTGGGTACCATCAGACCAGAAGTCAGCACATTTCTGTTGACTTAAAAATGATTGTTTATTTGTTTGTTTTTTTAAATTTGCCGTTCACAAAATGGTGATTTTTTTGAAACACTAAGGTTGTTTACCTGTTAGTGATTATTACCATAGCCGTATTTGGCTAAACATTTTGGAATTTTTGGTATTTAAGGCTTTTCAACTTCGTATTGATATATTAAATAACTGATTAATATTACTATACAATTACATTTGTACGTGGAATCGAAAAAAAAATATAAAAGTTTAAATTTGTATAAAAAACTAGTCTTAAAATGAAGGACACCGCTATTTTCATTAATAAAAAATAAATAAAACTTGAAATGGGAATATGGCACAGAGATAACCGAGCGACCAAAATGAAGGAAACAGTCTATATACATACATGTTTATTTATTAAAAATTGTATACGAAATACTAAAATAACATTCGTAAAATCCTCTTTTGCTTTAGAGTATCTATATATATATATGCAATTCACCAAAACCTCGTCATAACCATTTATTGAAATTAGGGCAACATTTAAACTTAAAAAAACATATTTATTTCCTGTAGTATTTTATATCCTCAAAGACAATCCTTGAAATATTCATAAACGGCAAAAAGTTATCTGAAAGCTCTTGACAAGAAAAAACCATATAGTAAGGCGAATGGGACACACAAAACAACTTTTAGTAACTCCCAACCAGTTCCCGGATTGTGAGGCATGTCGTTTTGATGATAATCCTCTTGCCTCTCTTCAATGTAGACTTCTTCTTTGTTAAATGTAATCAAGTTCTTTATTTTTTCCATTAGATTTCCTAACTGTCTTTCCATTTCATCCCCTTTGCATTTGTTGTCAAATACAACATATCTGTTTCCACATTTTCCAAATACATTCATTGCGTCCTCGGGTAAACTTTTAAGGTATTGATCAACATCTGGTTCTTGGCCATGGTCATCTTCAAACCTGCCTTTCCAAACATCAAAATTTGTAAAAACGACAATTACATACTTAAACATTTTTTCTCCGAACAAATTCTGATATCGAACAACAAATTTGTGGAAATCGACGGCACGACCCATTTCTGTGAGAAGAAGAAACACATGGATACCTTCATTTGACAACTGAAGACCTCTCTTTATTTCATCTATTAGTTTCTTGCTTTCATTTTGCTCTCTGTAAATCCCAGGAGTGTCTATAATGTGTAGTTGCTTGCCAAACCTTTCACTTGTATGATATTTGCATTTAACAGTAACCACACTACCTCCGTTCCCAACCCTGAATGCTGTGTTATCACCGAGAAGATTATTTCCTGTACGACTTTTACCTGCACCGGTCGGGCCTAAAAGCATAGCTCTAATCTCTTGAGGTATCGGAATACTCTACAACAATATAAATAAAAACGCTTATATATATATATATAATTTACAGTGCTTGTGTAATATCATCTGAGAAAATTTAAACTCAAATTAAGAAATAATCAATTCTTTTTCATGAAATATGTTTATATTCTATTAAAAACACTCCACGGGTTATAACACACGACAAATACATTTATGTATATTTATGGTAATTGCTGCTTTATGACAAGATACATAACAAGTAGGTGTTTGAGCAAAGACTAGTCGGCAGAGTGTTTAAATATGGTCAAAACTCCTTCTTCCTTTTTTTATCGTATGACTCCACCTTAAAATCAGACTTGGCGTGTCAGTATAGAACACAGCAAGATATAAATGTATATAATCAATAAATTAACGCTCTGCTTATGTTCATAATAAAGGTCTCTGGAAGAAAAGCAGACAAAAACTAAACTATTAAACATTTACAAATATGTAGATAACACAGCTCCATGGCTTTTCATAAATTGACTGGTAAAAAACGTTGATGAGAATTTTAAGATGATAATTCTTATATCTATCCACTTACCATTATTCGGTGTATATTATAGGTTTTTGTTTCTTTTTCACTTGGATTGAGATATTTCCAATCGCGGTTCCTGTTTTAAATTCTACTGTTAAAATAAGAAATATATACGTTTAAATCAAAATCGACTATTGATTTTATGTACATGCCCTGATTGAGAGAAAGAAAGCAATGAGTTTAATTTACAATGTAGTTGACCCACATAACGGCTGGTTCAACAATAGACTATACAAAATTAATGTTGCACTTCAATATTCATTACAAATGAAATTGAAATATTCATTTTTATTTTTCGTATTTCAGAGTTATAAAGCAACACTGTTATACCACTAGTGTTTGACGGTTCGCGCTTCTCGAACCAAATATTAATATAATCGTCAGTATGATACGTCTAAGACAAAATACTTTAGAAAAGTCAGCAGTAAATTGGAATTATAATATTAAAGAACGTAAGAAAAGACTTTTAAAACTGATTACAACATCTACAATATGAATTTGTCAAAGGTTTAAAAAAACAAATTTGACTAATTACCGACCGAAGACGACGAGTTCTGTATCATTGAACATGACCCTTGAAAACAAGGTTTTATTAAATCATGTATAAACAAAAAAAAAAGAAAAAACAAAAGTACCGACTGGAGATAATTCAAACGGAAAGTTTTTTTTTTTTATCAAATGGCAGAATCAAAAACTCAAACACATTAGAAGCATTTTAAAACAACTGTCATATTTCTTATTTTAAGAGGATAATCTTGTTAGCTATAACTTATCTTCACGAGAGTGTTCAAAATTGATACAGGCATTTCATTATTTAGAAAATGGTGGATTAAACTTTTTTTTAGCTATATAACCCTCTAAATGATGACTTATGGTAACGCTAACGCACACCATGTAATGAAATATTTTATATTTAACCTGGTACTTCTAGACGACTTGTCGTGTACCATTAAGTGTAATTTTCATAATAATCGTTGAGCATCCCGAAAATACTATTTCAATTATCAATGTAATACATATGTCCTTCCAATATTTTTTCTATCTTGTAAACACGTGATTTAAAATTTGCATGAGGGTACACCACAAGTACACGCACTGTGCGGTGTTACATTCGTTATGTTTTTTTTTTCTATTAAAACGTGAGTTTCAGTTAAACGTTTGTTATTTTTAAAAACACGAGCTTGTCCTTAACATCTGTTGACTATTTCTTTTTATATCTGACATTTTGCTACATTACCGTAAGATTGAACAGCGTGTTACTGAATATTTGACACATCAAGTAAAAATACATGTTCTTTTATGATGCAGTGCTGCAAACAATGTTACGAAATATAAAAAAAAACCCATATTAAATGTTTAGTATCTCTCACTTACATGCTCATTTATGAATAAAGAACGTGAACATAACATATTATAGTGAGTTGACTATGGGTGTTACCGTTTACCTGTAGCTATTGTTCAACCAGATTTAAACATTGACAATACAATAGAGACATTTAAATTGACCAGTTGGTTTTGAAAGATTTAAATCTACCTTGATGCTACCTGTAAAAAAAATTATTCACCTAACCCAATATTTCAGCATGCTTTTTTCCTGAAATTTTTCTTGACCTAGTATTATTCTATCAAAAATTTGAAATGGTAGAACTATTTATGGTTTTCATTGTTTTAAATCCCCAGTATGGATAATAAATCTAAAATTTACAATAAAATCTGAATCAGTAAAATATTTTGTTAACTACATATTAATATGTATGAAAATTAAAACTGTTTTTAAATAATAAATGATTCTTTAAATTTGTAACCCTCATACATAGTATTGTCCATTTGTCAGTGACACATGAAAGAGCTATCCAGGTGATTTCAGTTTCAATTTTCAGATGGATTATATGTTGTGCATTTCTTTATAATGTCCCTTCAACATTTTTATTTTGGATTATGATATTTGCGGTGTTTTTCTTTGTAATTTATTATAAGAGGATTTTTGTGGAAAAAATACTGTGTTTACTGAAGGAAATTCAATTTGCAAAATATCGAATAAGTTATCTAAAAGGTTATAAAAAATCTAATTTGAATGCAAGAAGTAGAAATAATTTCAACACATTCATTATAAATTTGGGGATATATTATACGAGTGATTCACCTGTTTAAATGGAATATATATCATGGGAATTATCATGGAAATGAAACAAAATGTTAAATTCATAAAGTGGATATAGTCTAATGTAGTGATAAAGTGAAATGAAAAAGTTAAATATTTCAAAATATTCCTAATGTTGGGATAATATGAATGTGAAATTGGAAATAATCATTATAAAGTTCTGGATCTAATATTGTTTAATTGGAATATATACATGTAAATGAAATAAAAACTCAATACTGTGGATATAATATAATCAAGTGATACAGTGAAAATATATGAACAAACTTATCCAAAATATTTGTAAAGTGAGGATACTCATTTTAAATGTGATAATGGAAATAATCAAATATTTCAAAATTCTGTACCTGTTTTTAGGGATATATATATCATGGGAAATTTAACGGAATATTGATATAGAGAGAAAATCTAGTTATATAGTCAAAAGCATGAACAAATATTTGAAAACTTTCATCATGTTTATAAAATTAGAAAAATGTTATGAATTATTTCAGATAAAGAAAATGATTTTGATATTTCAATATGAATATACATTAACAATTTGTACAGGGAACATGTCAAAAACAAAGTATTTTGAGTTATTTCCTATTTAAAAGCCAAACAGATATTAAAAAGTGTTTTTTTTCAACAATATACAAGAAATCTAAGCACTCATAGTATTTGTACGAAAGCCGAGAAGGCTCACCTATAATTCAGAATTCAACATTCGGAATTCAGCATTCAGAATTCAGAAATCAGAATTCGGAATTCAGAATTCGGAAATATTCGTTTTATAATGTTATAAACTTAGTTATTATTGTAATAATTATTTTCATTGTGATATGAAAATTTAATACCTGTCTTGATATCATTTACTCCTTCTTATATAAAGAAATTCTATTTATTTGTCCATGGCATAATCTATATAGGAGGGTTTGCTTTATTTCATCTTTGTGTCTTTACTGGTTTGAAATCGACCCCTGTAATCCTATGGTTTTAACTTCCACCCTTTCCACCATCCAAACATACACCACTACGCTATTTTTATTCCTTGTCTTTATTTACTCTCTAAAAACATGCATGTTCATCAAACCCCGAACATATCTTATTTCGAACAAAAAGCGAAAATCCGATTAGCGTTAAAACAGAGACATATAATACAATTATATGTCTCTGGTTAAAATTAAATATAGAATTACATAAAACTTAGGTAGTAAAAGCTTTACATGATCGAAAGATAATTTCTCTGGTAAAACTTTGTAAAAAAAGTATTCCCAATTATCCGTATTTTGACATGTAGATACGGACCTCCATATAGTTTATATCTATAATTGGGAAAGGATTATTTAAGGGGGAAAGGCAAGGCGACAAACAGGTGAAGCGGATTTTAGGACTTTTCTAGCTTTGTGCTTGCTCTCTCTCAACACTATATTACATGTCTATGAGTCTAACTACAATCCCTTTTTTGCCCTTGTATAAACGCATGTTTCTGAAGGGAATTTAATAGTTCCGTGAAACGTTTTCTCAGAAAGATGTTTGATTGTGAAAAAAAGTTCAGAGATATATTATATCCTATATTTATTTGCAATACCCTTTCCACTGACGCGATACTAAGAACGTGTACATATCTTGCTGAGAAAGGCGATATCAATTTCCCGCGACTTTTAGTGTGGTGAAAGCAAACTTACACAATACTGAGTACATACAAAAACGCAACACAACAAGTTTGAAACTTTTATTACAGTTACTCCATTATCTACTATAATAAAAGCAACACAAAAATAATAACCTGGGGTATTGCACTTGTTTCTTAATTCATTTGGATCGATCATAATAGTTTAACGAGTGAGTGAATGAATTCTGCTTAACGTACAGAAGCAAATAAACTGTATGCATATTCCTGATGTGAACATGTGAATAAATGATGAATAAACTCTGCTTTGTGTTTGACCGATATGTTGAGCCGGATGCCAATTTCAAAGTCTTTTGATTGATCTAGCGGACAAAGGTTCGAACTTACGACATTCTGTACTCAGACAAGCATGCTTACAACGAGACCATCTAGTTTGTTTAGTATAATCATGGTTGTTTAAATATTACTTCCATGGTATAATATATTCTTCCCTGAACAAATGTTTTTTTTATAAAGTCCTGTTATTCACATAGCAACTGATATATTTTATGTGAGATACATTGTTTCTATCTTTAGACAAAATAATGTTCCATTTGATGTTGCGTTTTAATTGACACTCACTATACAAACGGAAAGCAATGACCGATCATCATAGACTATCAATTACATAACTATTAAACTCATTGCGTATGTTTATCTTAAGCCAGCAAATTCTCAAGGTTCTAATACTATAATCTGACAAGTAAATAACCTGTGTATTCCTCATCTTTATCTTTATCTTGTATTTAATTTGAAGTCGGTCGCAGTTGAAAGTTAGCTCTTATAATAATAATAATTACTGTATTTAAAGAATGTGACTCAATAATAATTCACTAATCAGAACACATATTATAGATATTACAGTCTTTGAACATATCATGCTATATATATAAATGATTGTCTGTAGAAAATAAAAAATAAAAACAAATTATACATTTAATTTATTGCTTAGACTTGTATATAAAGATGTCGTTTTTTTGAAACTCATAATTGATAATAAATAGTTAATATCTTTTTTAATATAACCATTATTATTTGTTCTAGTACTTTAATTTATGATACTGCAGTTAATGACGAGTGTGTAGGAGGCACGCGAGGGAAATGTTTGATTGTATAGTTGATTGACATACAGTAACACATGCGATGATAATTTTCATTTTCCACATCACGTATCTTGAATTTTGACTTGACTGTATTTAACTTAATAAAAAAAAAAAGACATAAAGAAAAAGTTGGCCAAGTTTTGTAATAAATAATTTAGTTTTGAACATGTTCCAAATTGTCCATCTGACAGGACGGACTCCACCGGCCGTCAACATATACTTAAGGGGTACACCAGATGAGTAACTGAGTTTAACGGATATGAACGGACACGAACAAATTGTTTAAAGTAACAAATTGAGATGCTATCCGTTACTTATCCGTGCGCGTAATCCGGTACAGTGATCAGGGCACAGTCAAACGATCAGGGCACGGTCAAACGATCTGTATACGTTTTGGTGAAATTATGATTGTTCGTTCCAGAACTATGGGATTTTTTTATTAGTTAAAAAAAGGGAAGGTATTTTTTCACATATCTTTAAAATGCCATATCTGATTGGCTTTAAACTTTACACAATTCTTTGTTATTATATATAGTCTTAAGGTCTACTTAATATTTTATGACATTTTTATTTAGGTATTTAGTTACAAGAGATACAGACTTCTTTTAATAAAAATATTTAAAGGGGGAATATATTTCGCACATGTCGCGCTGTATTTTGAAAATGCTTCTTATAATTGGCTTAACACTTTATTGTGATATTAAGGTCTGCAGACTTTTGGGTGAAATTTTATTATTTCACATGTCGCAATGCGTCTTGAGAATACATTGTTTTATTTACTTCCGACTTTACACAGTTGTATTTTGTCATAGTCGGTCTGTATATTAATTAAAGCCGGGTCATACGCGTACGGTAGGGCATTTACCAGCTGGACCATATGAGTATCAATACCAAATAGGTATTTTATACATGTATCAGAATTTCTTAAAAATATCTTCAAAAATGTAAAATTTAGATTCCACAAAAACGATGATAGATTTCAATAGTTGAAATTGAAATAGCTGAAGAAATTGAAGAAATTAGATTTTAAAGGATCAAATATTTGTATATGTGCGTTTTTAAATAAACTATTACGGTATTGTTGTATAACCGTTGTCCGTCCGTCCGTCGTCCACACTTCGGACAATATAACTCAAAAACGATTTTTTAACTTTAAAACATCCGTGCAACCTTGCATTATATTTTGCCTGATAAGAGCCGACAAGGTCACTGTGCTTAAACGGCTGTGGGTAACTTAAGTTACCCACAGCCCAACATGGAGTCGCCTGGCGTCGGTAAGAAAGTTTGCTCCTTTATAAAAGCAAAACCACGAATACAACATAAATGTTCAGTAATTAAAAAGTTATATCAATCTTTTAGGGACACTCCGCAATGAAGGTGACGTCGCGTTAGTCCTACAACTATTATTCCGACATCCAATTATTCCGACAACCCATTACTCCGACTCCATTCTCCATATTATTTGTATTTGTCCGTTTTTATTCCCATTATTCGCCTCATGTTGAATATTTGCTTGATATTTGTCTCAGTTCCTTGGAGATACACATTCTTATTAATTGACCCCATAAGGATTATTGACCTTTGAAGTCATTTTTTTGAAATTTTTTGTACACTTTTGTACTCATTTACAAAATTCTTATTCTCAGAAACTTCAGGGCTAAATTAAACCAAACTTAGCCTGAACCATCCTCACGGAATGTTGTTTTACAAAATGTATATGAAAACCTCGCCAATCAACCAAGATGGCCGCCATGGCTGAAAATAGAAAAGGTGTTAAAAAACAGTTAAGCCTATATCTCTGAAATTTAATCATCAAGATCTATCTACCGTTGAAATTTTCACACGCATCGGACAACCTGCTGTTTGATTACTTCCCTGAATTGGTAATTTTTAGGACATTTGGCATTTTGATTCTTTATATTCTTGCCTATATAGTTCTTAGCACATAGACCAAGGTGAGCGACACAAAAGCCTCATGTTTTGTTTTGTCATCTCTTCTTTTCATATGTTCAGTAGATCCAATTGTAATTAACACCTCTTGTCATCTTTACAAAAACTTTTTATTACCTTTGGTTATGACTTAAGAACTACCTTAGCCATATAAACAATTGCTGGAAATTTTATCGGATGAATTCGAGTCAACATCAATGTGTTGACTTTTGAAGAGGGTTAATTACTTGGGGAGTATGAAATCTGCAACAAAATACAGATGGATAGTTTTAGATACGAGTCCGATAAAGTGATGCTTGATCTAAGGTCAGTACTGTAAAAAATATCTTATCTGATTCGCATCTTTTTCGTTTTACAATGAAGATATCCACCTGGATTCGCACCTATAGTGAAAAAGAACTGATTAATATGACGTTAAACGGTTGTTTGCTTCTTCTTTTTTTCGAACATGATACATTCGGGGTGGGGATAGGTAGTATTTGTATTATTGTGTAATGGACATATTTTGAGGGAATTAATAGACTATGAAACTAGGATTGAAAAACAACGTAGGGGTGTATGTTAGGACAGTGATGGGGGACATTTTGAACCAGAGACTTACAGGGGTAGATTCCAAAACGGCAAAAGCACAAAGATATGACGAAAAGCAACCCCCACTATAGATTATATTATGGATAGCAAAATAAATATAAACTATTTATATAAGGTGAAGTAGTTAACATAAAGACAGGCCTACAATTTTCATATCACAACTAAAACATATATCAATTATTACAATATGTATGTTATAACATTTGATAAAAATAATTTCTCAATTCTGAATTCCGAATTCTGAATTCTGAATGCCGAATTCTGAATGCTGAATTCTGAATTATAGATGAGCCTTCTCGGCTGTCGTATATTTGGCCACGAAAACATTAAGGAGGAAATGTAGTGAATTATATGACATGCAATTAAATTCCTTTATGAAAACACATAGTCTTTATCTGGCTTGCCTTCTTCTTAAATTTTGAATGACAGTAAAAAAAAGTCTCTTTTTCTGTCTAAATGTTGTGTTTTTTGGCATTTGAATGATTAATTATTTCAGGGAAAACATCCATTTCCATAAAAAAAAGACTAATAACAATGTTAGTTAGGATTCTATAATAAAACAACATGAGAAAAGGATTTTTTTTTATCAAATTCACAACTGTTTAGTTAATGTAAGAACATGAAATAAGTTTGTGTCTGTTATCAAATATAAGTGGTCATATTCTAGCATTATTCATATCATATAAACGAATTTAAATTGAATACATATTATATTATTCAACAAAGATAAAAATTAAAGCCTTGATGCCATATAATTTTTTTTTTAGTTTTAAACAGGTGAAGTAATAGGATAAAAAATACTTCAGGAAAAATGCATGCTGAAAGTTTTGGTTAGATGAATAAAAAACTGTACAGGTAGCATCAAGGTAGATTTAAATCTACCAAACCAACAGGTCAATTTAAATGTCCCTATTGTATTGTCAATGTTTCAATCTGGTTGAACAATAGCTACAGGTAAACGGTAACACCCATAGTCAACTCACTGTAAACACAGATATTATGTTTGACATCCTTGTAGGAGATTTTGTTAATAAGATAATTAAAATGTTAAATGCTATTTATTGAAAAATGTGTATCCAACACGTACAAGAATTCGAACAAATTAGAAAAGTCTTTATTTGTATAATTTGTTTGGTTCAAAAATAACTGACACCGATATTTTCATTTCACAAATACATGTTTATGTAATTTATCATTTACCTGGGATATACAAAAAAAAAAAGCTTTGGTAAAATTCTATTTGCTTCAGTACTAAGTTTATTCTATTGATATTCACTATATCAATACCTGATACTCACTGAAAAAAATTGGTGTCACACACAAACTTTTTAATATGATAAAAACAATCAAGGACAAAAAGTTATTATAAAACATATAACACTACGATGAAGACAAGGGCGCCAATTCCGGTATTTAACCCGACCTTCATATTTCAATGAAATCATGTACTTAATGTTTAACATTATCAATTTCTTTATTTTTTCCCTCAGCTTTCTTAACTGTCCTTTGTCAAGTATATTCATTGCATACTCGGGTAAGTTCTTAGAGTATTGTTCAACTTGTTGATCTTGGTCGTTATCATCTTTACATCCGTTTTGCCAAACATTAAAATTTATAAAAAAGGACAATTGTATATTTGAACAGTTTTCAGTAACAAACGCTGATATCGAAGATGGCGTTGTCAGTTTAAAACAATACACAAGGAGAATCATCACATTACATGCGTTTTGTATATATTTATTAGTTTCTCTTCAGGATTTTTTTAAATTTTTACGTTACAAATTGTATCTTTTGTTTTGCTATTGTGAATATGATTTTTTTTGTAATGGCTTCAATGGCCAAGAATGTACATTCAACATACCGTATAAAACAATCAACGCTTTGGGTTTTAAGTAAAATATGCTAGACGTGTAATTTCACTTTTAACGCGTTGTTGATCATGCGTAACGCGTTGATTGTAAAAACTAATACGTTGATTGTCAACAGTAGCGTGTTGATTGTATAAACTGACGCGGTAATTCGAAGTTCCCATGGTTTGAAAACTCAAACTATACCGTAAGTTTTCACTTATATTTCATACCATAAGTTCTGCATTTTATGTTAATCAAACAATTTCTTTTTTACAAAGTTGTCCTGAACTGGTTCTTCGTTTAAGACTACACTGATAGAATATGTTCATTTTTTTTTATAGCATATATATTATCTATATATATATTTGACCTTAATACAAAGTTCAAAATGTATGTTAGTTGTGTTTTATTATAAATCAATCTGTAAAAATTTACTAATAGAATTACATTTATTTCAACTTGCAAATCTCTATGCAAAACAGATATACCGAAGACAAAAGACAAAAATAATGAACAATTTTAAAATACTATTCTATATCCACGAAAATCTGTTATTGCAATCTTAGTTAATCTATAGGAGATATTTTATATTTATACTTTTGATATTTTTCTGGCTTTTTGAATCTCCTTTACTACTAGATATTTGAGACAGTTATTTTCAGCTTCTTCGTTTGGATAAAATTGCACTGGTAAATCTGTAATGATAAGGTAATACAAAAAGTGATGCATATATTTTATTTAATACCAATTTTTAATTAATACTTGTATAATCCGAAGGCATACTGGATATTTTATGGAGGGGACCAACCTAGACATTACCAAAAATTCGGAAACCGCAGAAATGTTCAACATTTTGACAAGTGATAAGCAGGAAGAGTTTAAAGTAGAGTCACTAGGAGAAGCCGACACAGAACATGAGAATGTAAATATGTATCAAAAAACATCAGCAGAATTTCATGAATAAAGATACGTACCGAAGTTGCCTTGCAAACATGATCACGAGACCTTACCAATAAATGTTAATACTAAACAGAGAACTGATAACGTTACAGAGTTTCATTAAAAGAGAAAGGACAACAAAATCAACATCCGCGTCGGACATCTCGTACAAGTTTATGACAAAAAACCACGAACACGGTGGAAAATAGAAATTGTCGAAGAATTCGTTGTTGGAAATTATGGATTAATCAGAATTAACAGTGATCGTACGACATGCCCACATCGTCAGACGAATGAAGTTGATACTAGAAGATCAGTGCCTATGCGAAAAGCAGCTATGCGTGCAAAGGAAAACATCAAAACATCAAAAAGGCCATTATTTTGTATCCGATTTTAAAATCGTTCTAGAGACTGTTATTTTTTTTTAATTTTATCATAGTGATTTCTAAACACAGTAATTGTCCATCATATTTAAATCATATCGTTTTATATATGGACATTTAAAGAAATATTTTGATTTTATGCAAATATATACTTTTGCGGCCCTCCTGTATGTTGAGAATATATTGCAAATGTTAACGTTATGTTTTCCGTATTTACGTCTTATGTTTATGACGTTACATGGTACCTTTGTATGGGCGCCTTCAATATTAGATTTTGAGCATAAAAGTAACACAACGCAAAATATCGAGTTTATTTCGTTTATCACAATAGCAATTATTGTTTCTCTGTATTTGTTTATCACAATGAACGTTGAATAACCTCTCTGATCCGTTTTACTTTTTTTAATGTTAATTTTTAATTGACAATCTGACACGACCACATCCGACAATTGCAGTGTCTCGGTACTAGAATCAGATTTATTTTTTGTCGTAAATTCACTTACACGTAACATAGCGAAAAATGCCAAAATAAATGAAGATTTGAATAATAAAGATTCATAAGTAGATGAACAAATACTAGGGAGAGCGTCTGTAATCTGTCGTAATAATGGTAATGTTATAGGGGCCCTATTGTCTCTCTGTGGGTGTTTTTTTGTGTAAACCTTCAAGCATTTTAGATACCACAAAATTCTTAGAAGTATCCTCTAAATTACGTTCCTTGTGAGAAAAAGAAATGCCACTTATATATAATCGAACTGTAGCTGGAGAAAAACGCTTCAATGATAAATAAGCGATGAATTGTACTAACTGTTCAACAGGAACTGGCCATACTGTATCCAGTGTAAATAGTAATAGAATTAACGGTATCAATTTTCTTGCACCAGATGCGCATTTCGACAATACATGTCTCTTCAGTGATGCTCGTAGAAGTTGGAATGAATCAAGAACAGATCTCGCTCTTGAATAGCCTTTCCATGTATTTCCGGCTAACGAGTCGGAAAAAAGTCTAGCTGATTTTCTCTGTTCTAGAATCCATACGTGGTTCGGAATTGGAGTTGGTGTCAGAGATGCATTTGGTGCTAGGTTCGTGAAACGGGACAACTGGCAACGAGAAATAGCATCAGCTATAGTATTGACTTTACCTGGGATGTGATCTGCTTTAATTAATATGTTATGCTGTAATGTTTCTAGAACTAAACGTCTAACTAAAATCATGACATCTGATGATTTTGATGATTTCTTATTAATAATGTGCACTGCTCCTTCGTTGTCAATATGAAACAACACCTTTTTATTTCTAAGTTCAGACCCCCACAGAATGATCGCTACCATGACTGGAAATAGTTCTAAAAATGTAATGTTAGACAATAAACCGCGCTTATGCCATGTTATCGGCCATAATCCGTGAGCCCATCTACCATTAAAATATATGCCGAAACCAAGTGTGGACCCCCCAGAACTGTCTGTGTAAAATTCGAACGCCTCGTTAGAGGTCCATAATTTATCTGGCATAAGAGTAAGACCGTTAAAATTGTTCAAAAATGATTTCCACATCAAAAGATCAGCTTTTATGTTCGAAGTTATTCTTATTCTGTAATGTGGTTTATTCAAACCAATCGTTGAATCAATCAATCTTCTGCAGAAAGCTCTCCCCGGTGCGACAACACGACATGCAAAGTTTAATGAACCCAAAAGGGATTGCATTTCTCTTAGCGTGACCTTCTTGCATTTTAAAACAAAGCAAATTTTTTGAAGCAATTCATCAAGCTTATCTGAAGGTAAGCGGAGGGTCATGTCGGAAGTTTCAATTTCTACACCCAAGAATGTAAGGCGAGTCGTGGAAGAGATTGTTTTCTCATCCGCTAACGGATCATCATTGCAAATAGCCTTGAAAGTATGAAGCAGGTCAGCACATTTACAAGTTCTGCCCCTTCCAAAAATAGAAAGTCGTCAAGATAGTGTACAATGGCGCCCTCAGATTGTCTTACAGAAACCGCCCAGTGTAGAAATGACGCAAACTTGTCAAATAAAGCACAGCTAATTGAGGCTCCAAAAGGGAGGGTTATATCAAAATAAAATCAAAAGAGCTAATAGAGAACATAAAATGTTCAATTTTGAGAATAAAGGTTTTTGAACTTGACATCAGAATAATATGGTCAGACATTTTACCAAGGCCCTATTGGCATGGAACATCAAGCCCAAAGTTAGTGGAAATAGCTAGAAAAAGAGTCAATTGTGCCGTAAGATCATTTATAAAGACCGAAGGCCAATATATTTCGAGGTATCCAGCTATGAAACATCTGAACACAATTTATTTAGACATGGCGACTGCCACCTGTCACAAGTCGGTATTTGCATTTTCCTAAATAACATTCAGGCTGCCGTTGAAACTTTTGTACTTGGTGTTGCTAAGGTTTTCCCACCAGATAAATGAGCGCAGAGAATGTTTGGCGGTGAATGGGGATGTATAAGACCCCACTTCATTTGGCGGTTCAGAGAGACAATAAACGGACTTGGAACTGTCCCCCTCTGGCACATATCTCTACCCTACCGGCTCTTTAGTGGAGGGTATCAATAAATTTCCTAGGGTTCACTCTTGTCCTCAAGAGGAATCCCCTCCACCTCTGGTATCAGAAGGGAAGTGTCATCTCCGCAGTTCACGTAATTCAGGTTGTTTGCATTTAAAAAATCGGAGAGACTGTTGTTTTCAGAGGTCTGTGTAAACAGAGGGGGGTTCTCCGTCCAGTCCACTCTTGCACGCAGGAGGGATGTTTTGACACTTATGTTATCATAGGGTCACCGATATGCTCTTTTCAATCCTTTGGCTATCGGTTTGTTTGTCTCCCTGGAACTGGTTAAACATTTTATCTGCGACCTATCAAATATCCACACATACATATTTTGTACATATACTTGTTGTATTATTAGTAATAAATATTCTATATTCTTTCTACAATTTGTATTGTCTGTTTTTCAGCGCCAGTAGTCCGTTTATTAATAGCAATTATTGTTTATCAGATAATTGAATTTATTGAGGGTACTGGCGTATATTGTTTTTGGATTATGTGTTTGTATTATAAATCAAAAGCGTCCGCTTACACTGTCTTGCATTTTGGAACGCCTCTTTCTGTAAAGAATGATTACTATCACGTGCATTTTGTTATTAAGTGTGTAAAGCACGGTCTGACTTTCTCACATAGCATATGTTTAGCTTCCTACAAACATTTTGTTATAACAAAAAATCCCACCCACGTCTCCCAATAAATCTATTTTTAAATATTTTAATTACTATTTATCTGCTATATCTTATTGTAGTGAATGCATTTATTAAACGATACTGCTGTGCCAGTTTGTTGTATTTTTCATAAATTAGTTCAATCGAAAATACCTCCTTATTTCAAAGACCAGTCTGTACCAATAATTTCTTAGACCTATACCAAACCTATTGCAACTAAAATTTTCAATTACAAACGCGTAATTTACTGCGTTGATGCCTGAGTCGGGTGTGTCTATTCTGTGTTGGTCATTCATTATGCATTCGTGTTTGTTTTATGTAATGAGTTAATACTTCAGTTTCATTATGTATATCTGTTATATTCATTTGATAAAATTTACTGTTTGCAATAGCATTAATTGTTCTAAATAATAAGGATGTTCTTATCCCAAGCATACAAACTTGGCCGTATTTGACACAACCTTTTTCAACTTTTGATCTTCAATGCTGTACAACTTTGTACTTTTTTTCGCTTTCGATCTTTTATATCTGGGCGTCACTGGTGAGTCTTGTGTGGACGAGGCGCGTTTTTGGCGTATTAAATTTTAAACCTGATGCTTTTTGTTATTCATTAATCATGTGTTTCTTTGTCTAATACGTTTTCCTATTTATTTGTATTGTAGTCCTGTAATATCATGTTGTCATTTCTATGTTATATTTAACATTGCCATTAAAGTGCGAGGTTTGCCAGGTTCAACCCACCATTTTTTCCTTTAAAAATGTCCTGTACCAAGTCAGGAATATGGCTATTGTTATATTATAGTTCGTTTCTGTGTGTGTTACAATTTAACGTTGCGTCGTTTGTTTTCTCTTATTTTTTAGTGTAAATTGACATTGCGATAAGACGTGTCACGGTACTTGTCTATCCCAAATTCATGTATTTGGTTTTGATGTTATATTTGTTATTCTCGTGGGATTTTGTCTGATGCTTGGTCCGTTTCTGTGTGTGTTAGCTACATTGTAGTGTTGTGTCGTTGTTCTCCTCTTATATTTATGCGTTTCCGTCAGTTTTAGTTTGTTACCCCGATTTTGTTTTTTGTCCATGGATTTATGAGTTTGAACAGCGGTATACTACTGTTGCCTTTATTTTGCAGAATCTCGATATTGACGACTTCAAGTCTAAACCTCCTGATTGCACTTGTGCTAGTTCCCAATTCATATATAATCCTGCTGGTCACGTTATTACCGGTGACCTTAACATTGTTAATAGCACTTCTCTACGAAATGTGTTATCGAAAGGTCCGAAATATCGTGAGCCTAAATCCATCAATTGGAAATACAACTTTAAAATTTTGATGGACTCGGTCGAGGATTATGCCAGGCAATGGGCTAAACGTGAAAAGGAAGACGTAGACACTCTATCCGAATGGATTAAGGCAGTGAGGTCGTTAATACAAATCGGAATCAAGAAACTGAATGGGTCCATCAATGCCCATGCTACGTCAATCTTTAAAGACCCAAATGTTGCTAAACACTTATACGACCTCCATGATAAATATGTTGTTGTCCCCGCAGACAGAGCCCCAAATAACATCGTTTTTGTCTGTAAAAGTCACTACATTAATTGTTTGATAAACGAATTAGGTATAGACAATTCACTTGGAAACTCAACATATACCCTCACGACACTTACCAAAGAGGAAATCCTGGATAATCATAGGTCTGTTCTTTGTTCCTTTGGTATTTCAACCAAAGATGAAGAACTGGATCTTCCATCACTGTCTTGGATACCTAAACTACATAAGTGTCCTTACACACAACGGTATATTGCTGGGTCTTCCAAGTGCTCCACGAAACCTCTTTCTAAATTATTAACATCTATTTTATCAGCAATCAAAGACGGGCTTCAAAGTTATTGTGAAACTGCCTATTCTAGAGGTGGCGTGAATCAGATGTGGATACTTAAAAATTCCAAAGATCTTTTAAAGTACATACAATCTAACTCTCTTTCATCTTGTAACAGTATTAAAACATTTGACTTTTCTACTCTTTACACAAGTATTCCACATTCCAAACTAAAAGACAAATTAAAAGAGTTGGTATTACTTTGCTTCATAAAAAAGAATGGCCAACGTAGATTCAAGTATCTTGTCTTAGGGAGGGATAAATCATACTTTGTAAAGAATCACTCTGATTCAAACAAAAAATTATCTGAAACCGATATTATCAAGATGCTTGATTTCTTGATTGACAACATATTTGTAACGTTCGGAGTACGTGTTTTTCAACAGACTGTCGGCATCCCAATGGGAACAAACTGTGCCCCTCTACTTGCCGACTTGTTTCTTTATTATTATGAGGCTGACTTCATGCAGGAACTTCTTAGGAAGAAATATAAGAAGTTAGCAATATCCTTTAACTCTACTTTCCGCTATATAGATGACTTTCTTTCACTAAACAATTCAAAATTTGGTGACTATGTGGAACGCATCTATCCAATCGAGCTAGAGATAAAGGATACTACAGATACAGTTAAGTCGGCTTCATATCTTGACTTACATCTAGAAATTGACAATGAGGGTCGGTTGAAATCAAAACTTTACGACAAAAGAGATGATTTCAGCTTTCCAATTGTGAACTTTCCATTTTTAAGTAGCAACATTCCAGCAGCACCTGCATACGGGGTATATATCTCCCAATTGATACGATATTCCCGTGCTTGCATTTCATATCATGGTTTTCTTGAAAGAGGGTTACTGCTCACAAGGAAGCTATTAAACCTAGAGTTCCAAATGGTGAAGTTGAAATCATCCCTTCGTAAATTTTACGGACGCCATCACGAGTTGGTTGACCGTTATGGAATAACCGTTTCACAAATGATATCGGATATGTTCCTTACGTCGTAACTACAATCCCCTTCCCTTTAATGAATGTGACCTACCGAATTAGACTATTTACCGGATTTGTAATCACATAAGCAACACGACGGGTGCCACATGTGGAGTAGGATCTGCTTAACCTTCCGGAGTACCTGAGATCACCCCTAGTTTTTGGTGGGGTTCGTGTTGTTTATTCTTTAGTTTTCTATGTTGTGTCATGTGTACAATTGTTTTTCTGTTTGTCTTTTTCATTTTTAGCCATGGTTGTCAGTTTGTTTTAGATTTATGAGTTTGACTGTCCCTTTGGTATCTTTCGTCCCTCTTTTTTCAGCTTCACGCTGTGTGACAAATGTTGATGTATCGATGGACTTTGTTTACTGAGAAGATATGGAGAAAAGTGTAGATTAATTGATAAAAACACATTGTTATTCCTTTGAATGCTGATAAGACATTAGCAGTGTATGATTGACATTTAATTTGTCTGCGTTGATTAGACATTATCAGTTTATAATTGACTTATTGCTTTAGAGACTTTTTATGAATCTAACTATAAATTTAAAGATTATATTTTGGTTATACAAAATCTGGGATGTCGCTGATCCTTTAGGGGGCGGTTCAGGGACACAATAACGGACTTGGAACTGTCCCCCTATGGCACATATCTCTACCCTACCGGCTCTTTAGTGGAGGGTATCAAATAATTTCCTAGGGTTCACTCTTGTCATCAAGAGGAATCCCCTCCACCTCTGGTATCAGAAGGGAGGTGTCATCTCCGCAGTACACGTAATTCAGGTTGTTTGCATTTAAAAAATCGAAGAGACTGTTGTTTTCAGAGGTCTGTGTAAACAGAGGGGGTTCTCCGTCCAGTCCACTCTTGCACGTAGGAGGGATGTTTTGACACTTATGTTATCATAGGGTCACCGATAAGGTCTTTTCAATCCTTTGGCTATCGGTTTGTTTGTCTCCCAGGAACTGGTTAAACATTTTATCTGCGGCCTATCAAATATCCACACATACATACTTTGTACATATACTTGTTGTATTATAAGTAATAAATATTCTATATTCTTTCTACAATTTGTATCGTCTGTTTTTCAGCGCCAGTAGTCCGTTTATTAAAACAAATATGAACGTCTCCTTTTATTATAAACTTTACCAAATAAGAAATCGGTAATTATATAATCTATTTTGAAATTCATCTGTACATACATAGAAACACTTCACATAAATTCACTGCTATTTAATATTGTAAATGTGCAACATCTAGGAGAATATTTATGCGATTTGATGAAAACTTGAATTGGGAACACGTCTAGAACCTCCACTTGAAATTTTATCGGGCAAACCACCAATGGCTTATTCTGAACATTTTATAGATTTGAAATCTCATTTTTTTCGTAAATATTGAATAAATTGTACATTCAAGCTATATTTGAGATATAATCATGCTAAACTTTAATAATTTTCCATTCTGTTCTGAGTTCTGACAAAACAAAAGCGATTATTATAATGTTTTACGATACACATCTTCAACCATCTTTGACGTACAAATGTACAGGTAGAAAAAATCTGATGCTATGAAACATGACCACAATACCGCCATATTGTTTAAAAATACCATTGACAACAATCATCTCTGTATTATCATTAGTCTCTCTAAAACCATGAGAGATCTGCAAAAAAAAACTCTTTTAAACCAGAGTTTGTAGCTTATAATTGAAAAGTCTAAAAAATGGCCGACATTATATCATCTATGGAATTTGAGAAGAAATATTAAATGTGCACAATTCTCTTAATGGTCGCTAGCTATGTCAATACAGAATCGTCCCGCTATACCGACATCCTTTTGGTCAGACATCCCGTTAGTTCGACACATGTGCAGTTCGTAATTGGATCGGTAGAAATGATATTTGAATTAGTGTATTCTATCCCTTTTAGGTGTAATACCACCAAATCATGGTACGTCACATCCGGTTGTATACGAAAGTAGGTCTAAAAAAATATTCCCTTGAATTTCACAGCTGTCAAATTCAAGGGAATATTTTTTTAGACCTACTTTCGTTGTAGTTGTAAGTAATTAATCCTACATTGTATTGCAGTAAAACATTTCTGTGTCATAAACATATGTCTTGGGTATTTCAAAACACCATTATTTTTATTTGGGATTTCTATTGAATATTTTGTAATCTTGAGGTTACATGGTGACTAAACCTTGTAAACAGATAAAATAAGGGGATAAATTTGATTGGTTTATTTCCAATGATGGTTATTTTCTTATATGCAATAAAATGTTATGTGAAATGTTTTCTATAGTACTAGACAGGATAAAACTTAACACATGCCAAGTATTTCTTTATTTGAAACAAAGATAAATTCTGCAAATTATTTTGAAAAGTGCAAATTTAACAAAGACTATTAAGGGAAAATCAATGGTGGTATTCCACCTTTTAAGTATAAAAACGTAATGAATATACCGTCTGGTTTGTAAAAAACTACCATTATCTTAGAAGGCAATCTGCAATCTATATAGCTAGCAAAATTTGGTGAACTAGTACAAAGTGTGACCTAGATATTTCATAAATACAACAATCCGCTAAAAAAATTAATTTGATTGATTGATTGTTGTTTGCTTTACGTCCAGTGGCAAATATTTCATGCATGTTTAGGACGAGAAATAAATTAGCAATTTATACAATAAGAAGGTCATGAAATAGGATATTGCCTGGATTTAAAGTTTGAAAATTTTGACTGCCACTGTGAAATGAGGATATATTGGGCAGAATTCTGATCGGACGTGTCATTTCAGTAAAAAAACCGCTCGACTTTGTCAAGGGTTATAATTTGAAATAGAATAGTCTCTCGTCCAGGTCGCTTACAGCAATATACTCCCTAAAGTCGTCAAAATTGAAAAGATTCAATTTGCAATGAAAAAAAACATATTTTTTGCAAGGATGTTAATTTCCATTTATATAAACTGAATCTAACCCTGATTAACATTTTCAAGGAGCTTAACTCTTTTGAAATAATTGATTGGCATACTTAGCTCATTTCAAACTTATCCAAGACTTTGTTGATACAAACCTTTTATATCAAATTCATAAAAATCGAGCAAGAATTGTGCACATGAGAGCGCTAAAAAGACCAGACAAACAGGCGTGAGACGGACACTCAGTACTTTTTTGTTGTGACGCTGGGCACCAACGAGATATAAAAGAAAACAAATAGTGATTGGCCTGTAAGGATATGATTTTGTTAAGCAAGTAACCATACACTGCTACTTTAGTACAAGTAATCTTGATGTACAGTTCTATAGATGAATACCAAATATACATCTGTAAAGCTATTTATAAACTGTACATCTGTAAAGCTTTATATAAACTGTATTTCTGTTAAGCTGTATATAAACTGTACATCTGCAAAGCTGTATATGAACTGTACATCTGTAAAAATTTATGTAAACTGTGGATAGATATCGTATCACACAAGATGAAGTGGTAGAATCTATATGTTAAGCTTTAAAAATAGGCAGTTAATATATATTTTTACAGAGTTGCTGTTTAAATACAGTTTTAAAACGTACTGACAGTTTATGTACAGTTTTACATTTGTACAGTTTATGTACAGCTAAACAGATGTATAGTTTATATAGAGCTTTATAGATGTACAGTTTATATGCATCTTTAGAACTGTACATCAAGAGTACTTGTACTTATGTAGCTGTGTACTGATTGTTTATAAAATTTGAATAATCTTATTAGTGGCCGTCAGTTCTTTGGTCGGGTTGTAGTCTTTTTGACATATTACCTATTTCATGGTCAATTCTCAATAGCATTAGGATCTCACCATTTGTCATGTTGATGAAAACTATATTATATGAAGTTATGTATATGATAATCTTATTGTTTTAGTTTTCCTCTATCTTTATACTAACCAAATTATAATTTGTAAACTCGTATAGCCTATGGATAATTGGACAAATTATTTTGTGCTTATAGTTTCGGTGTTGACAAAATTCTGCTACATAACACTAAAACCTATCCTAGTAACTTGCATTACATGATTATACGAAGGATAAAGCCCTCATCCTATCTTTTTAGTATATTAAAGGAACATTTTATTTGGTTTTCTAGTTTAGAAATCAATATTTTTTTGTAATTTCCCACGTAGGACTAATGGGGTATCGAAAAAGTGGGGTGTCGGACAGATGAGAAATAGGACAATTTTGTTGTCGGAACAAAGGGATATCGGAATATAAGGGTTCTGTCCCAGGGAGTGTTAAAGAAAAGTGTTTCGGAATTTCGGGTTGGCCCTCTCATAACTAACTTAGCTATATCTCAATTCCTATTCAAGCTAGTCTAAAGGTGACAAAGATAAAATGACCACCATTTCAACATCTTGAAAATTCAAAAGAGAGTAAAAAAGTTTTACATCAACCCATATTTGAGAAGGCCCTATCTTTAAAATATTAGAGTAGCTTCTCATCAAACTGAAAGAAAAACATAGTTGAAAAAACATCAAATTTGCCACCAATACGACTAATGATGAATCATTTGTAAGATAGAACTCTTTATACATCATTTGACAGAAGGACATACAAACTAACGGACATGTAATCAAGGGATACTAATATTATATAGTCCACTAAGCGAAATGTTTATTTTTTAAAATAACGTGTATATTGAATATACGCGTTGTGATCTAGTCCAAATGACTTGAACGCAACCTCGAGGTTATTCCAAGCGAAGGGGAGGTGCATTTTATCCTTGGTGACGATTTTTTTCTTCGTCTAGCTTAACGATAGTCCGAGATATATACATGTACCATAAAGCGATCGTGCCCGTTAAAACAGTATAGAGTATTGTTGAACCTTATCGTACTTCTATACAAAATGCTGCTTAAACATACAATGCCCTCAATATTTATGGATATGAAAATGAGTTAAGGGAAATCATTAGTTGTTTGCATGATAATAATGCAGATGTAAGTTCTCGATAAGCAGGTCTACACAATTTGAGATTTTGTTTTAATTCACATAAAAGTCGCCCAGTTGTTGAACATCTACACAACAAAATAGTATATAGACAGAAATTGAAACATAAGTATTTGTAAACTTTAGTTAAATGCACTTATTGAATAACAGAAAATAAAAAATCGCTAATAGATTTATTGAGATTGATGAAAAAGTTCGAAGAATTACAATGTTATATACAAACTTTTTTGAACAAAGCATTAGATTTTAACTTATAAGAACCAGTCTGAGAGAAAATAGTAAGAAAGATTTTGATTAATTGTCACAAGTATAGAACTTACAGAAGACAAGGAAAAACTATGCCGTTGAAAACTAACGGAACATGACATATTGATTTTTCACATCGTATAAATTACGAATATTAACGTGTTACACTAATACCAGTGAAAAACAGTGCATAAAAAGTGAAAATAACCCTAAGTTTAATAACATATTTCACTAATTGTCTTTCATAATAATCTTTAATAATTTTCTGGTTTCCCAAAATATCAAAGATCTTTTGACGAATCTAAAGGCAAACATATTTATAATATAATAGGAATGATTATAATCCTGATACATTGAAAACTTTTACACCGCTGGGTCGATGCCACTGCTGGTGGACGTTTTATCCCCGAATGTATCACCAACCCGGTAGTCAGCACTATGGTGTCGACATGAATATCAATTATTTGGTAATTTTTATAAATTTCCTGTTTACAAAACTTTGAATTTTTCGAAAAACTAAGGATTTTCTTATGCCAGGAGTAGATTACCTTAGCCGTATTTGGCACAACTTTAGGAATTTTGGGTCCTCAATGCTCTTCAACTTTGTACTTGTTTTGCTTTTTAACTGTTTTGATATGAGCGTCACTGATGAGTCTTACGTAAACTAAACGCGCGTCTGGTGTATTAAATTTTAATCCTGGTACATTTGAAAACTACAGACTGAAAAACATTTCGAGTTTTTCTTTTTAATCAAAATATCAGATGTTCACCATAATTAAGCAAAGTATGAAATACAATTATAAATACATACACCTGTTTCATGGAATATATTCTGTATTTAATCACATGTTCATTGTTTAATTTTCACCAATAACCACTGATAGCAATTCCTTCCAGTTGCAAATTATTCATATTCATATGTCGTTAATCCCAACAATAATTCCAATGCCACATGCCAAATTTAAAATTAAATAAAGAAATTAAAGACTTTGGTTGATTCAATGCCTTTGATACGCAGTACATCAACAATGCAGTTTCCAACACACAAATAATCATCAAAACACTTGTCCACTTGTTCTTTATTATAACTCTTATAGACCAATAAAATTGAGAAAGGAAATGGGGAAGGTGCCAAAGGACAACAACCTGACCATAGAGCCGAAGGCCACAAATGGGTCTTCAATGTAGCGAGAAACTCACGCACCCGTAGGTGTCCTTCAGTTGGCCCCTTAAAATTATGTATACTAGTACGGTAATAATGGACGTCATACTAAACTCCGAATTATACACAAGAAACTAAAACTAAAAATCATACAAGACTAACAAAGGCCAGAGGCTCCTGACTTGGGACAGGAGCAAAATTGCGGCGGGGTTAAACATGTTTATGAGATATCAAACCTCCCCCTATACATCTAGCCGATGTAGAAAAGTAAACGTATAACAATACGCACATTAAAATTCAGTTCAAGATAAGTCCGAGTCCGATGTCAGAAGATGTAACAAAAGAAAATAAATAAAATGATAATAATACATAATTAACAACGGACTACTAGCAGTTAACTGACATGCCAGCTCCAGACCTCAAATAAACTGATTGAAAGAATATGTCTTCATCATATGAATAAATAAAATCCCTCCCGTTAGGGGTTTAGTATCATACTATCATAAAATATATGAGAAGAACATAACCCGTGTCATGCCAACAACTGTTTTTCAAATAAATGTGTTTAGTTCCGAAGCAAAGACCCTATAAGTGAACCAATATTAAAGCCAAAATATGCAATCTTTAATGACCTGACAACAGTATCGTAACTATATCCCTTCCTAATAAGTCTGTTTAAAGGTTTTGTATATCTTTTCTTTAATCCAAGTAAACCAACGCATGATTATGACATACGGCATTTTACTACAATGAAATATATATATGTAATACATTATCATATACTTATAGTAAATAATTTATGTTTTTTACAGTATGATAATACAATTGAATTTGAATGAATTCAATATATTTTCTGAAATGGTGTTTAGTGGGCTCATCAGAAAAATTAGCACAGGCTTCCATTAATATAATAATAATATACCACATGCCTTTCTGTAAAGTTATCTCAAGGCATTCTGGCAAAATAAAAAAAAAAAATAAAAATAAAAAAAAAACTATAAATGCGTTTTTCAAAGTTTTCAGCATAATTTAGTAAATACTTTACAAATGTTGACAGTTCTAATTAGTGTTGTTTACATGTTGTTTAATATCCTTTTCATCGTCAATATAAAAAAAAATTATATAAAACTGATTTTTTTTGCCCCTCGACTAATGCATTTAATAGAAAGATTTCATATCGGATGCATATCATTTGGCGTCCGACATAAACTTTTATCTCTTAAAAATCAACTTGAGAACAACTTAAACGGCTGATATTGAATCTTGGGCGAATAAATCATCTGGAATGAAAAATGTTATATAATAATCTGTAATCTGATAATATCACATACTTATGGGTTTGAAAAAGTTTAAGATGATTGGGAGAAATCTGGTTCATTTCGACCCCCTTTCGACTGAGTTTCAATTCAAATAATTGGCTTACATATCAGTAATGGAAGCAAACAGTTCTTAAAATCTTACTAAAACATTTGTCTTTTATAAGTAATTAGATTATATCAAACTTTGCAGAAATAAGGTATGTTTAGTTTCATACAAATGATTTAATTTGGTAGCAGTCAAACAGAAAGCTTGATGATAGTCTTTTGTTCTGATAAGAAAACATTAAATAAATGATACATATTCTCCTCTGTAATTATACCTAAAATTAATTTAAAACTATATGAAATTATTGGGTTAAGGTTGGTACCTAACACTTTCACTAAAATTAATTTGGCTCGTTTAATTTTCATAAAATTTTGACAAAGTATTTACTTTTACCATTTAACAAAAATATCAAAATATCAAAAATTTTGAACCAACCATTTTATCAGAAAAAATACACTGGTTATATAGCAGTTTGACAAATGCAAATTTTGATCATTGAGAAACTTTATGTTCCCTTCACAACACAACGTAATTAAAACGTTTAGCTGACTTTACAGAGTTATCTCCCTGTAGTGTTAGGTACCACCTTAAAAACCAACTACAAATTATTTTGATTTTTTTAATGTCAAAATAGAGAAGTAGTGGATGAAGTTCGCATCGAAATCATGTTTCCAACAACTTGTACCTCTTTTAAATTACATTACAGTTCAGATCTTATTTAACAAACATTTGGTTCCATCTGGATAAAACAATAACCGTGTTGGGCTTCCAGGGTTTCGATTGAACAAGCTTATCTTGCTCTCTTAAATGTCCAAATGTACTGAAACAACAATATGTTCACAATTGCCAGACTTTGTACATACAATTAGAATCATTATGGTAAATGGCGTTTCAATATAGGTCACTCATTGTCATTGTTAACCAGTCTTGATCGAAAATACATAGCAGTTTTTATATGAATTGTGTCAAACGTGTCTAATGGAAATTCGTCTTAAACTGAATGATAACACAGCAGATTTTTTGGAAGTTCAGTTTTTTTATTAAACAGAGTCCTCTCGCTCTCTTAAATGTCCAAATGTATTGAAAAATCCCTATATTGACACTTAACATACTTTTTACATACAACTCCAATTTTTAATGACGTTGCGACAATGGTTACACAGTGGCAAGAAGGAAAATCATTTAAATCTTGTTTATTGTCAATTATCTATTCAAACTTAAGAGTAATAATCATGTTTTCTTCAAACATTGACTAGTTAATTATGAGAAAAATAATTACGAGAATGTTAAGAAATTCATTCTAAATAATAATTACCTACCGTGATCGTGTTTCCATTATATATTTAGTACTTTTTGCACTGAAATTGATGTATTTCCTGTCGGGTTTTCTGATTTGACCGGTAATTCTAATCGGAAAGTCACTACGTACATGACAAAATCAAAAACTCAAACATATCAATCGAATGGATAACAACTGTCATCTCTCTGACTTGCTACAGGAATTTTCCTATGTACAAAATAGGGGATTAAACATGTTTAATGGCTATCTTGACCCCAAACTTATATGACATATGGCAGTCGCATACAATTCCATTATATTGAAAACAATGTTTTAGCAAACCAAACGTAGATAATAGGTAAACATGTCAAAAATAGAGGAACAGAAGTCGGCATTGTGTCGTAATCTCTATCCCTATGACAAAAAAAAAACCAAATATGCCAGCAAGGAAAAACAAAAAGCATATAGACAAATCACATTATGTTGAATCTCAATGTTTTATTGTGTTGATCCAGAAATTAAAAATATAGAAAACAATTACGTTATCTTTCAGATATTTTGATTCAAAGTTCAACTACAATTCAAGACAGACGGTAAGCAACTTAAATATGAATAGTGTCAGGCTTATATCACTTATGTGGTCATTTTTATAAATTTCCTGTTAACAAAACTTTTTGGAATTTTGGATCCTCAATGCTCTTCAACTTTTTACTTGTTTGGCTTAATTAATATTTTGATATGAGCGTCACTAATGAGTCTTATGTAGACGATCTTTTATAATTTTCTGGTTTCCCAAAATATCAAAGATCTTTTGACGAATCTAAAGGCAAACATATTTATAATATAATAGGAATGATTATAATCCTGATACATTGAAAACTTTTACACCGCTGGGTCGATGCCACTGCTGGTGGTCGTTTTATCCCCGAATGTATCACCAACCCGGTAGTCAGCACTATGGTGTCGACATGAATATCAATTATTTGGTAATTTTTATAAATTTCCTGTTTACAAAACTTTGAATTTTTCGAAAAACTAAGGATTTTCTTATGCCAGGAGTAGATTACCTTAGCCGTATTTGGCACAACTTTAGGAATTTTGGGTCCTCAATGCTCTTCAACTTTGTACTTGTTTTGCTTTTTAACTGTTTTGATATGAGCGTCACTGATGAGTCTTACGTAAACTAAACGCGCGTCTGGTGTATTAAATTTTAATCCTGGTACATTTGAAAACTACAGACTGAAAAACATTTCGAGTTTTTCTTTTTAATCAAAATATCAGATGTTCACCATAATTAAGCAAAGTATGAAATACAATTATAAATACATACACCTGTTTCATGGAATATATTCTGTATTTAATCACATGTTCATTGTTTAATTTTCACCAATAACCACTGATAGCAATTCCTTCCAGTTGCAAATTATTCATATTCATATGTCGTTAATCCCAACAATAATTCCAATGCCACATGCCAAATTTAAAATTAAATAAAGAAATTAAAGACTTTGGTTGATTCAATGCCTTTGATACGCAGTACATCAACAATGCAGTTTCCAACACACAAATAATCATCAAAACACTTGTCCACTTGTTCTTTATTATAACTCTTATAGACCAATAAAATTGAGAAAGGAAATGGGGAAGGTGCCAAAGGACAACAACCTGACCATAGAGCCGAAGGCCACAAATGGGTCTTCAATGTAGCGAGAAACTCACGCACCCGTAGGTGTCCTTCAGTTGGCCCCTTAAAATTATGTATACTAGTACGGTAATAATGGACGTCATACTAAACTCCGAATTATACACAAGAAACTAAAACTAAAAATCATACAAGACTAACAAAGGCCAGAGGCTCCTGACTTGGGACAGGAGCAAAATTGCGGCGGGGTTAAACATGTTTATGAGATATCAAACCTCCCCCTATACATCTAGCCGATGTAGAAAAGTAAACGTATAACAATACGCACATTAAAATTCAGTTCAAGATAAGTCCGAGTCCGATGTCAGAAGATGTAACAAAAGAAAATAAATAAAATGATAATAATACATAATTAACAACGGACTACTAGCAGTTAACTGACATGCCAGCTCCAGACCTCAAATAAACTGATTGAAAGAATATGTCTTCATCATATGAATAAATAAAATCCCTCCCGTTAGGGGTTTAGTATCATATTATCATAAAATATATGAGAAGAACATAACCCGTGTCATGCCAACAACTGTTTTTCAAATAAATGTGTTTAGTTCCGAAGCAAAGACCCTATAAGTGAACCAATATTAAAGCCAAAATATGCAATCTTTAATGACCTGACAACAGTATCGTAACTATATCCCTTCCTAATAAGTCTGTTTAAAGGTTTTGTATATCTTTTCTTTAATCCAAGTAAACCAACGCATGATTATGACATACGGCATTTTACTACAATGAAATATATATATGTAATACATTATCATATACTTATAGTAAATAATTTATGTTTTTTACAGTATGATAATACAATTGAATTTGAATGAATTCAATATATTTTCTGAAATGGTGTTTAGTGGGCTCATCAGAAAAATTAGCACAGGCTTCCATTAATATAATAATAATATACCACATGCCTTTCTGTAAAGTTATCTCAAGGCATTCTGGCAAAATAAAAAAAAAAATAAAAATAAAAAAAAAACTATAAATGCGTTTTTCAAAGTTTTCAGCATAATTTAGTAAATACTTTACAAATGTTGACAGTTCTAATTAGTGTTGTTTACATGTTGTTTAATATCCTTTTCATCGTCAATATAAAAAAAAATTATATAAAACTGATTTTTTTTGCCCCTCGACTAATGCATTTAATAGAAAGATTTCATATCGGATGCATATCATTTGGCGTCCGACATAAACTTTTATCTCTTAAAAATCAACTTGAGAACAACTTAAACGGCTGATATTGAATCTTGGGCGAATAAATCATCTGGAATGAAAAATGTTATATAATAATCTGTAATCTGATAATATCACATACTTATGGGTTTGAAAAAGTTTAAGATGATTGGGAGAAATCTGGTTCATTTCGACCCCCTTTCGACTGAGTTTCAATTCAAATAATTGGCTTACATATCAGTAATGGAAGCAAACAGTTCTTAAAATCTTACTAAAACATTTGTCTTTTATAAGTAATTAGATTATATCAAACTTTGCAGAAATAAGGTATGTTTAGTTTCATACAAATGATTTAATTTGGTAGCAGTCAAACAGAAAGCTTGATGATAGTCTTTTGTTCTGATAAGAAAACATTAAATAAATGATACATATTCTCCTCTGTAATTATACCTAAAATTAATTTAAAACTATATGAAATTATTGGGTTAAGGTTGGTACCTAACACTTTCACTAAAATTAATTTGGCTCGTTTAATTTTCATAAAATTTTGACAAAGTATTTACTTTTACCATTTAACAAAAATATCAAAATATCAAAAATTTTGAACCAACCATTTTATCAGAAAAAATACACTGGTTATATAGCAGTTTGACAAATGCAAATTTTGATCATTGAGAAACTTTATGTTCCCTTCACAACACAACGTAATTAAAACGTTTAGCTGACTTTACAGAGTTATCTCCCTGTAGTGTTAGGTACCACCTTAAAAACCAACTACAAATTATTTTGATTTTTTTAATGTCAAAATAGAGAAGTAGTGGATGAAGTTCGCATCGAAATCATGTTTCCAACAACTTGTACCTCTTTTAAATTACATTACAGTTCAGATCTTATTTAACAAACATTTGGTTCCATCTGGATAAAACAATAACCGTGTTGGGCTTCCAGGGTTTCGATTGAACAAGCTTATCTTGCTCTCTTAAATGTCCAAATGTACTGAAACAACAATATGTTCACAATTGCCAGACTTTGTACATACAATTAGAATCATTATGGTAAATGGCGTTTCAATATAGGTCACTCATTGTCATTGTTAACCAGTCTTGATCGAAAATACATAGCAGTTTTTATATGAATTGTGTCAAACGTGTCTAATGGAAATTCGTCTTAAACTGAATGATAACACAGCAGATTTTTTGGAAGTTCAGTTTTTTTATTAAACAGAGTCCTCTCGCTCTCTTAAATGTCCAAATGTATTGAAAAATCCCTATATTGACACTTAACATACTTTTTACATACAACTCCAATTTTTAATGACGTTGCGACAATGGTTACACAGTGGCAAGAAGGAAAATAATTTAAATCTTGTTTATTGTCAATTATCTATTCAAACTTAAGAGTAATAATCATGTTTTCTTCAAACATTGACTAGTTAATTATGAGAAAAATAATTACGAGAATGTTAAGAAATTCATTCTAAATAATAATTACCTACCGTGATCGTGTTTCCATTATATATTTAGTACTTTTTGCACTGAAATTGATGTATTTCCTGTCGGGTTTTCTGATTTGACCGGTAATTCTAATCGGAAAGTCACTACGTACATGACAAAATCAAAAACTCAAACATATCAATCGAATGGATAACAACTGTCATCTCTCTGACTTGCTACAGGAATTTTCCTATGTACAAAATAGGGGATTAAACATGTTTAATGGCTATCTTGACCCCAAACTTATATGACATATGGCAGTCGCATACAATTCCATTATATTGAAAACAATGTTTTAGCAAACCAAACGTAGATAATAGGTAAACATGTCAAAAATAGAGGAACAGAAGTCGGCATTGTGTCGTAATCTCTATCCCTATGACAAAAAAAAAACCAAATATGCCAGCAAGGAAAAACAAAAAGCATATAGACAAATCACATTATGTTGAATCTCAATGTTTTATTGTGTTGATCCAGAAATTAAAAATATAGAAAACAATTACGTTATCTTTCAGATATTATGATTCAAAGTTCAACTACAATTCAAGACAGACGGTAAGCAACTTAAATATGAATAGTGTCAGGCTTATATCACTTATGTGGTCATTTTTATAAATTTCCTGTTAACAAAACTTTGAATTTTTCGAAAAACTAAGGATTTTCTTATCCCAGGCATAGATTACCTTAGCCGTATTTGGCACAACTTTTTGGAATTTTGGATCCTTAATGCTCTTCAACTTTTTACTTGTTTGGCTTAATTAATATTTTGATATGAGCGTCACTAATGAGTCTTATGTAGACGAAACGCGCGCTTGCGTACTAAATTATAATCCTGGTATCTTTGATAACTATTTACACCACTGGGTCGATGCCCTGCTGGTGGACGTTAAGTCCCCGAGTGTATCACCAGCCCAGTAGTCAACACTTCGGTGTTGACATGAATATCAATAATGTGGTCATTTTTACAAATTTCCTGTTAACAAAATTTTGAATTTTTCAAAAAACTAAGGATTTTCTTATCCCAGGCATAGATTACCTTAGCCGTATTTGGCACAACTTTTTGGAATTTTGGATCCTCAATGCTCTTCAACTTTTTACTTGTTTGGCTTAATAAATATTTTGATATGAGATATGAGCGTCACTGATGAGTCTTATGTAGACGAAACGCGCGTCTAGCGTACTAAATTATAATCCTGGTACCTTTGATAACTATTATAATAGCGTGAGGGAAATTTTTCATTTAAATGATACTTATTCAAAATAAATGGAAGAATAATTTAAGAACTAGATGTAAAGCATTCCAAATCATATAATGAGTTCAAATGTGTACCAGATGTTGCTTAAATAACTACAACTGTTACCAATAGAAAAATCAAGGGAACACATAGCTGAGGGAATCGAATATACTTGAAAAAGAGCCAAATAAACTGGACTTTTGTAAGATCTATATCTATAGAATGCTTCGACATGCTCATAATATTAACGATAACAATTTTACCTAACCAGAGGCGGTAAAGGTCCCTCATATGCATGCAACATTTATTCCTAATTCGTCAGTAGTATACCGCTGTTTAAAAGTTATAAATAGATGGGAGAAAAAACAAATCCGGGTTCCAAACTAAAACCGAGGGAAACACAGAAACTATAAAAAGAAAACAACGGAACAACAGAAAAACAGAGGTGCAACAAAAAACAATCGACAATGCAACACACACAGGAACGAACTGTAAAAGAGGGACGAAAGATAACAAAGGCACAGTCAAACTCATAATCTAAAACAAACTGACAACGCCATGGCTAAAAATAAAAAAAGACAAACAAACAACAGCACACACGACACAACATAGAAAACTAAAGAATAAACAACACGAACCCCACCAAAAAACTAGGGGTGATCTCAGGTGCTCAGGAAGGGTAAGCAGATCCTGCTCCACATGCGGCACTCGTCGTAAGCTAACAACTGCCATTTTCCTGACTTGGTAAAGAATAATTTAAGAAAAACTCGCGGTTTTATGGCAATGACGTGTCACGGTACTTATCTATCCCAAATTCATGTATTTGGTTTTGATGTTATATTTGTTATTCTCATAGGATTTTGTCTAATGCTTATAATTAGTCCGTTTTTGTGTGTGTTACATTTTAATGTTGTGTCGTTGTTCTCCTCTGATATGTCTGTTTTGTTCAAACATCGTTGAAAAAATAACGGAATTTGATGCGACTGTCATGAAAGTGAGAGGTTTAGCGCTATAAAACCAGGTTTAATCCACCATTTTCTACATTTGAAAATGTCTGTACCAAGTCAGGAATATGACAGTTGGGGTCCATTAGTTTGATGTGTTTTATCCTTTGATTTTTGCAATTTGATTAGGGATTTTCCGTTTTGAATTTATCCTCGGAGTTCAGTATTTTTGTAATATTACTTTTTTGTATTTTATATTTAACTTTCGGGTGCTTTAAGACGATGTATCATGTACCATTTGGTGCTGTTTTCATCTTGATCCATGACTATCCTAAAGATCAATTTTTGATTATCTATGAAATTTAATAACTGTTTCTATCATGAAAATGACTCAATAATTTTGTATGCGACTACACTACCAGTACACGCACTGTGCCTTTCAACGTTCTTGATAAATTTTTCTCTTAAAATCCTTGACTATAAGGCCAATCTCGATTTTTTTTTGTATCATGGTGAGAACTTGTCTTTATCATAAAAATTTTAATCCTTAAACTTAGATTGTTTTGATGTCCACTCAAGACAGCTGGTAACTTAGAATTTGGTGCGACCACGTTTGACATCAAGGTGACTTAGAACTTTATAGCCTTATTCATATCAAATAAATCTTTATTGTTTTTGTATATAATATGTGATAATTGAAAGATAAAGCGTTATTATGGGACATAGTGTCAAATATTATAATGACTCCATTTTTTGTACTATATTCTATTGAAGTACAGAAATGCATAGCGTTTCAATATTCGGTATGAGTGTACCTTACTATTTGATAAAAATCAGAAAAAATATTGCAGATGGTCTTGTAAGCATTCGTGATGCTGTACTGCTGAATCATGTTTTACTTAATATTAACATTTTCGTTATAAATATCTAAAAAATATTTGCAAATTGATGATTTTAATTCGTGCTTCAATTTTTTTTTTTATTTAAAGACCTGCATCACCAATACAATAGGATATGAATTATCGTCTACATTCGAGGTGAATGTGTTTTAGTTAAAAAAAAAATATAAGACCATGTTTACTATATACATGTATATAGATATAAGAAGTACAAAGATAAGAATAAAGCAGCTAACAGAATACCCCTTGTACTCACTTACCATCCTGATTTCAAAAATGTGTCCTCCATTGTTCAGAAGCATTGGAAAATTATAGAAATGATTCAAATATAAAAAAAAATGTATTTTCCTCACCACCAGTCATGGCCTTCCGAAGACCTAAAAACATCCGTGACAAATTAGTGACATCTGTAAAGCAGCCTACTCCATCTTCCGGTTGCTTCAAACAATGTGGTCGAAGGAATTGCTTGTGTTGTAAAGCTGCCAATACAAGCAGTTCTTTCATCAACTCCGTTACTAAACAAAATTATACCATCTATTCATATTCCAACTGTAAAACGGAGAACTCAATTTATATATTAACATGTGACACTTGTGGCATTCAATATGTAAGAGAAACAATGGACAAATTTAATATTCGGCTCAATAACCATCGTTCATCGTACAAAACCAACAAAAACTGCCCTCTCACAAGCCATCTTCATTCAACGAAACATCTTTTTGAAAATGTTACTTTCCAAATCATAGAAGTCAACACCGAGTGGGACCCCACGGCGAGTAGGAGAACAGAAAACTTTTGGATCCACCTATCCACACTTTAGAACCTGATGGTCTTAACGAAAAAGACAAGAAAAGATACAGGAAAAATAAAGCATAATTTAATACACAGCATCGTCCTTTTTTCCTGTAATATTGGCCAATGGACGTTACTAACTTCAATTACCAATTTTGTAAAAATCTTGAACTTCATCCAAATTATGTATTATTTTCAAGGCAGCTAAATTCAAGTGCAACATACACATTGAGCTGCAAAAGTTTCTTATCATCTATATCCGATTTCATCTGGATAGATGCACGCTTGATAAAGCTAGTTTGTCTAGCGAAATATTGCGTTTATTTTCATCATTTTGTAAATATTTTAAACATTCTTATATTTACATACTAAATAGTGTGTTAAAATTGCATTGTAATGCAATCTATAACTTTATTTGTGTAATTGAATTAAATTAAATCTCTGTACTGATTAATCCACACTCCCATATATTTGTATGTCATGTGCTGCTATTTATAGGCACTTATATAAATATAAGAAGATATATTTCTAATTATAATCGAAACAAAGTGTAAACTTTTTGTTAAATATAATAAACCTGTTCATTGATTACCGACACCGCTTTTTTCTTATGTAAAATATATGATTATACCATAATGATTTACCTGGGAAATACAAAAATAACGTTTGAAAAATAATTTTTTGATCCGATATCTAGTTATGCATTACATCAAAATCTCGTGATCCCACTGGGAAAAATTATATCATACACAATCTTTTTGATTAAAGACTATTTTCTTCATTAGTTTCTATGTTCAGAGACAATATTTGAAATGTAATATATATGGGGAATATCATTATAGACATTTCTTTATAATGAATCCTGCAGTAGCGCTAACTCCTGCAACAATCCCTACATGTATTTTCCAACCTTGTCTGCGAGGCTCTTCATTTGTCTGATCAATTCTCTCACACATGTCTTCTGTATAGCCTTCATCTGTGTTTAATGCAATCAGTTCTGTTATTCTATTCATCAGATTTCTTAACTGTTTTTCTATTTCATTCCCCGTGCATTTGTTGTCAAATAAAACATATTTGCTCCCACATTTTTCAAGTAAATTCCTAGCATCCTGTGGTAAGCTTTTAATGTACTGGTGTTCATCTGGGACTTGACCGTCGTGATCATCTTCAAACCTATCCTTCCAAACATCTAAATTAGTGAAGAGGATGATAGCATACTTGAACATTTCATCTCCGAATAAACACTTGTATCGAAGAGATATTTTATGGACATCGACGGCGCGCTCCATTTTTATAACCAGAAGGAAAACATGTACACCTTCATTTGCTATTTCCAGCCTCTTCTTTATTTTATCTAATAATTTTTTATTTTCGTGTTTTCTCCCCAAATTCCTGGGGTGTGTATTACGTGTAGCCGATTGCCAAACCGTTCGCCTGTTTGAGATCTGCATTCATCAGTAACTGGTGTACCTCCGCTACCAACACTGAATACTTTATTACCGAGTAAATTATTTGCTGTACGACTTTTACCTGCACCAGATGGGCCTAAAAGCATTATCGTTATCTCTTGTTTTGTCGGAATATTCTACAATACAAATACATGTATATGTTTTTCACCTTTTGAGATAAAAAAAAAATGTGTATAACATCAGCTAAGAAATGTTAGTTTAAAAGTAAAATAAACAATCATATTCAAAAATGAATTAATATATGTAATGTGACTGCTTGGTAATCAAAATAATCATCTTTTACGAAAGACAACAAATCCGTTGATCTCTTATGTTTACCATATGCATACCATGTTTTGTGATACAACCTTAGATAAAGCAGACAAGGAAAGACACCACTCGACTAAAGAAAACTATACTTTACATAGCCTAGTTGGCTAATAGATCGTGGACGCCGGACGTTATGATATCACAGAAGCAGGGGTTCCAATTTCGCTGCAAATTTCGATAACGCAAATTTGAAGAATCAACATTTTCGTCATTGTCTTAAAATATTGACAGATAAAATCAAGTAAAGTGAAAAACGTCGATGATAATTCTACGAAATTTATTCTTAGCAATTTGTACTTACCATTATTGTGGTTTCACTTTATCTCTTTAAGTTTTTTGTTTCCTTTTTTCTACCTTGGATTTATGTATTTACATCGTTTCCTTTTCTTGATTCTACTTTCGATATGTTATGACTCGAGATTACAGATAACATCATTGACCAATAGAAAACAAAGCGCCTTTCTTCAAATTGAATATATTTCTTTATCGACAAATAATCAAGGACCATTATTTGAAGAAGAAAAAAATCAGCAAATAAGAGACAGAAAATTAAACGAATCGCATTTTGATAACCACAAGGCCGGCAAGTAATTTTCTTACCTATATATTTCCCCCTGAGGTTTGAAAACGTAGATAGATAATATCTCTACCTGTGATAAATACAGTTTTTGTTAATATAACAGGATTTTGATATTGTTAAAAATAATTGATGGGTGTTTTCTGTCTTTAACTTCACATGGCTCCCTTTGTAGATTGTGTTTATTAAAAAAAAAAAAGGAAAGTAAAATAGCGTTAACATAACGATAAGAATACTGTTTCCGTTTTAAACAAATTCAATTACAGTAAATTAAATTGAATTCCGACTTCAAGTTGGTTTGCACTAAAGTTTAATCATAAAAATGCATGTGATTGAGACATTCAGCTAGCTTTAAAACAAGGTTCAGCCCCCATTTTCTACATTAGAAAATGTCTGTACTTAATCAGGAATATAACAGTTAAGATCCATTCATTTGATGTGTTCTAAGTTTGTCATTTGAATACGACTTTACGTGGCGAATTTTTTTCGGAGTTCTGTTATTGTATATCTGTGATTTTACTGTGATTTTGATGTCCATCTTATCAAGAGGAATCTATAATTACAATTTTAACATTAAATCAACATCAATGATCCTAATCGAAGTTTTCTACTACTCATGATCCTCCTGGTACATATCTGGATATCTTAAGATATTAAGAATGTATTCAGATACTAATTTGTATTTAAGGTGTTAGACTATAATTATTTTTATAATAAGCAGAAAAGGTACTATAATGATATTAGATTTCACTTAAGGTAGATTCTTGGTATACCGCCATCTTGGATTGTGAAATCGCATATATCATCGGTCTAGCTATATGCCCAACTCTGCAAATTTGGAGACAGATTTGCCATTTTGTGGGTAGATTCTATGTTGTGTCATGTGTACTGTTGTTTGTCTGTTAACGTTTTCATTTTTAGCCATGGCGTCGTCAGTTTATTTTCGATTTATGAGTTTGACTGTCCCTCTGGTATCTTTCGTCCCTCTTTTGATTATCTATATTAAGAACATTTTTTAACGCCTTTTAAGGGGAAATAACTCTTATAGTAAAAAAATATACCGGACTGATAGGGAAATGTTTAATTTTTACTTGTAGCAGACGACAAGTTCGGTGACACCATTTTTTTCTTTTTATTTTATCCAAACATATTACAAAACCTATTTTCTCACAATTTATTTCAAAATTCTATCTCATAGATTTCTTTTTATGCACACAAATGTGTTTTTTCATGAAAAATTTAGCCAATTTTAGGCAAATTTAAAGGACTCATAGCTTGAAATTAGCACGACGACCCATACTTTCTATTATATTTTTGAAAAAAGCATCGTAATATATACCTGTGATCTCCCTTAATATGAATGTACTGTAATGTTTATATTTATAAATTATACGTTTACAAAATTTAGAATTTTTGAAATACTAAGGCTTTTCTACAGCATAGATTACCTTAGCTGGATATAGCAAAAATTTTGGGAATTTTGGTCCTCAATGCTCTTCAACTTCGTACTTTCTTTGGCTTTTTTTTTTTTTTTTTTTTTTTTTTTTAACTTTTTCGGAATCGAGCGTCACTGATGAGTCTTTTGTAGACGAAACGCGCGTCTGGCGTTTATACAAAGGCCTGATACATGTACAGTGGAGATCAGTTCTAACCTCTCATAAATTCAGTCAGAATCTGTCAGGAGAACTGTTCTAGAACAGAATGTAGAACTGTCAGCCTGACACCTTTTAGTCAGTTCTAGGTTAGAACTGTTCTAGCTAGAACTGATTTGGTCAGTTCTACCTAGAACTGATTTGGACAGTTCTAGCTAGAACTGATCCTGACAGTTCTACCCTAGAACAGTTTTAGACAGTTCTAGCTAGAACTGACCAAATCTTTGGTCAGTTCTACTTCTAGAACAGTTCTACATTTAGAATTGATTTCAAATTCTACGGCTAGAATTGATTTATACATTCTACGGCCAGAATTAATTTATAAATTCTACGGCTAAAAGTGATTTATAAATTCTACGGCTAGAATTGATTTCTAAGTTTTAAGAAATATTTGTCTTAATATAAAGGCTTCGGCAAAATAGCGATTAATATTATATAGAGTTTTGCTTTTTTGCCGGTTTTATTTCAGATTTATAATCGGCAAGAGAACATGTTTAACCCCGCCATATTCTGCATGTATGTGCCTGTTCCAAGTCAGGTGCCCGTAATTCAGTGATTTTCTTTTGTTGATGTGTAACATAAAATATTTGTTTTTCTTTCATTTTTTGTACATAAATTACGCCGTTAATTAGTATTATGGGGGGGGGGGGGGATTATTTGAATTGTTTTACATTTGTTATTCTGGGAGTCAGGATGGCTCGTTATCACATAACAAAATTATCTGACCTCATTAACCAAATGTAAAATCTGTTTACGAGTAGTTTTCATACCTTGGACGGACCTGTTTAACAAAAATCTTTTGACCACATCAATCTAAACTGACATCGTTTGCTCTTTCTTTCTGCAAATCTATATAGCTGCACAGTACTTCAGTTTTAGTTTTAGGTCAAGAGGGACTGTACTATACAAGTTACAGCAATATTGGAAAACAATTTTGTTCGCATCAATTTATAGTGCCAGCATGCAGGGGCAGATCAAGCCTTTAAAAAAAGGGGGGGTCCAACTATATGTTCCCATTCAAATGCATTGATCGTAAAAAAAGTAGGTTCCAACTCCTGAACCCCCCCCCCCCCTCCTTGATCTGCTAATGAGCATGTCCTCTTTTTATTCAAAATATTGAATCATAAACAAATATCAGTAGTTTTCATACTTCAGACTGAGTCGTATAATAAAATCTTTTGACCGCATCAACCAAAACTTACCATATTTGCTTTTTTTTATGTAAATCTAAATAGCTGCATAGTAGTTCAGTTATAATTTTAGGTCAAGAGGGACTGTAGTATATAAATAACTACAATATTGGAAATCAATGACCACATATTTTTTTTTCTCGCTTCAATTTAGAGTGCCAGCATTTCCTATTTCTATTCAAAATATCGCATCAGAAACAAATATCAATAGTTTTCATACCTCAGACTGACAGTAACATGTAATCATGTAACAAAAATATTTGTCTGCATCAATCAAAACTGACCATAAATTTGACAGCATCAACCAAAACTGATCATATTTGACCACATCAACCAAAACTGACCATATTTGACCGCATCAACCAAAACTGACCATATTTGCTCTTTTTTATGTAACTCTTATAGTCGCATAGTAAATCTGTAATATTTTTATGTAAGGATGGATTGTAAAATCATGAAAATACAAATGATAGAAATATTGGAACACAATGCTACCTAATTTCATTTGCATCAATTAAGAATGCCAGCATGTCCTCTTTTCATTCAAAATATTGCATCATAAACAAATATCAGTAGTTTTCATACCTCAGACTGACTGGTATAACAAAATAATTTGTCCGCATCAACCAAAACTGACCATATTTGCACTTTATTATGTACATGATGTCAATCTTAATAGCCGCAAAGTAAATCACATATATTTTTATATCAGGATGGATTGTTTAATATAAATGAAAACAATATTGGAAAATAAAATTATGCTCACATCAGTTTATAGTGCCAGCATGTCCTCTTTTTCATCAAAATTGTGAATCGTAAACTAATTTCAGTAGTTTTGATATCTCAGACTGACTCATGAATATAACAAAATTATTTGTCCGCATCAACCAAAACTGACAATATGTGACAGCATCAACCAAAACTGACCATAATTACACTTTGTAATGTAAATCTTAATATATATATAGCCGCATACTAAATCACTTATAGTAATACATATTACGATGGATTGTATAATTCAAATGACAGCAATATCAATGAATATTGGAACACATTGGCTACAAAAAAATTTCCACATCAATTTAGAATATCAGTAAGTCCTCTTTTTATTCAAAATATTGAATTGTAAACAAATTTCAGTGGTTTTGATATATCAGACTGAGTGAGAGTTGTTTTAACAAAATTATTTTACCGCATCAACCAAAACTGAACTTATTTACACTTTATCATGTAAATATACATGTATATGGCCTCATTGTAAACATAGTAAACCAATATTATTTCAATGTGAGGACGGATCGTTTGATAAAAATTACACCAACTTTGAAACACAATACACCTTATCGCTAATCCTGGCTGACCCGGCCTCTTGAACTTTTGAACCATACAACAATGACTTTTCCATTGTGGCGTCAGATATTTTGTTTTATGACGTCAAAATTTTACGGGAACCTGTGTGATATCCAGTAATGGCAGTCAATGGCCGTTATTTCCTCTCTGTATCCATAATAATGAACCGTCATTAAACATGCTAAAGTGACTTTTTAACATGTTTAAGTCAGTAGTTTGTGATGGTTTTTTTTTAAACAAAACTATTTAATGGCATCACCTAACACTCACATGACTGATTCATATACTTTATTTTAAAAATAAAATAAAAAGTACATGTATGGGAAGTTCTCTTCTTGGAATAGTATACTGTTAATATAATTTGAAGAAGGCAAAGAAAAATGCATGATTTTGTTTGTAGCCGAACGTCCAGGGGCAAATGTTTCATTCATGTTCAGATCCAGTATATTTTTCTGAGTTGCAGACTCCCAGATATCATTTATAATCGTTATTGATAAGTCTGGCTAAATTGACGAGATAGTGCAAATGTATATATAGTTTTTTACGTTGTACAACACTTTTTTCATTAATATCCCATAATTCATCCACTGTACAATTTTCGTTTGAACAGAATCTTAAATGAATGTAAATCCAAGGCAAACAAGGTAAATTACGATTAAAATTCCATGAATTAAATGCAGTTTTATTTAGGTACGGGGAACGAAGAAACGTAACCAATGATGTTTCCGTATGCAATCTTATAAAAATATTTCTCCGATGAGTTGGGTAACCTTCTATTCACTTCGATATTTGTACAGGTAACGTAATAAAAGTCGGTTGATCAGCAAAAAATATAGAAAATCTGCTATTTAATATATAGCAAAGTAATTGGGAGTGATTTATTTCTTTTAAATTCTAAAGTGCCCATTACTGGAGTGACGTCCTTTAGAACTGTTCTACAGTCCTGACTGATTTAGTCGGTTCTGCTGACAGTTCTACGGTTAGAAGTGATTTGGACAGTTTTACCTAGAACTGATTTAGACAGTTCTACCCTAGAACTGATCCTGACAGTTCTACCTAGAACTGATTTAGTCAGTTCTACCTAGAACTGATTCTGACAGTTCTACTTAGAACAGTTCTAGGGTAGAACTGTTCTAGGTAGAACTGTTCTAGGACAGGTTAGAACAGTTCTATGGCAGAATATTCTGACAGTTCTATTGAGAGGTTAGAAGTGATCTCCACTGTATCTATGATGAGTTTATATACGTGATCTTACTGCTTAAAAATGAACTATTTTACTTTTAATTATTTCTTCGATATAATAAAACAGTTACAACCCAATGAGTCGGTAAATATCCAATATTGTCAACCGGAGTAATGGTTATTCCCCTCTCAAACTCATTTTCTCCGAATAGACACGTTATTCATTTTTTTTTTTATATACCGCGGTCATAGTAGCATTTATAGCAATAAATACTACTGTGCTAAGCTGGTTTGACTCACACATTAATAGAGCTTTATTTCATTTAGTTATTTCATTCTTATTGAATGTGACCCACCAAATTCTACCTATCACAGGTTTTGTACTAACAAGAGCAACACGACGGGTATCACATAATAGCAGTATCTGCTTACTCTTTTTAACACCTCAAATCAAACCTGCTTTTACGTGGGGTTCGTGTTGCTCAGTCTTTAGTTTTCTATGTTATGTTTTTTGTAGTAGTGTTTTTTTTTTGTTTTTTTTTATGGTGATTTTTTTTACTTTTTTGAATTAAACATTTCTCATGTTTCTATATTTTGCCTCTCTTTTTCAAAAGAGGGACGAAAGATACCAGAGGGACAGTCAAACTTATAAATCGAAAATAAACTGACAACGCCACGGCTAAAAATGAAAAAGACAAACAGACAACCAATAGTACACATGACACAATATAAAAAACTAAAGAATGAGCAACACGAACCCAACAAAAACTAGGGGTGATCTTAGGTGCTCCGGAAGGGTAAGCAGATCCTGCTCAACATGTGGCATCCGTCGTGTTGCTTATATGATAACAAATCCGGTACGTAGTCTAATTTGGTAGGTCACATTCATGAAAGGGAAGGGGATTTTAGTTACGACGTAAGGAACATATCCGATATCATTTGTGAAACGGTTATTCCATAACGTCAACCAACTCGTGATGGCGTCCGTAAAATTTACGAAGGGATGATTTCAATATGCATCTCAACTAATAGCATTTGAATACCTATCATTTTATAGTGTGAAAATCACATTGTTTACCAATTTTTATAGTTAGCAATAAGAAACAAAACGATATAGATGCTGTAGGTGGTGGTCCTAGTTTTGTTTATCTCAAAAATGTTATATGATTTTGTTATTGATTATCATGATTTAACATGTTTAAGGTTTGTGGTTGCTATTGAACTGGACTCTCATATTGTCATGATATTTAGTTTTTTGTATGCGATTTCAGATATAAAGTTCAACTGGAGAAATGGGTCAGGAGAGGTCCATTTTCAACCTTTTACTTATATATAAGTTTTCTCACAAATTACTAGGCAAATTGGAACCAAGATTGACAAAACCATCATAGCTGTATTAGTGTCTTATCTTAAAATTGAATTCAACGAACCCGCTTTTCAAGCAGCATGGCATGAAAAAAAAAAATGGCAATAAGGGTATGGTACAAGTTTAGTCTATTATCTTTAAAATCAAATCAGACCAGGCCACATATGTTTCGAAGTTTGGATATACATTATGTCCGATAACATGAAAGTGTTAGATGGTTTCTTATTGGAATAACTACCCTTTTAGATCAATTTTCTTTTTGTTTTTGTTTTCGATTTTTGTTTTCATTTTGCCTTTTATTTGAAAAACCTAAGGGAATTGTATTATTATATACTATTAACTAGAAAGGGAGCTGGACAGAAATCGTCGACATGGTAAAATATAAACGTTATTAATGTACCAATTTTACCTCACCAGATAAGATAAACGAACGCTATGCATGCAACATCCCCCATGCGAATTCACACTCAGTTGAAATTTCGCACCACTTCAGTTATTCTTCCTCATAAAACAGTTTGATCACTGTTACAGGACATAAGAAAAAAAGTTGGGTTTGAACCTGATTTTGTGGCTAGCCAAAACCTCGTGCTTTTATGGCAATATTAATTTTTAAGGTGACGTTTTTTTCAAACTTTAGTATCTCAAACTGATTAAAAAAATGGTCAATTGAATACATCATTAATGTTTTTGAAATAATTTAAGACCCTGTATTTCACATTTAACAATACAGCATAGATCTCACATAATGTTTACTTTACAGATACATTTGTTCGAGGAATCAAAATGATTAAAACAAAAATATTTATATCAACATTTTGTCGAAACACTAGTGACACCGCTATTTATTATCTATTAATAATTTACATGGGAAGTACAAAAATAACATATATAAATCCCATTTTGCTTTAATATATCTATTTATATACTTTTCATTAAAATCTCGTGATACACACTTATAAAATACAGGTTCAAACACACATTTTGATAATGTATTTCCGGTAGTAACGTATAAAATCAAAGGGATTCATGTCATTGAAATGTTCTGATACGATGAATCCAACTAGTATTCCGGCTCCGGCCATAACCCCGGCTTGTAACTTCAAATAACTTCCTTACTGGCGAGGAATGTTGCTATGTTGATCCTCCTCTTGTATCGCTTCAGTGTAGACTTCGTCTTTATTAAATGTAATCAAGTTCTTCATTTTTTCCATTAGATTTCTTAACTGTCCTTCCATGTCATCCTCTTCGCATTTGTTGTCAAAGACAACATATCTGTCTTTACATTTTTTTAGGACATTCATTGCCTCCTCTAGTAAGCTTTTAAGGTATTGGTCAACATCTGGTTCCTGGTCGTCATCGTTTTTAAACCTGTCTTTCAAAACATCAAAATTTGTAAAGACGACAATTGCAAACTTGAACATTTTTTCTCCAAACAAATTCTGATATTGAAGATATATTTTGTTGAAATCGACGGCACGACCAACGTATGTGACCAAAAGGAATACATGTGAACCTTCATTTGACATTTGAAGACCGTTCTTAATTTCATCTAATAGTTTCTTTTTTCCCTTTTCTTTTACCCAAACGCCAGGTGTGTCATGATGGAAAGTCATTTGCCAAATCTGTCGCCTGTTTGGGATTTTCATTTAATGGAAATAGGCCGACCTCAGTTACCGACACCATTACCGCCACTGAATGCTGTTTTATCACCGAGAAGATTATTTCCTGTACGACGGACCTAAAAGCATTGCCCTTATCTCCTGGTTTGTCTGGTTCGGAATATTCTAAAATAAAAAAAAAAAAACATTTGGATTTACAGCTTTGTTGTTATATTATCTGAGAAATTATAGTTCAAAAGATAACAATTATTTTATTTGTAAATTGATATTGATGTTAGGGCATGTCAGTAAAATTTTCATCTCTCACGAAAGACAAAAACATTCTATCTGCAAGGTATACCATTTACTTGCCTTGTTCTGTGTTACTACCCTTATAAAGCCGACTAGTAAAAGAGTCAATCGAGTTACAAAAAGTATATTTTCTAAAGTCAAGTTGGTCAAGTGATCATGGATGCTTGATATAGTCTAAGTGTTTTAATGGGATGTAACAGTAGCAGGGTTTTAAATTTACCTAAGGCAAGAACAAAAATCATCTTTTAGATCGTGCATCGTTGGTATAAATGTAATGTCAAATATGGTTTCAGACATGTATACATGGTATACAATAGATCATCTAAAAAAAGGCCATGTCTAACTTAAAGTCCAAAGCAGGATATATACATACATGTATCTTATCAACACAGTAACATCATGCGCATTCCCATTTATAATAATCGGCACCTGTGGGAAAACCGACATGAATTAATCAAAATAAAAAATAAGCATATACGTTATCTATATATCGCCTTAACATTTTCAAAAATTGTCAGTTTAAATAGGTGAAACCTTTAAAGATAATATTTACTAACCATTATTGCCTTTAAAGTTCTTTGTTCCTTTTTATAACCTCAATTTGTATATTCAATGTAGTTTTCCGGCTTCAAATTCTACTTCCGATTTAGATACACATATTTGCACTCAAGCTATAAGATAACATTAACTATAATCAGGAAACAAAACGCCCTGCTTCAAATTGTATTCTAATTTTAATCAATGATTTAAACTCCAGTCAAATTATTGCAATGAAGTACATTTCAACAAAAAAGAAACTGTAAATAACACTAAATTGGGTTTTGATAATCGTAAGGCTGGGTAACACAGGAACCTCATGTTCATTAGTTTTTGTTTGTTGATGTGGTTCATGAGTGTTTCTTGTTTTTTATATACTAGTAGATTCGATTGTTGGTTTTCCCGTTTGAAAGGCTTTACAATTGTAAATTTAAAGGCCCGTTATAGTTTACTGGTCGGTATGAGTCCTACATTACAAAATGTATTGATCATCTCATTCGTTGGTCCTCAATTTAAGTTAATCTTTTAGCTTTTAGTTATCAATAAAATTCACCTTTACACCTCGAGGGGTTTAAAGCATATAAGCAACACAATACAAATATTAACACTACTATGCTTGTATACCCCAATTATCATAATGCACGTATGGCGTACCATGTTTTAAGTCTTGTATCTTTCAGGAGTATTAACATTCATATCACATTTCCTTGTTTTGATATCAGGCAAAAATCGAAAAACGCATTAAGTTTAAGTATTCACAGCAGAAAGTATTGATTTGATTGTTGCTTATTTTATGTCCAGTGACTTCTTGCATATTCATGATACGACCATAGAAGAGCAATAACTGTAATATTATTTTTTGTTACTTGTAATATTTAAAGAAACAGAAGATATTTTGTATTTTTAGGTAAAGGACTTTGTGGTATGAGTGCCAATGAGACAACTCTCCATTCAAATAACAATTATAAAAGTAAACCATTATAGGTCAAGGTACGGCATTCAACACGGAGCCTTGGTTTACACCGAACAACAAGCTATAAAGGGCCCCAAAATTACAAAAAGTGTAAAACCATTCAAACGGGAAAACCAACGGTCTAATCTATATAAAAAAAAAACGAGAAACGAGAAACATATATAAACTACATAAACAAACAACAACTACTGTACATCGGAAACCTGACATAGGACAGGTGCAAACATCTGCAACGTTTTAATGGTACCAAACATTCTCCCTTTTAATGAAAAAATAGTGTTACATCACAACATGGAAAAACATAAAATATCAGTTGAAAGGCTTAACACACACTATGAACGAATAAATTTAAGATGCGATACCTGAATGCATAAACATAGTTAATAAAGTTATTAGGGATAAATATTTAAGATATAACTGTGAAAAATTTAACAATTTATACAAAATCCTAGCTTTTGAAGAATTTTTTTTTTTCAAATTCTACACAGGTAAATAAAAATACCGTTTGTCGTTAAGTATACCTTTTAGAAATACCAAGAAAGTTCTGTAATATAAATAAATATAATCTAACATTTGGTACATTTGTTTATATGTAGAAAGAAAGATAACCACTAGTCTTTTTTGCAAATACTGCATGACGGTTCTCTATGGTTGTAAATAAACTCATCATAAATAGGATTAAATTTTGTATTTACGCCAGACGTGCGTTTCGTCTACAAAAGACTCATCAGTGACACTCGAATCCAAAAAAGGTACAAAAAAAGGCCAAATAAAGTACGAAGCTGACGAGCATTGAGGACCATCATTTTTAAAAGTTTTGACAACATACAGCTATTCCTGATGATGTAAAGCCGCAGCATTTCAAAAATTCCAAATTTTCGAAGCATTTAATTTATAAATATGACCATATCAATGGTAATTCATGTCAGTACAGAAGTGATGACTACTGGGCTGGTGATAAAATGATAGAGGTTTGTATGTTAAACAATCATCAGAAAATATTACCAACATTTCCAGTATAAAAAATGATGATTTATAGATATAGGAAGATGGGGTATGCGTAACAATTTATAAAAGTAAACGATTATAGATCTATGTACGGCCTTCAACACGGAGCTTTGGCTCACACCAAACAGCAAGCTATAAAGGGTCCTCAAAATTACTAGTGTAAAACCATTCAAACAGTAAACCAACGGTCTAATCTATACAAAAATATTGAATATTCAATGAATTTATTTATACATCCTACTTTTCAAAATATAGTATGTAAATTGAAGATTACATTACAAACATGTATTGTTCATCTTATTCGTTGGTAAACAATCAAAGTTGTCTCGTTAACTTTTTTATAAGTGAAATGCACCTTTATAACCTAAGGCGTTGAATGCATATAATCAATACAATACAAATATTAACACTAGGTTTCTTTTATACATTGTACCCCATATAACATTATGCGCGTATGACGTACCATGTAGTAAGCCAAGCATCTTTCTTGAGTATTAGCGTTCATATTACATGTCATTATTTTGCTATCAGGAAAAAAAGCCGAGCAACGCATTAAGTTAGAGTATCCATAGCAGGAAGTATTGCTTTGAATGTTGTTCATTTTACATACAGAGACTTATTCCATATTCATGATCTGACAATAGCTGAAAAATAACTTTTATATAAAATTTGCTAGTTATTTGTGAGTAAACAGAAGATATTTTGTATTTTTGTTTATATGTATGAAGAAAGATAACCACTAGTCTTTTTTGCAAATACTGCATGACGGTTCTCTGCGGTTGTAAATTAACTCATCATAGATACCAGGATTAAGTTTTGTATTTACGCCAGACGTGCGTTTCGTCTACAAAAGACTAATCAGTGACGCTCGAATAAAAAAAAAGTTATATATATATATATATATATATATATAAAACAAAGGCCAAATAAAGAACGAACTTGAAGAGCATTGTAGACCAAAATTTCTGAAAGTTTTGTCAAAATGCAGCTAAGATAATCTATTCCTGAGGAAGTAAAGCCTTAGCATTTCAAAATTCAAAATTTTTGTAAACATTTAAATATGAATATGTCCATATCAATGATAGTTCAAGTCCGCACAGAAGTGTTGACTACTGTGCTGGTGATAAAGTAATAGAGCTTTTGATGTTTACCAATCAACAGCAAATATTACCAACACTTCTATTAAAATAAGATGATAACTTGATTTAAGGTTCTTGTCCTAGTTTTCCTAGTCTCATGAACATTATTTTTGCAATGGTTTAAAATGAACAATATACTGATTGATTAACATAATTTGTGTTTAGCAGACTCTTTTTTAATTTTGTGGTTCATTACCTTGACTTTCATATCGTCAAGATTTTTCTGTTTAGACGATTGTTTTCTTAAATATATTGTGAGATGTACATACATGTAATCATGATTATGTTAGGTCACTTGATAAAGGCGACAATAGTATATCGGTGTTCGAAAGAAATAAATCGATTGTGAGTGACATCAAATCCAGGTTACAAACTATTATATCCGAGGTAAACACACCGACATTTATAAATATACTTATATGTATTACACTGTTTTATGATTTTCTTCTACATGTATGCAAACATTGAAATAAGTACAACTTCAATTACATGTATCAAAAAACCAAAGATCATTGCTGTTTCGGTGGCATGCATACATTTGTATAAGCAAACTTAAGAAATTGGTAATAGTGGCACTCATAGTTGCTTTTATTAGGCATTAGATGTTTTTCATACAAGATGAGAGCAATTTTTGTTCTACTGTAAATGTGAGATATTTAAAATCTGAAACTGATTTCAAATTATATGAATTAAGTCATATTGCATTGAAAATTACCACGTTGAGTACGTACAAATGTACAAGTTGTATATGGGAAGGGAATTTATGGTTTCAAAGTGGACCAATTGAGACCTATTTTAAGAGGAATGATAGGAGTCAATAGCAAAGAACTGCTTTCTCATGTCAGATATTTTGTTTTAAAATTGAAAAAATAAATATCGAATAAAACTTTAAGTTTAACATAAGAGAAACGGAATAAATTTACTTTAGTTGTAGTTCTGACAAACTAGCATCCCAAAATCAATACATGATATGTATACCTATATAATAATGCATTATGAAATTTTTATTAATGCCCAATTATTTTAGAATTTTCTATAATTACGGTTACTGTTGTCTACTTGTTCACAACGACTATCGTACCGAAATTATGTTTCCCTTATGTAAAATTGCTTCCGAATACAGTCATAATGTAGTACATACGCTGAGAATTACATCGGAAGGAAAAGGGGGGAAACAATAATGGTTAATGTACCCGCTAATAATTATTTTCTTTTCCCGTTAATAATGTGGAAAAATTCGCTACACAATAGTTTTAGTTATATTACATTTTATTTATAGAGCTTCTCGTCTCCTTATGTTTTGAGTGGAATCTTTATTTTGTTATTTGTAATCTTTCAAGCTTAAAGAAAATACAGGAAAGATCTTCAACTGTTATCTGCGGTATTATTATCTAAGGTATGGCTATGAGTAGGCACATATTGATGTATGTTTCTGCTGGTAGACGTTTCGTCCCCGAGGGTATAACCAGCCTAGTAGTTAACACTTCGTGTTGACATGAATTTCAGTAATGTGGTCATTTTTATAAATTTCCTGTTTACAAAACTTTGAATTTGTCGAAAAACTAAGAATTATCTTATCTCATGCAAAGATTTACTTAGCCGTATTTGGCACAACTTTTTGGAATTTTAGATTTGAGCGTCACTGATGAGTCGTATGTAGACGAAACACGTATCTGGCGTACTAAGTTATAATTTTGGTATTTTTGATAACCAATTAAAACGAAATAAGATCAAGATAAAGGGTAATATTGCCGAATCACAAACAATCAAATTTTCTTAACACTATAAATAGCTGAAGGTATTCATTTTTATCATAAACGCTCGCACCACTTGATTTCCAAGCAATATTATTTTTTGAACAGTAATTAAATCAGTACCGCTGCTCTAGTGAACATTTGTATGACTTATATTCAGCTAATAAAGTATTGTGATTATATTAAACCTGAGGTTGAAACTTCCTCTAGGCAAAGTTGACGTTAGACGGTCTTTGTTGTACAATTTAGACTACTAATAGAATATCATACTTATAGAATATCATAATAGGTTATCACCAACAGATAATTGAATTCTATACATTGAAATAAAATATACTCACCTTTCATCCCGACTGAACTTGGAGATGACAAAATTGTCGTACACATATTAGTTTCATAACTGAATTTAATCGTTTTCAACGAATTGTTTGATGTAATTGTGAAGGTAAGAAATGTCTCAAATTGCCTTCCAACGCTTCAAGCGTATCAGTTGACTGTATGCACAACAAAAGTATATTATGTTGGACTAAACTCCTTACATACAAGGTATAGCTACTCTTAAAAGACATAAAAAGTAAACAGTAATATGGGTCGATGCCACTGCTGGTGGAGTTTTAATTCCGCGATGGTATCACCAGCTCAGTAGTCAACACTTCTGTGTTGACTTGAGTTATCATTGATATGTTCATAATTATAAATTAACTGTTAACACAACTTTGAATTTTTGAAATACTAAGGCTTTTTCAACCTCAGGAACAAATTCGTAAAAGTTAGCTGTTTTTGGCAAAACTTTTAGGAATTTGTGGTCCTCAATGCTCTTCAACTTCGTACTTTATTTGGCTTTTTTAACATTTTTTGATTCGAGCGTCACTGATGAGTCTTTTGTAGACAAAACGCGCGTCTGGCGTAAATATAAAATTTCAATCCTGGTATCTATGATGAGTTTATTTATCAAACGTAAGAATCAAACCTTTAATTATAGAAAACACGAAGCATCACACATCAAGTATAACAAACTGAGACGATATATCAATTCGATCATAGATGAAATTACTAGATTACACCGATGATATCAGAAAAGTTCCTTATATCGTAACTACAATTCAGTTCCCTTTTCGCGAATGTGACCTACTGACTTAGGCTATTTGATGTAGCCTTCATCAACGACCTTACCAAGGCTAACGAATGTTTGACTTCTAACATACTTGATTACATCCGCCATCTTTGTATGTGTCTGCCCCAAGTCACATAAGCATGTAAGTCGGTGGTTATTTTTGGCTTTTATCAGAAATGTCTTTTTCGTTTGTTTATTGGCTTGCCATTAATCAAGCCGTTGGTTTCCTTTTTAAATAATTTCACATTTTTTTGTTAGGAATTTTATAGTTGACTTTACGGTATAAATTTTGGAACCTATTTAAGGAAGTTCGCTACTCATTTTCAAAATAAATAACTTTTTCATAAAACTAGTATACATAAATAGGGGATTCATTAAGGAATCAAAAAGAAAAAAAATATATATAGAGGTCAATGTGCTTGTTTTCGAGATATAAGCCATTGAAGTTTTGGCGGGTAATGTTGTCTCTAGATTTGTCATAGCTTTATCATTGACAAGTTAAAGTTCTCAAAAACTATTAAAAATAAATAACATTTTATAAGGCTTTTACAAATGGCTTATAATTATACATGCAAAAGATTTATAAAAAGAAAATATGTATGAGAAGTTAGCAGCCGGTTCAATATTCGATTTTCGATATTCAATATCCAACCGGCTGCTAGCAGTCACTTGCACTTTGGGCCCTCCATTAACATAGAAAACAGGAAGTGTACCCAAATTCCTTTTACTCACGTTTGTAGCTACCTATTAACTAAAAGTCTGCATAATGTCAGAAAGATTTAGAGATTAGGGGCTCTCACCATTGCCCTGTGCCCTTCGTCCTAAAATTTTGTCATTTTGTAGCTGAAACGTGACAATCTAAGCCGTCCATAGATAAAGAAAAAAATTGTTTCAAATTACAAAAGTATACCAACTAATATAAACTGGTTTACACATTATGTTGCATAAAATTGATTTAATCGGTTAACAAATTATGCAAAGTCTATTATCATAAATGAATTGTTCAGTAACTAGTTATTCACAACAAAGATATTCAATATGGGAAAATGTGTTTTTTAAACTAACTTTGGTAACATTCCAAATATAAAATTACGGAAGTTAGACGTTATAAAACATAAAAATTTAAATGCAAAGTGTATTGGTAAAATTGGTAAAATGTGAATGGTGGATAGTAACTATATACATTCAACGTTTGACAAATAGATAAATTAAAATGGTAAAGTATACACTTTTTAGTTTCTTTTTTCTTCAGACAATACTTGTAATATGAAAAATATTATATTTTTGTACACACTTGCTTCTTGCGACACACCATGTTTTACTCCCGTCTCGACCCCACGTTAACGGCTGTAGTCAAGTAGAATATCCCCGTCTGGCAATACATTTTTTTCTAACGAGATACGTCCTTTTCCGCAGTTTATCAAGTATTAATAGACATAATAATCCGATGTTCTGTTTTTTTTTCTGTGTTTTTACTAGAAACTACTTGTTCTGTAAGGTCTTGATATCACGCCCACATTTCTCATCATCGGAGATTACTAAGATTTAGGCAATAATTTACATCTTCAGTATCTCAGACGAGCTGGAAATTCAACTTGGTTTAAATATTTGTTAGAGTGATGTTTTCTGTAAATGAATAATTCGTAAAAATCAACATTGCATACTTGTGGAAATCATGTTCCTTCAATTGTATGTTTGTAAATCAATTTTTGACAAAATATTTCGTATGAAATTTCAAACAATAGTATCACAAATGTGATTAAGTTGCATAATTATATTAAACTAGAACACACCCGTGATATCGCGGGTTCGTGACTGAATTTAAGTATATAACTACGTAAGCCTTATTTTAGTATTGGTATTGTCATCTGATAAAGTCATGCCGATTATAAGATGCACAGTTTTCTCTGCTTTCAAAATCTTTCTGTTTGAACCCGTTGACCTGGAACTTATCAATTATTGGTAATATTAATTATTTGGAAAACAAAACGGCCTGGAATGGAGTATTTGTTAATCAACAGCATTGTCCTATATTAGTTCTAAATAAAGTTGAATTATTTGATTCGCTGTTTTACGTCATGCAAATTGAAAACTGTACCTATACGCCTTATTTTAAGTCCAGATTTTTAGTATTCGTATTGTCATATTAGAAAGTCATACTGATTAAATAACTACAATAGGGAACAATATGACAATTTAGTAGTGTCAACCCTGTGATTATGACCCGTGTATATAGCAAAATCCTAAATACATCGTTTGGTGGTGCGCCTGTCAGATGCGGAACGTACAGTTAAGGTAATAGGTATTAGGTGAATATACTGTTGGTATCGTTATTGGAATCGACCCGGAACTTGTTAATTTTTTGCAAAATTAATTATGTGGAAAACAAAATTAAAGGGTCTGGAGTGGTGTAATTTTTAATCTACACCATTGTCCTATATAATCTATATATAAAGTTGAATTCTTTGATTTGTCGTTTTTACCTCATGACGGCTGACAAATTGAACCTCGTTATTTTAGTATTATAGATTTCTCGAAAAAGATTAAAAAAAATCTACAGATTTTGTAAGCTGCATTTTCTCATTACTTTACAGAATAAAACAATCCATGCGAAAGGTTCAACTATGTCATCTACCAATATTACCTGTGGACACTGTGAAGATAGAAAGCGCTCTCTTCCTGTCGCATGGTGTCCAGAATGCGCACAAGCACTTTGTGTCATGTGCGAGAAGAAACACGGTGAGTTAGAGACAAGCAAGAACCACACAGTCATTCCAACAGAAAATTTTATGAAGTTACCACAATATATACAGCAATTAAAATTGACATGTACAGATCATTATGAAAGACAAACATGTTTTTGTGTCAACCACGAACTTCTCCTGTGTAATGCGTGCATACAAGACGCACACAAAACATGTGACGATATCAAGCCATTCCCGGAAGTAATAAAGAATTCAAAACATTCCGTAGCAATTGAGACTGTTAATCAATGTTTAAATGACTTTATAACAAATTTACATAATATAAAACGTGATCGGGATAACAATATTAAAATGTTCAGCCAACGAAAGAAAGACATATTAACAGAGTTTGCGACATTCCGTGAAGAAGTCATTAAAACATTAAATGAAGCGGAAAATAACTAATCGGAGATATAGATTACCAAGTAAGAGAACAAACAAAAGAAATCAAAACTTTTCTAATGAAAATAGACGAACAAATCGCAGACATGGAACAAAAGCTTCGCGATATTGATTCGATGAAATCGTATGGGTCCGATTTTCAAACATTTGTGGGAATTAAAGAGGTTGAAAAGTACGTTCACAAAGAGGAATACCAGTTAAAATCTTTATTTGATAATAATCAACTTGATGAGATATGTATCAAGTTTAAAGTCAATAAACAGTTTCAATCTTACTTAACAGACATTACACAAGTCTGTGACATTTTCTTGCAGACTATTCCCACAAAAGTGAGAATTTTCAGGAAAGACAAAAGACAGATGCAAACACCTATAAGTAGCAAAGAGTCACATCTAGGTTTGGCTCAAAAATTTGACATTGAAGAGGGATCCCGAAATCGTAGTATAAGAGGTTGCACGTTTTTTGCCGAATGGAAAATTTGTTTTCACTGACCGTAACAGCCAGGCGTTAATTATACATGATAACGATGGTTCCTTCCAATATAGCATTGAAGGTCATGGACGCGTATTTGATGTCGCTGCAATCGATAACACATATGTTGCTGTGACGGCAGGCTCTGAAGCTGTTGTTTATTTATATAACATTGAAAGCCAGGAAGTGGTGAAAACAACGAAAACAAATGGTCCATGTTACGGTATCACATTCAAAAGTGGTGTACTCTTCTATTGTGTTGAGGGAAAAGGTATAGAGACGATTACGCTGTCTGATAATACTATTTCAGAATTTTACATAGAAGTCCTGCCATGGGGAACGTACATTACAACTGTGGATGACAAAATTTGCTTTGTCAATCACGAAATCGATATAATTAAGCTACTTGACTCTTCTTCGAGAGTCTGCTGGACATTTAATTACAAACACTTTCTGCGTGATCCACGAGGTGTGACGTCAGATAACCATGGTATTATTTACCTTATTGGCCACACTACAAACAATGTCGTGTCCATATCCACCATTGATAACGTGGAATGTAATCAAATTCTATCTATGGAAGATGGTCTGCTTAATCCAACAGCCATTGATTTTGATGCGAGGAGAAATAGTCTCATGGTTGTCAGTTGGGAGGGAAGTGTCTTTGTTTATAACTGCAACTAAAAAGTCACGAATTTTTTCGGTTAATTTCGACTTATCTTATCATTACCCATTGCAATTATCAATCAATAAATTTTTAGATTGGGTACCAAAATTCAAAATCAAGCAGCTATAATCAAACAAAAATAAGAGCTTAACCTGTCAAAACAACCAAATATGCGTTTCTTGCTTTTCTTATAAACCATATCTTCGTATTTCTAGATTCGTATCACTTGACTGGGCGGAGTATAAGAGATTCGCGCATTTAAGACCAGTCCATCTAAAGACAGGAGTTTTGGGATAAGCTCATCAATGAAGAGTTCAGTTATTCGTCCCATATCATACACTCAGTTCATGTGTATATGCGTTTGATGACACTGATTAGTGATGAGAATTCAATTAGTATTATAACGGCAATCATCCTTATGACACACATCTTCAAATAGACTGTCCTTATGCAAAATAAAACGTAAGCTCCGCCCGATCAGTTGAAATAACATTGGTAATATTTCAGTTTAAAAATAAGGAGATGTGGTATGATAAACAATGAGACAACTATTAATCAAAGTTAAAATGAGGTGAATTAAGCAAATAGTGAGAAAACAAATACCGTAAAGTCTGCTCTCTCACAAGCATAAAAAAATATATATATAGGTTATGAAACTAAAACGGAAAATGGAAATGGGGAATGTGTCAAAGAGACAACAACCCGACCACAGAAAAAAAACTACAGCAGAAGGTCACCAACAGGTCTTCAATGTAGCGAGAAATTCCCGCACCCGGAGGCGTCCCTCAGCTGGCCCTTAAACAAATATATACTAGTTAAGTGATAATGAACGCCATACTAATTTTCAAATTGTACACAAGAAACTAAAATTAAAATAATACAAGACTAACAAAGGCCAAATGCTCCTGACTTGGGACAGGCGCAAAAGTGCGCCGGGTTAAACATGTTTATGAGATCTCAACCTCCCCCTATACCTCTAGCCAATGTATAAAAGTAAATGCATAACAATACGCACATTTAAAATACAATTTAAGAGAAGTCCGAGTCTGATGTCAGAAGATGTAACCAAAGAAAATAAACAAAATGACAATAATACATAAATAACAACAGACTACTAGTAGTTAACTGACATGCCAGCTCCAGACTTCAATTAAACTGATTGGAAGATTATGATTTCATCATAATATGAATATCAGGCACAATCCTTCCCGTTAGGGATTTGGTATCATACCATCATAACATATATGAGAAGAACATAACCCGTGACATGCCAGCAACTGGTTTTTGAATAAATGTGTTTAGTTCCGATACAAAGACCCTATAAAGTGAATCAATATTAACGCCAAAATATGCAATCTTTAATGACCTGACAACAGTATCGTAACTATATCCTTTCTTGATAAGTCTATTTAAAGGTAAGCACTTTTGACATCTTGGATACGCAATGAAACTCCCATTTAAATATGTGGTTTACATAAATTACCAGCAATATGTTGATTAAGACATCGTACACTTTACAATAGCATAATTATATATTTATAACTTTAAAAAAAAAACATCTGAGAAATGTTTATTTTTAAACTTTTCTGACACTAACATTTCCTATTGTACAAATCAATAAAACCTTTGTTTAATACCTTGTTCATACATTCAATTTTTTTTCTCTCTTATCCTTAAAAGTTTTTAATAACTTCCCGGTCAATCCTGCAAAAGTTAAGTTATATTTGCAAATGGACGTGTACAACCAAGAATCAATAAGAACACATAGAATTCATTTTTCTCTTTAGTAGTCTAACGGTTTAATTGTAATGGAAAACCCGCGTTCAACATCTCAATTCGTCAAGTCATCAGTGTTTTTTGTATTTAAACAAATATATGATTTAACATTAATATTTTAGTTTAACTAACAGTCTGCAACATTATCTTTGCCGCATGTCTCATGTGTCTAGAAACCTCCAATGAGTAACTTACAATAGCTGACAGCCTCGATCATTTATTGTATGTCACTAAGGGGGCTGGACTTCACCTCATTTATTCGAATAATAACTACACACTCAACATATATGTCAAGATGATATTATTGATGATTCAATGAATAAATGCACTTAAATAGACAATATATTTATAAGAAAATTGAACGATTGTCCGTCGAGCTAGTTGTTTACGACCAATGTTATTGTAAGCTTTTATATCCACAGCTTTGATTGAAATGGCAGTGAGCTGTTTATCGCCAATCTACCATTTCTTTTCAGACACCAAAATAAGTATGTCACCAATGACGTCATATTTAATTCTGTCATTAAGTTACATAACACGTAAGCTGAGGAGTAATACACAATGACATTTTTAACTTGACACTATTCTTTCTACTTGTTCAACAGTGGCGGATCCAGGGGGGGGGGTTCCGGGGGTGCGCACCCCCCTTTATTTTTGCCGATCAATGCATTTGTATCGGGACATATGTTTTGCACCCCCTGCATCCCCCCCCCCCCTTTTGCCCTGGGTTAGCACCCCCCCCCCTTTCGAAAATTCCTGCATCCGCCCCTGTTCAATTTATTGAATGTAAAGTTTTTATATGGCCGTCTTAAACAAACTGACAACGCCATGGCTAAAAATGAAAAAGACAAACAAACAGCACACGTGACACAACATAGAAAACCAAAGATAAAGCAACACGAACTAGTTGTATGGATTTGATAGGTTTGCCCCAATTAGTAGACGGAAATAAAGAGAAGACTCTCGACATCTTGATAAGTCTTATCGACACTTTGAAATCAACATTCATTTACATGCCGTATTTTTGTTATTTCGTGTACAAATGTATCGATTATTTTATGGGATTTAGGTAACCTAACACATGTATAACCTAATCACTTTCGTTTTTCTAATATCCAAATGTTGTATAACCATAATATCGAATTTTAGTTTTATCCTAAGTATGATGTCTAACATATAAATTAATATTTGCCTCTTAACGAAAGGTAAATTGGATATAATTAGCATGTTATTCATTCACACAACGTAAAACAATCAACTGGTTGAATGTTGCATCACCTGAAGCCACGGCTAATCAAATCTTCACAATGAGCGATATATGCAAAATTATAGTCGGCCAAAAATTGGCATTCAATTAAGAAAATACGAATGACAAAATTGATGTCTCCTTCTTTGGATTTTAAGTTTTTGGGTTTTATCGTTCAAATTAAAAGAAGGTCATAAAGGTGCTTCGGACGTGCTAAATTAATTGTGTTATTTTCATTTCCTCTATCACTGGAATTTATCGCTAATAAGGGACTGATAGCTATTCTCATTGAGCAGATGTATATATTTCCTGCCAATAATGGCCATGCTCATGTCTTCAATTATAGCACCTGCTTTCTTCGATTGGTAAAAGTCTCGAAAGAAACATTTCTCAAGGTAAGATTCCCGCGAGAACTGCAATTATCATCCACACATTGACTTGTCTGAAACAAATATTTAGTAGTCTCTCTCAAACAGATGGATTTAAACTTTACAAGACATCATTCTGGATCAATATATCCATCTCAAACTGTTATTAAGGTTGGTTGGCTTAAAAGTTTGGGTTATCCAAAAAACATATATGCTTCAACCTACATGTATAAACATAAATTAATGATTATAAACTAATTGGCCGAAAAGAGGTTTCTTTAAATCTGTTACAAGTGAAACAGAATAAAGTTGAATCTGTACAAATCTAAAAGTGTGCTGTACACAGAATCATTACTTTTATCATCAGATTGACAACAAAGCTGGTTATGTTCTATTTCCCAAGAACGATACTGATAGAATCTAGCCATCTGTTCTATTGCATTTAAGTTTGGGAAAGATTCATAGAAATCTGCATCAGTGGGTCTATTAGTCCGAAAATGTTTATCAAATAAACTCGATGTTTAACAAATATCTCCCAAATAAATCACGGGTTGATAGCTGGCCATGAAAAAAAAACAATGATAAAAATTAGTTCAGTGTAACAAGCGACAAGAGTACATACATTTTTGTAGTCCCACAATGCCCCAATGATGATATAAACCATAATACAAAAATATCATAAAGTTCACTATAAAAGAAATTACATTACTGATACTTTTAGTCATAGTTTTTTATATGTTAAAAAACACAGTACTAAACGTTTACATTCATAAAAAATGTCAGGAACTATATTTATAGACAACCGATTACGAGCGACCAAACAGGTCACTTTTGAAAATCAGATCATTTTGTCTTTTTATATTTATTTCTTTGAGTCTCTCTTTTACTTTTTTCAGCACTCAATTGTGCAAGACATAACATCCTAACTTTATGTTTTAACATGTATACTTATGTATTGTACATCAAAGTGATAATATGAAGTAAAAGACAATTAGACAGTAACCTAGCAACATCAATGGGCATGTGTTAGTTTGACTGTAAGCCAGACTACACGAATTTCCCTCAACTAGACAGCATCTTAATGACATTTTTTTTCCTTTTAAACTATGCCTTCAGCTACCGTTTTGTTTTCTTCAATTCGTTTTAACACGTCTTGCTATATTCAATTTATATTCCAAAAACACAAAAACTATCGATCAAACGAAAACTGTATAAAGTGATAAAAAAAAAGCTTGTGTCATTGGTACAATTTATTTCTTCATTGCTTATTTCAGGGTTCAAATCCTACATGCCTTACACGTGTTGCTTGTTTGACAGTTTCCCAGTCGAAGGTCAGTAGCTCTGTCCGGGCGCTCCAGTTTTCTTCACCATCAACAAAAAGCTGGCCGCCCTGAAATAGCAAACAAATAATTAAAGTGGCGTTAAAGACCAACAATGAATAAATCAATCATTGTATATTTCAGACGTTTATTACACATATCATATTTTTGTTTAACAAGACGATATTCATTTGAAATTGAATTTATCGATGAAGTTTTTCCAGCATGGTATAATGATGAATCTGGACATGACTGTAATATGTGCCGCTGGACATGACTGTGATATGTGCCGCTGGAGAAACTCTTCATCTTTGCAACATTGTAATACCTATAAGAATGGCAGAATTTAAGGGAAATTTTATTTTCATCATTTGTAAACAAGTTAAGAGGAAAGCTTAAAATTTAGAAGATTTGTTAGGATTGAAAGAAGAAAACATCCCGGTAGGGTCTTATTTTTTAAAGATTGATGTGTCCATCATATTACATATGTGGCAACCTTTTTGTTAAAGTCTTGTATAAAATTCAACTTTTTAAAAGTTTTTCAAGTTCCATTACTAACTTCACGTCGACACCTTATAATGTAGAATATCTATATTGAATAAAAAAGGGTCTTTTCTATTTTTGACAATTGCAAAATTTCTGAGTATGAATCGAACAGTCCCTATTCGAATGCTGCATAGACATGTCGATGTCAAGCAATACTCTTAACCACTGACAGCGTCTGTAAAGATTCCATGTGCAAAAATAACAAAAATAGGGGTACAGAGTATTGTCCCTGCTAAACTGATGTGTGCACGTTTCAGCTCTGGGGTTCCCAGTGAAGACATATTTTTCAGATAAAACATTTGAGGTACATAGTCTACAAAAGGAATCAAAAGTTGAATAGATGATGCTCCTCTTGGCGTAAACTCAAGAATATTTACTTATTCGGAACTGCTTAAACATGAAATGAAGTCACAAGACACCTGCGAATCGTCGCTGCTTGAATAGGCAGAGTTGCCCTTCATACAATTTTACACATACATTGTACATGTATATCAACAACTATTTGACATATCCTTAAATAACGTTGATCATTTCTAACATATGAAAAAAAACTCTTTATAGTTTAGTTACGTCCAAAGTACTATTCTAGATGGTCCTTGATAGTCGATCGAAGCCAAAATTTGAACGCAAAGATGTATTAAAATCACGACACTGTAAAAGTTAGCTCAAAGTACTCAATATTCGTACATGTAAATATTGGCTTTTCATACACTTATATTGTCCACTGTATAATCAAGTAGTTTTGAAACAGTAGCAAGATTATAATTGGAAAACTATCTTTCACTTCAAATGTAAAAAATCGATCTTTGTCTAAACTTAAAATTCAGAAATGAAAACTTAATGAAACTTATTTATAACTACGTTTAATTGTGTATTGATTTCAGTTATCGAAGAATGCATGCATTTTTATCAGAATTGAATGAAAACAATTTGATGTATACTTAATAAATTTTCGATGATTTTTAGTGATAGCGTTGGATCTGCTACGCAAAGTATTGGTTTCATCAATTAAAAATAAATGTATTTACATGCACTTTACGGCAGACGACAGTTGGAAGTTTATCTTTAGACTATTGCATTTTACGACGATCGAATTTCCTTGGGGTATTGCCGCTTTCACGTAGAAGAGCAGACATGACACCAATGACGTTGACCAGAAATCATCTTATTTACTAAATAAGCTACATAACATTTGATCTGAAAGGTAACAGATTAAGATATTCTCATTGGAGTACACGTATGCATATATTTTTTACAGGACTGAAATTTCCTACCTCAGTCATTTTTTTTTTTATAGTATAAAGATATGTTGGTGAAGACTTTTCTTGTTATATTTCAATACCATGATGTTATTTAGCTACGGGATTAACATATGTGTCCCCAATTTGTTAAGCTAGCAGCAATCAATCAATCAAACTAATTCATGCAAAAAAATGGTTCATATTCAGAAAAAATTTCGAAGGTAAAATATGTGCACTTTTGTAAAAAAAAAGAAAGAAGAGTTTGTTTTCACATTGTCGTTTCACACTCCTGTAGAGCAATTGTCTGACTAATTGCGTTACTAATGATATTTTTTTTATTTTTTTTATTTGTGTAAAAAAAAAAATCAAAATTGTAATATGACTATATGTTTTTTATTTATGCCTTTTTTTTTATTATAGCAGTGACTTAATTATTACAACAAAGAAATCAAAATGACATTTATTGCACTATAAGGTCTTTAATCAAGTTAGAATATAAAAAAAAAAACCATCAAAGATTGCAACAGCTAAGAAAAGCTTCTTTCTTACTGTTATTTTCTCTGGAAAAAATTGGCGGAAATGACGTCATGTCTGCATCTTGAAGTAATAAATTGGCGTTTTATTTGATTTATATCACAGTTACCGTCAGGTAGGGATTCTTACTGTACAGAAATACAGAAATAGCCATATCATTTATTTTATTTCTAGCTGTGTGATCCAAAATGAAATTGTCAAGTAATACAATGAACTGGTAAAGTACTGGAAATAGCACATTTATACGGTTTTTATCTCTAATTTGTTTACATTAAGTGACATTTGATGCAATGAGATGACAAAACACAGCAGCACTTTATACTTTTAAGGTTTATTTTGAGAAAGTCAATCAAGTTTGAAACCAAGTAGGTTCGGTCCTGTTTAATGCGCAATTTTGTCTTATTCAAGGCAGAACAAATATCTTAGAATCCTATATAAATATGAAATCTAATAAATGACTTATTTGTCATAGCACCTGAATTGGTACTCGTTGCACAGTTTTATTCGATCGTTGTGTCATGAACTATTCTGTCAAAAAAACGTCTGTAATAAATAAAGGACCAAAAGAAACCAATACGCATAATCCATCGTTTTCTAATGATATCATTCGTTTCTGTTGTTTAGAACATTTTCATATATGAAAATAAGAAGATGTGGTAAGATTGTCATTGAGACAACTCATCACCAGAGTCGACCAAGCGACATAGAGTCCAAAGTTAACAGTTAGACATAATGTCATGGACCATTAGTCTAAAATAGGCACTGACTGTGTTTTGAAAAAAAAAACCCACATTATGTTAAGTATGTTTATGTGTGTGTCATTTCTTAAAAAAACCGCACTCGTTCTGTTTGAGCAGTCACATTCATTGGTTGTTTAGATTAGTGTGGTATACAATCATTGACCCTTTAACATGCATTTGACAACGCCTTCCACTTTAAAATTCGTAATGTACACTTTCACTAACCGGTGAGAACTACTAGTATGACATCTGATCTTCATATTTTGTCCTAAATTTTGAAACAAAAGACTTCTATTTGACCCCCCCCTCCCCCCGTCTGATTGATGAAATCACACACAGGTTCTTTCGTATTGAATGATTTGATTCAATTATTATCTTAAAGAATCAATGACTCATTTTACAGGTTAGAGCAGGGTGGTACACCTTGTATATCCTTCATCAATTTATAAATATCACTAAATTTATACCCCACCCCTCTCCACATACACACACACCCACACTGAGTACATTGTTATGCGATATGCATCAGGTGATTATATTGCATAAAACGTAGGATTCGAGTTACATCCCTTTGCATGTATGCTTACAGAATTTCCTTGACTTTATTTTAAGACAGCTAATAAAACATTTACCGAATAAGCTTGTTATCATAAAACATTTATCAATTTTTGTATAATTGTAAAAGACAACCTCGCATTGCATAAAAAAGACAACGTCAAACTCGCATTAAATCCCCCCCACCCCCCCCCCCCCCCCCCCCCCCCCCCCGCACGAAAATTAAACGTGCAAATGAATTTGATTAGGTAATTTTAGTTGCTATGTTGCTGTCCCATTGACGTATATCTCACATTTGCTTTTAGATGTACACACACGTATTTCCAAATGTAGTAGAGGTTTTATTACATGTATAAAAAAAGTGGAAAATACAGTTTTACTAGTAATTAACTATTTTAATTTTATGTAATGCTTGTTTGGTTACATATGTTACCCAAGGCCGTAACTACCCTTGAGGCAAGTGAGGCAATTGCCTCACTAAAATTTCGACAATGATTATTTTTTTTAATACATATATATATATAAATATAATAGTCATTTGTTGTTCTGTCTCAACCTTAATTTCTATAACTTGTCATCATTCCTTTTAAACTATTCTTCCTGTATATAATTCAGCATCTCAACGGGTGATGTTTCTCGATTACATTAACCTAGTAACGATAATCATCATGGATCTTTAGTTAAAAACAGGCTCTTGCAGAAAAAGGAAGGTAAAGAAGGAATAATTCTAGTAAACTAGTTTTGCAAAACTAGTCTGAGTATTGCATATAACTTCATTAGAACAATAAAAAAACGATAAGTAGACTGACAAATACTAGTCCTCGGAAGGGGGCAGTTCTGTCTGCGTATTCATTTCTCCGTTTCACCAACTTTTGACAAATCAAGTACTGGGCATCGCAAGGGGGCAAATCCTGTCTGCGTATTCATTTCACGAACTTTAAACTTTCTCTTTATAGATAAATGAAATATAAATAATATGAAACATGAATGCATGGATTAGTTTTTATCCATGTTTCTTTAACTTTAAAAGTTGAAAGAATATCCCATATTCCAATTTGATATTATTGAGGAATCGAAGAACCTTTAACACAGGATTTTGTCTTTACTTATTCGGGACTACGGAATTTCATTTCTTTATATTCGGGGTTTCGGAATCGGACACCCCCAAACCCTAACCCCTAAATTTATAGATTCTGGAACTAAAATACCACGTATGATGGTGCTTACAGGAAAGCTTAATTCCCTTTTGCAAACAAAACTGTTACTACCAATGCTGCTACCGAATTGCTGATGGAGAAGGAATTGGAAGAAGACATTGATCATTGTGTTGATGATGATGTGCTACCTTTAGAAACACAGACTGCCCTGGATCAACTGAAAACTTGGAAAAGAGCATGCATGAGTGGCGATAGATTGTGCGGTCTTGTCATGCTCCATGTTCATCGCGATAAGGATATCAGCAGACCAAATTATGATTCTGAAACGATTTGATTGAACCGTCCATAGACAAATTTTGAAAACTCTACTGAATCGATGTATGTTCTATGTTTTGGCAGCAGACTCAAATCAGTGATATTTGGATGATTATCTTACATATAAATTTAAATAAATCTGTTAAAAATTTGGTGTTAGTAAAAGTCTTAAAATATGAAAAATTTATATAAAAAGTGTCCAAATTCAAAACAGTATCAAACTCTCTAAAAATGCCTAGAATGCAGGATTTTGCACCATTCATTTCATACTCTCAAAAAAAAAATTTCGCCTCGCTTCGCTCGGCTCAATTATTTTGCCTCACTAAAATAAGATGCCTAGTTACGGCCTTGAGTTACCAGTTGTCTTTCAAAATGCATGTAGTTTCTATCGTTTTTATCTTGATTTATCATTTTTATGTCTTTTCGTAAAGTTAACATTCATTTAAATTATAATACTTACATTTTTTTCTTTTAAAGTGAAGTATATCATCGAGACTTGTTATTTGTTGGAGGTATTGTCGGACTACAAATGTAAATAGTCTTATGACACAGGTATCTGCCTTCATTGTTCGTTGTCAATAAATATAGTCCCTTTTATTTCAGTGTTGGTTTTTTTTGTTGATTTTTTTCTTTGTTCTTTGGGGGATACATTCCAGTATGTACGATCTTATACAGAAGGTCTAATTTTCTGTCAGTATAAACTTACACTAGTAATTCAGAAAAAAAGCGTATGAAGAATAGTTTATCCTTCCTGTTGCGTTATTGTTTTAAAAAAAATACATGTTACATGCATGATGAGAAGTTGAAGAAGCACAGTCATATAAAAAACGTGGTTTTGCATCTACATCTGTCTTTAAATTAGCAACTACTTGTATCACGGTGTATTACAAGAAGGCGGGAGGATGTGCACTATTTAATAGATGCAAAATATTTCATATATCATACATTCTAACATGTACTATATCATGTATATTATAAAAGAAGGTGTACATTTCTGCTGTTTTAAATTGATTATTATAAATGAGAAGTAAATTTTATGAAATCTCTTGTCCTTTCGCTATATAGAATGAAATTCATAACAGTGTAGGTATGGCCATTCATTGACTGGGGAAAATTAGGTGAACGTTCGTCTGTAATGCCCACTGCTCACGACGTACTTATCATAGAAATGTAAACTGTGAGGTCACCAAAGGTTCTAAACGCCTAAATAAAATAATAAAAAATACTAATCAGGAATAACCTTTGTGATTTGAAAATAAAAAAAAATGGCCTTCAACACAGCGATTTGGCTCACACCGAACAGCAAGCTATAAAGGTTGAATACTTAAAATTCTTTACTTGATTTTTTGTTATGGTTTGTCCATCAATTTTCCTAATATGATATCGCACGTTCTTCCAGATTTATTTTTTTTACTTAATTGGCTTTAAAAGTTACAATGCATGTTGTCGTCTGTTTATGTAGTTCATATGTGTTTTTCGTTTCTCGTTGGTTTTCCCGTTTGAATGGTTTTACACTAGTAGTTTTGGGGCCCTCTATAGCTTGCTGTTCGGTGTGAGCCAAGGCTCCGTGTTGCAGGTCGTACCTTGACCTATAATGGTTTACTTTTATGAATTATTACTTGGAAGGAGAGTTGTCTCATTGACACTCATACCACATCTTCCTATATCTATCTATATCTATACATTTTTTTTCAACAAAAGAATACATCACAAGAATATAAGTTTTGTTAGAAACGTGAGAAATTGTGTTGGACTTGAAGATAAGGCAAAGTGACAAATATCTGAAAGAATGAATCGTTTTATGGTATTAAACAAAGAAATCAAATGATTTTTTAATTATCCAGAACTCTTCACAAACAAAACCCACATCTATACAGTGAATAAATAGTAGGCCATTCTTAAATGATCACACCGTAGAAGTAGTTGTGCTCTTAATCAATGAGATATTTTGTGATATAAACCCAACAACTTAATAGTTTTTTTTACAATGGATAAACCTATTTTTTTATTATTATTAGATGATATCATCTCTGAACATTATTATTCTTATAAATGACACGGTTGTACGTGATGATTATAATAAATATTTAAAACAAATTCCTCGGAATGCGTAACAAGTGAATATTTCAATCCCCACTGGAAGGCCTCTGACAGACTGGGTGAGCATAAAATCATAGCCGTTGACAAACAAGTTACAACCTACAAACGTTTTACTGTCGACCACACTGTTATGCAATTAATTCTACTATATACTGTTAAAAGATTATTCAATGTAACACGTATGATGTGAAGTAAAGTTGAAGAAGCACCGTTACTCGAAGTTGAAGAATCACTGTCATATAAAAATGCGCTTTCGTTCCTACATCTGTCCTATTAATTAACAACTATATGTATCACTGTGTATTACAAGAATGAGGGAGGATATGCACGATTTACTAGATTTACAAAACATTTCATATATCATACATTCCAGTATATATGTACGAACTTATACACGAGTGTCTACTTTTCTGTCAGTATAAATTTTCACTAGTAATTGAGAGAAAAAAATGTTTATAGAATAGCTTGCCCTTCCTGTTTAAAGTTCTTGTATGTTACATGTATGATGTGAAGTTGAAGAAACACAGTCATATAAAAAAGTGGTTTTGTTTTTACATCTGTCATTATAATTAGCAACTACATGTTTCAAGATGTATTACAAGAATACGGGAGGATGCGCACGATTTACTAGATACAAAACATTTCATGTATCATACATTCTAAAATGTACGATCTGATACAGGAGGGTCTATATTTCTGTCAGTATACATTTATACTAAAATAATTGAGAAAAAAAGATAGTAGGAAGAATGTCATGTTCGTTCTGCTGCGCATGCTATACTGTTAAAAGTATCTTCCATGTTAAATATATAAGGTGAAGTGAAGTTGAAGAAGCACCGTTATTCGAAGTTGAAGAATCACATATAAAAAAGTGGTTTCATATTAATTAACAAATACATGTATCACGGTATATTACAAGAATGAGGGAGGATGTGCACTGTTTACTAGATGCAAAGTATTTCTGTTTTTTCTATTAATAATAAATGAGACGAAAATTGCATGAAGAATATGTTGTCCTTTCTGTTGCTATACTGTCAAAAGTTTATTTCATGTTACATGTATGATGTATAGTATATAAAAAACGGTTTTGATTCTACATCTGCCATTATAATTAGCAACTACATGTATCACGATGTATTACAAGAATGCGGGAGGATGCGCACTATTTAGTAGATACAAAACATTTCATATATCATGCATTCTGTTATATACAATCTAAATATAGGATGGAGTAAATTTCTGTCAGTACAAATTTACACAAATTAACGAGCAACAAATATGTAATATGAAGACTTTCTTGTCTTTTCTGTTGCTTAACTGTAAAGGGTTTCGTTCCCTTGCTTTTGACGACAAGATCTAAATGTATTTAAATCTTTGGCTTTTCAAAAGATGATGAGATTTCTAAAGACATAAAAAATATCACCAGAAGAATAATCTTTCTCTGCACTTGTTTGGCATCAGAAAGAATATACGGTAAGTGCCCTCTTGAAACAAGATAATGGTTTACCCCATAACTCATACACGTATATAAATATCGTATTCTAGTAACAATTTTTAAATGCCTCCTTTTATAAATGTCTTTTTGCTATTGCTAAACTTTGATAACATTTGAAATAGCTCTTGCTGCCATATAGCCTTTTAGTTCTGATGCGGCGTAAATAGTTATCAAAAGTACCAGGATTATAATTAAATACGCCAGACGCGCGTTTCGTCTACAAATGACCAAATGTCAGATCAAAATTGTTATAAAGCCAAACAAGTACAAAGCTGAAAACCCTTGAGGACCCATAATTCCAAAACGTTGTGCCAAATACGGCTAATGTAATCTATGCCTGGGATACGAAAATCCTGATGTTTTTCGACAAATTTAAAGTTTTGTAAACATGAAATTTATAAAAAGTAAAACAATCACAACTCAATCACTGTATTCAAATCCTAAATATTATTTTACGTCTCAGAAGCTTACCCTCCTGGAACACCTGACATTTTCCCTGGTTTTGTTGGGCTTCGTATTCCTGAGTCGTTAGATTTCTATGTAGTTTTTGAAGACAGGTCTTTTTGTCATTTTTTTTACATTGTTTTTATCTGTTTCTCTTTGATATATGTCTTGTGGTTGTTCATATGGTATCTTCCGCCATATTTTTGTGTTGCTAAATAGTAAACATCTAATGAAAATAATTGCCTGTTGCTTTATTAAAACAATTTTCATTCTATTAAGTAAAGGTGTTTTAATTATTAATACATATTAATCAATTTTGTACTGTTTAATCAATTACAACATAGAATGTACTGATAGACACTCTTAGTTCTGTTTCTATACTTACTTTGTTTAATTAGTGATGTCAGTCTATTTTTATGTAATTGCGCAACAAAACAGTTACCGTTCTTCCTTAACGGATTGTCTATTTTAACATCTTTCATCAAATGTTTATATATATAGTAATTTTACTGTATTTTGCAGGGTATTTTATAACGCAAATAGACGTTTTATTTCTAGGTAGTACTTGAATACAATTTAACAAGTAGTCCATGTAACAGGCTAATAAATCACTGTTTACGAAAATGAATCATCTATCCAGGGATACGAATCACTCAGCCTTCCAGAAATTTCAAATGTTAACTGCTTTCTTTGTTTAATTTTGCTATATCCATTACTGACTTCAGAAGTTGGTGTCAGACCCACATGCTGTATGACTCCAAATACAATAGATATAAGAAGGTGTGGTATGAGTGCCAATGAGACAACTCTCAATCCAAGTCACAATTAGTAAAAGTAAACCATTTTAGGTTATTTATGAAATAATGACGAAGAATAAGCCAGACATGTTTGCCCAGTTATTTTTAGCCACAAACATTAAATAAATAAATAAATGCAAGAAACAACGGAACTTATCGGACTTCATCATGGCATACATTGTACTAGGAATCTTATTATGTCTGTCTAGTTCACGAATCATTGTAAATATAACGGAAATTGATGAGACTGTCAACACAGCGAGAGCTTTAGCGCTATAAAACTAGGTTTAATCCACCATTTTCTACATTTGATAATGCCTGTACCAAGTCAGTTCTTGTCCTTTCGTTTTTGATGTGTTTTGTCATTTGATTTTGACATGTGGTTATGGACTTTCCGATTTGATTTTCCTCTGAGTTCAGTATTTTTGTGATTTTACTTTTAACACCGCGTGTACGGGTGTATTGTATCTGCAATCATAGATAGTAGTCATCGTCAAAACGTAACAATCATGTTACATGCAAGAATGAGTGTGTGATATGTACTTGTATGCAGTTCCCTCTTGAAAAAGGAAAACTGTCATCAATTTAATTTTCATTTGCATAGATGATGATATATAGATCACTGTGTAAATAGTATGCTAAATATTGCCTTATAATTTGTCATTTTTTCTTGAGAACCTGGTGTTATCTTTCCTCATAGAAATAGAAAATAGAAGATAATTATTTGTTATTTTTTCTATTTTCCATGTACGTTCATCTTTTCAGTGTCACTGCAATGTTGCGCTGTAGTAACAAAAATACATTTGCACTTCTGCCTCTTATTTTAGCTTTCATGTATTTGCAGTAACAGATACTAATAATGGAGAAACTAACCGTTTCTGTGGTGAAGCAATCTGTCTCAATTTCCTTAATTGGCAATTTTTTATTTTCGTCGTAAGAAAATGATAAGAATTAAAAGGAATGACATTTACCCCATACAGAGAATTTCTTGATAGCAAAGTTAATTTTATATCGATAGAGACTTCCTATTCTCATAAAGAGGTAGTTTACTTGGCTATTTTTGTCTCTATTCTTATTCTCTAGAATATTCAATAATACCATAATCATAATTAAGTCCTGTCGATATTTTCGTACTTCTTGCTTGTTATATAACACTCCATGTTTCTTCTTCCTGTGTTGTCAGCAATTAATTCTAAGATCTTAAAACGGCATCGGTTATCCGGAAACTACACCTTTTCATGTAGAGATTTTCGATACAAAAACAACAGCGATCTAAATGTAGAAACTGATAGAAGAAGATTGCAGTCTAAACTAGTTGATGCTAAGAATTCTTCAATAAAATATAATTTAAGTTAAGAAAGATATCGATTTTTGCAACCTCTTGTTGCACAGACGGATAATTACGATAACATTTATCCAGTAAGGGGGAAATCTGAAGAAATGGAAGTCTTATTCTAAGCTGCCTTGCTTTGCTCGTGGGTATGTGTACGTATCTTTCGTATCGAAAATCTACAATGCAGAAATAAATAAAAACTATCAGTGTGCATCAGTGAGAAGTTGAAGTTTTGTTGCTGTTATCTCTTTGTTGCTTCACGTGGATACATCATAACGATCATAGGTAAGACTATTTTTAATACTTGTGTAATAATTAGCTTGTGAATAAAAGATCTGATTGATTTTCATCCCTGATGAATGAATGTATCAAATTAATTGATACTATTAGCATTACTAGACATATATGTATATAGATATAGATATTTCTAATCATTGGAAATCCGATGAACAATGTATAATTTGTAGTTGTCACTACGTGACATAGGCTAATAGATAAGTATATATAAATGAATAGGGCGCTCTTAATAGACATGGATTTTTCGGAAGCAGTAACCAACCAATCGAAATGTATGGAACATTTCATTTGATTGGAATTCTAATGAAAATAATGTTTGAAGCGCAAAAAAGAGATGCTCCGGCTATATCAATGCTATTCGATTTTTCACTACAGCTCAACCATAATCAAAAAGTAGCATCTTAAATTTTAAATTAACAGGAGCAGACCCAGCCATTTTTAATAGGGTTTTCCTAACCGAGGATAAAAAGGGGGGTTCCAACTATATTCCCCTATTCAAATGCATTAATTGTCAAAGGGGGGTTCCAACACCTGGATTCCCCCTCTTTTCCAACATGCATCCGCCACTGAAGGAACCATACAAAAGTTCTTTTGAGAAATAGTTCAGGGAACGTTTAAAGTGCAAGGGATAAAACACAAGTCCAAATAAAATACTTACAATCCAATCAAACATTATGATTTGTGTAATGGTTTGTAGATATAGCTTGCAATTTCTTGAGTTAAAAAATGACACAAGTACATTTATATCAACATTTAAACTTCAGAAGAAGAAGGAAAAAAGCTTTGAATTGTTCAACAGATCGTGCACATGTTTGAGAGTAAAATGTTACATGTAAGGAGACATATGACCGTCCTTTATGCACTATAACCTTATCTCGCAATTCTAGATGTCCAGATACCCGTTAATCATTGGGTGTGTACTACGTACATCAAACAGTTGTCTCCGTTTAAAGCCACGGTACTTTTTGTAAGCGAACGTATAAGGTTCTTTAAAGTGTTGCCTCCGAGACTTATTTATACTGAGAATTGTTTGTATTTATAATTGTCAATAAACACCAATATGCAGAACGTCGCGGATCCTGCCATTTACAAAAGGGAGATATCCATCCTGCAATACACCATAAAACGTTAACATTATAATTCTTTTAAAAATAAAAAAAAAAGAGGGCGTTCCAACCTCGGTTGCACTCCCCGAACCCGGATCCGCCATGACATGCACATTGTTTTGTAACCAGAAGGGAATGTAACTCGAGCAAATACACAAAATAGGAAGAATTACTGAAATCGTTGACGTTTTTGTTTCCCTACCGACCCATTCCCTCACTTTATATATATGCCATCTTGAAACTGTTAATCTAATTTTAATTTAGGAGTTACTTTGTGTTAATAGTTCTGACCATCGTCGGATATTAGAAACTACATCTTAAGAATTTTTGGCAAAACAGAAAACAATTAATAAATCAATCAAGAGATCAATCAAAGAGCTAAAAGGAAGAAAATCTTTGCAATGCATTCCAATTCTCCAGAGTACTGACAAGCGTGCTTACATAAGATTTTCAAAAGATTAAATTCTTCATAGAAAGATATCAGGCAATTGGATCTACATTTGTAAGGTTAAGGATAAATGTATGTACTTATTCTACAGTAAATCGATTCTGAAATGTGTATCCCGTTAGAGTTTACAATTATCCGTAATAATCATGAGTTTTGCAGATAATTAAATAATTTCTCAATGTCTTCTTGTCCGTCTTTATATTTTATTAATCTTATTTTTACCTTCATGTTTTGTCTTTTCACCTTGAAATTTATTTATTTTCTTCAAATTCGTTGCCGGTTCCGTAAATGGATGTTATTCTATTATTATATTTAAAAGGTAAAAAACACAAGTGGACATTTTATATACATGTCAATTTCAGAAATAGAAAACTGACAAAGCTGTTCAAAACACAGTACCACTGATAATGACAGAATTATATTGAATAATAATAAATGTTTAAAAAAAAAAAAATTTCAAGAAGACGCTAATATTTTTATTCTCCATGTTGCAAGAGTCTCATGTCGTTTTCTCAGCACAACTCTTTAAAAACAAACCCCCCTTTTTTTCTCTGTATTCTGCAGAACACACTTTTTGAATACATCGTTTCATTTTTTCATCTCCTGTTTTTGCCTTTATGAAATATTTGCCGCTGGACAAAGGTCGACAACACTCAAGCAATCATAACATATAAGCGTACGTGATGGTGTTTTTTCGTTTGCATGGAAACATCTCTTCTTTTAAATGCGAATGATTTATAGATATTTTATCTAAATTGAAAAATTCTGTTTAACATAATATTTATTGTTTGCTTAATATTATGTAACTTTTCATTGATTTTTAAACTATCTTTTGTTACACTAGATGCAAATCCGATGACATAACAGCTTAATACTTCAACGCTACATACCTTGGGTATAAATCAAAATGCAACATCGAAATTAAACATAAACACATTGGCAATAATGGAAACACGCAACATGTTCTTACAATAAAGCTTCTTGTACTGAGATTTTTTACTGTTATTAGATTAAAAGGTCATAAAAAATTAAAGACTTGGCAAAGAATAAGACAAAAAATTATGTTTTGTTTACGTTCACAGAAACTCAGATAACAATCCTAGTAAATGATGTACTGTTCCGCCTCTGTAATTACTTTAGTATCTCTTCGTCTGTCTTAATCAGGTGTTGCTGCCTTAATGATACTGCATAACTTTATAATGAGTCATTTATTTCACCTGTATCTGTAATGTCAGACAATACGTCGATTATAATTGTTTTGGCGGGAAACGTAACGTAATTTTTGGCGGTTTCTGTTACTATTGTAACATAATGGCATCATGCATGTAAACGCAACTCTGCTGGGACTTGTTGGCCCGAAAGATTTCACACTCAATAGAACTGTCACTCATCATGTGTAGTTGACAATAGATACTGCCACTTCTATTTAGTTTATTGCTGGAGTATTTGAAATATTCTCATTGACGAGGAATATTAATATAAATATGAGAAATATATTAAGACCATTTTGAGCTAAAATTTAGTTTATGAGTAAGTTGTATTCAAAATTGAGGATTAATGCACTCCATAGTATACTAATTTAAGATTTCCAGAAAACCAGGGGTTATTTTTAGTGGTACTTCTATTCCTAAGACCTTTTCTTTTCTATATGATTTTAAACATCTGTTGAAAATTGACATGTAGAAAGCTGATACATGTACGATTCAGGATATACCTGGTTTATTTGAAGTTAAACTTAAGGTAAAATATTTAGAAAGCTGTGACAATTGTAAAATTTGGTTGAACAGATAGGGTCTTTTAATTGGTGGTATGACACCTTAAGGTTAATATCTAGCTTCAGCACATGCCCACGATCCCCTTACGCACAACGAATGATACTGGATGGGTCTTTTTGGTGCTTTGAGCTTACCACACCTTTGACAATGAACAACGGATTATGTCACTTCCAAATCAGTTGATATATATATAAAAAATTATACTAATGTATGCAAGTCAAATATATAAAACTGCAAAGAGGTCACAAAAAACCGAGGATCTTGTTGCCAAATATTCTTTTGTGAAGTAGAAAGTAGTCAGAATAACGTGATTAAAAGAGCAAACATGCATATAGTAGTACAAAAAATAAGCCAACTTAATACGCACTTGATTAATGATGACAGAATTTTATTCAAATGCCACTCAGAATTAAAAGTAACCAAAAGCAAATCCATCGTTTTTCTATATTTGCATTATTTAGCCTTCCCACTCCTATATGTTTTGATGTATTATGTCATATAATGAGCTTAACAACTCCTCATTTTCTACTAATTCATTATTTCTATTTTTACGTCATTGAATGAAGAACACGATGCGAGAACTATTCGGAAGATTATACCAAATTAGACTCGCAACTGTTCATAAATCCATCAGTGAACTGATTGTGTTTTGTACAGTGATGTTTTATTAGTACCGGTGATGCGTTATTGATTACGAAACACAGACATCACTTGGAAACATAATGCGACATTGTTCACTCGTTTGAAAATTCTTGGATATATTTTGTATTCCCAGTTATTTATCTTCTTATATTCACATTGAGATTAATTCTATATATCGGCAACGTGTGCCAAAAGTTTAATCGAAACCAGTCTAAACACATGATTAATATGGGTAGTGATTCTTACATACAAACAAATGTGTGAATTTGATTTCAGTTGCGATGCCGATAAAATTAAAGTGTAACAGATTACCTTCCCACAAATAGACGATAGCACATAGAGAGAATGGCATATACAATTTATATAAAAATAAGAAGATGTGGTATGATTGCCAATGAGACAACTCTCAACAAGAAACTAAATGACACATACATTAACAACTAGACTAAGTGTTATTCACAACAGACACACGTCAATATTATAATAAGTCATTTCAGTCGGCCTAAAACCCCGAGCAATGCATGAACCGACAAAGATAACATGTAAGTGCACTCAGTCTGTCTATTAAAGCACTCATAAATGATTTAGTTATTTTCAAGTCGTTGTTTCGCATTTATTGTGAATCTAAGTAACATGTCTGAGAATATCAGATTTTGCTGTAAATTGTTTTCTTATCTAAAATCTCAGTTTCTAATCATATGTCACAATTCATATCCTTTCCGGTAATTATTGACTTGATAGAGAAGAAATTGAAAACATAAATATATTTTGAAATGATTTACGTTCAATCGAACTCACACATCAGCAATTTTATTCATTTTAGTTGTAGTACTGATACCAACCGTCTCTATTCCTCGGTTGAACTATAAATGAATAGCTAGAAACCTTTGTTAAGGTTTATAATTCTTAAGGAATGAAAACAATATCTCTCTTAGTAAAATAATTTGCAACACTTGAAATCTTGACGTCACACAACAATCTCGTTTTCGTTGAGTTGTCAGACATTTTCTCTTACCGTAGTGACATCAACATTTTACAGAAACTCTTGGGATGTGAAGTAATGGCGGACAAGTAACAATTAAGGTGACTGAAACGATCGAAAATGGAATTATTTTGTTTAAACGCATGCAGAGTTTGGATGGTCTAGTTAAATGGTTTGTTGTAATTTAAAACCATTCAGTTTATAGTTTTTTTCCCCTTTGCATGCATCAATATAAATTTATCTATCACGGCGTTATGTCGTCAACTATGATGATCCCGTTTTGATAATTCTGACTTTGGCTCTCCATTATTGTCATAACAGTTTGAAACCAACGTTGTTGTACACGAACTTATTAAGTCCTCTACCGGCATGGTGGTGAAAAATAAATACATTATTTCTATAATGAAAAAACTCAAATGCATTCGAATAATTCAACATATTGATTCGGTAAAATATAATATTACAGTATCAATAAACACATCATAGATACCAAGCCTAATTTTTGTTATCACCAAACAAACATCTTGCCTACAAAAGCCCCCCCCCCCCCCCCCTTTCCCTCAGCGACGCCCGTAAGTACAAAATAAAAAAGTCCAAACAAAAAAAGTCATAATCTGAGAGCAACTGAAGAGCCAAAATGTTGAAAGGCGTATACACACAGTTAAAATCCTAAATTAAGGATTTGTTACAAAACGGTTTGTAATTGTCAAACATTTATACTGTTGAGGAATTTCTGTAAAGAAACATTAAAAATATAAGAGATACTAAAAGTACACCAAAAGTTAGAGTTTTCCCTAGATTTAGCGATCTTAAGAATACAGTATTGTGATATTACTAGACATATTAAAGATTTTCTTATAAACACTAATTTGAAGTATATTAACTCCCTTTGATGATATAATTTCTGCGAAGCTCCGATTATCTAGGTATATCAGTTTAAATAAAATAGATATAATGAGATTTTTTTTACGCATTAGCCTTCAACCATTACTTGGTTTACAAAATGTTCATATGATGAAATCATAATCTTTCAGTCAGTTTAATTGAAGTCTGGAGCTGGCATGTCAGTTAACTGCTAGTAGTCTGTTGTTATTTATGTATTATTGTCATTTTGTTTATTTTCTTTGGTTACATCTTCTGACATCAGACTCGGATTTCTCTTGAACTGAATTTTAATGTGCGTATTGTTATGCGTTTACTTTACTACATTGGTTAGAGGTATAGGGGGAGGGTTGAGATCTCACCCCGCCGCATTTTTGCGCCTGTCCCAAGTCAGGAGCCTCTGGCCTTTGTTAGTCTTGTATTATTTTAATTTTAGTTTCTTGTGTACAATTTGGAAATTAGTATGGCGTTCATTATCACTGGACTAGTATATATTTGTTTAGGGGCCAGCTGAAGACGCCTCCGGGTGCGGGAATTTCTCGCTACATTGAAGACCTGTTGGTGACCCTCTGCTGTTGTTTTTTATTTGGTCGGGTTGTTGTCTCTTTGACACATTCCCCATTTCCATTCTCAATTTTATCAGATATTCGACAATAGATGGCCACTGTCATTTATACAATGGCAATCATCTTAAGAGATCACGAAAACTCAGACTGAATGAAATTTACACCTACCAGAAGATAGTAGTCTGTAAAATCTGTAAAACACATACCAAGTATGCATTTGAGTCAAGTTTACAAGAATTCTACTGGTACTTAAAAATATATTGCTGTCGTCTGCATGGATTATTGTTTTCTGGAACAGGACAGATATATAATCTAATAGATAAATCATTATATAATAGTCTAAGTCATGAAGATAAGAAAACGGTCATTGAGGTTGCCTAGGGAATTACCATGTTAATCGATGAAGTAAAGTATGACATTTGTAGTTCGGCATATAACTTGTTCAAATTTCGTTAAGCTTAATATAGACATTGAAAATTCGAAAATCATATATATTAAGAAGGCAAATATATGTTGATAATGATTTGTTTTTGGTTCATCGATCTTTTATAACATTCTTTGTCAAAATGTCATGTTTGTGTCTTTATAAAAGATATGTGAGCGGAATTATTTGAACAAACATAATTAAAACAGCACAACTGAACAGTCACATCTGTTTACTGTGTGTCACAATAACATTAAAAGAAACGAAAAGCTCAACAAAATTGTGTTTTCCGCTTTTGTAAAGTACGATAAATATAAATACTGAGATTCAAAATCTATATCCTTATTTTGATATATGTTATGCACTTTCGACATCTAAATTTTGTCAGATCTATGTATTTTATTCAGATTATGGCTGTCCAAGGCTATATAATAAAAATATACACAAAATGTAACTTTCAAGCAAGAAGAAAGTGAAAAGCTAAATGATACAGATAAAATTGTTGATTAAAAAAAGTAGGAACCAATATAACTTGTACATGTCTACTTCATTTGACAAACGGATGTAAAAAATAAGTAAATTTCAAGATATTTTTTATTAATAGCTACGCGGTTCTAAATTAGACACCAGTATTAGACAAATCTGACACTAAATAGACAATTTAAGTCATTAAGAATTTTATAAATCTGCTGAAATATTCCATTAATGCACTTGAAGATAGATGCTGATTGAAGTATAGAAACGACAAATTCGTGTTGTAAAAGGAAGTACTTTATTTGTAAGCTCATACGAAGGACGCGAAAGATTATTACCTTTAATTGGAATAATGGACTCTTAAGTTGTGATGATTTCATAAGCTCCATATTCAGAACAGTTTAAAACATGCATTTTACTTTATCTGGAGAGGTATAATATTATCAACATTTATAATAAACTATGGAATCTGTTTATCTGTTTTTGTAAATGACCCATGACTTAGGTGTTTGTTTTTTTTTGTATGGTCTATTAATTTTTTTTGCATCATGACTTCGAAGTAGTGAACACAGGCAGCAAGTCGCAAAGTCAACAGGGTTCATTTCAGTACTGTCAATTTCAGTTGATATACTGCTGTAGATATTTTCTCTGATTATTAAAATAAATCATAGGGAAAAGTAAGTCTACTTAGACATATAATTCTAGATAATTTTTTCGATGAATGGAAGGATGCATTATCAGCATACATTTATATACTAGTAACTAATAATATAAACGATGTACTCAGTCATTTTATGGTAGTTAAAGCTTTAGTAGATAATAATCTAAGCGATAAATTGTTATAATTGTACAATAACAGCTAAAGAGCAATTTTCTTTTCTGGACCAATGGGTGCAATGAACACCAGTACACTCAGAGATTATTCAACTATACTTTGACGGTGTAGGTATATTGTCTAAGTGGTAAACGTATAACATGTTTCAAAAGTAGCTAAAACCTTTTCCAGCTCAATAGAGAAATAAAAAATAATTGAACCTTATATATATTAAAAATTCAAGTATATAGTACGAGTGCTAATTCTATTTTTGAAACGATCATCCATGGCATTTTTTGTGGTAATTGGAGGTTTTGATGTATTTAAATGGGTCTTTTTGGGAATTGTTGAACTAGCATAATTCAAAAGGCACAACTGAGCAAGCATACATGTTTACAGTGTAACAATAATATCAAAAGAAAAGAAAACCTCGACAAACCAATATAGCTTTTACATGTCTACTTCATTTGACAAACGGATGTAAAAAAATAAGTAAATTTCAAGATATTTTTTATTAATAGCTACGCGGTTCTAAATTAGACACAAATATTAGACAAATCTGACATACAGACAATTTACGTCATTAAGAATTTTATGAATCTGCTGAA